>NC_090363.1:6989888-7289888 GCF_035084215.1 Heptranchias perlo
TCCGCACCCGGCTTTATTTCCGGGTCTGACCTCGGCAGGGAAAAGTTCAGGCTTCCCACTGGGAATGCAAAGTCCGAACATTTTTGCGGTTGCCACCCAAAAAGCCAACTATTTTCAACTCCCGCCCGCCCCCAACCCACCCGTTCTTGGGGTTTAAAATCAAACCCCTCCCCCCCCCCCCATTGTTTTGTTGGGACAGTACAGAGGGAGCTTCACTCCGTGCAGCCCCGCACTGGGAGCGTTTGATGGGGGTAAGAGGATCTGGGATTTTCAGTATTCCTGGAAACTCCACAACACTCGCCATGATTTTCCAACCTTTCATTTTAGTGGTCAGGAAAATCAGGCATGGCGGGGGTGAGGTGATGGAGAGTTTCTCAAAAACAGCATTCCAGAAGTGAAAAAATGGAAATTCCCTGTCTGCATGCCCAAATGGCAGTGTTCTACTCTCCAGTATTAGCATCTCTGGCCTTGGTGATTAACAGTTGGACAACAAACTTGAGAGAATAATTATCGTAGCACTGTGTGCCAAGAGAATGACAGCCCCACTGCCAACTGGGAGAGGGGGAAGAGGGACTAGGTGCACTGTAGATTGGAGGAGGCAGAGAATGGACACCCAGCAGGCTGGGGGAAGGAGAGAGTGGACGCACCGCGGGCTGGGGGAAGGAGAGCGTGGACGCACCGCGGGCTGGGGGAAGGAGAGAGTGGACGCACCGCGGGCTGGGGGAAGGAGAGAGTGGACGCACAGGAGGGCTGGGGAAGGAGAGAGTGACACCCAGCAGGCTGGGGGAAGGAGAGAGTGGACGCACCGCGGGCTGGGGGAAGGAGAGAGTGGACGCACCGCGGGCTGGGGAAGGAGAGAGTGGACGCACCGCGGGCTGGGGGAAGGAGAGAGTGGACGCACCGCGGGACTGGGGGAAGGAGAGAGTGGACGCACCGCGGGCTGGGGGAAGGAGAGAGTGGACGCACCGCGGGCTGGGGGAAGAGAGCGTGGACGCACAGGAGGCTGGGGGAAGGAGAGAGTGGACGCACCGCGGCTGGGGGAAAGGAGAGAGTGGACGCACCGCGGGCTGGGGGAAGGAGAGAGTGGACGCACAGGAGGCTGGGGGAAGGAGAGAGTGGACGCACAGGAGGCTGGGGGAAGGAGAGAATCGGTGCTTGTGAGATTGACCGTGTCGTTCCAAGACAGTCGGCCATTGCACCGTGTCAGAGGTAACGCTGCATCTGGTCAGAAGTAGCTAGCTTGGAAATGGCGGCCTGTCTTGTACAGTAATGTTGTTTCACGATGTTGACTCAGCAACAGTGCCAACAAGTCACTGTGTGTATACACAGCGAAATATTTCCTGCAACGGGTTTACCATGGACACGGGGCCCGGTGTGAGGTAATGTCGATGAAAGTGAAACCATTAGTGACACTTAACAGGTAAACACACCTCTGGGCCAGACAGGTCGATTTCAGTCTACGGTGGGCACCGAGTGAACTGGATGAAGTGCCCCCCCTTGACTAAAGCGGTGGGAGGGGGGAAATCATCCAGGGCTGGGCCCGGTCGACACCCAATGGGATAAAATACAAGGTGGGTTCGCCCCCCTCTCCCCACCGCATCCCCGCACCCCCGTCATTCTCTCCCCCTCCCCAGTCATTCTCTCCCCTCCCCCAGTCATTCTCTTCGCCCCTCCCCCAGTCATTCTTCTCCCCCTCCCCAGTCATTCTCTCCCCCTCCCCAGTCATTCTCTCCCCTCCCCCAGTCATTCTCTCCCCCTCGCCCCCCAATCATTCTCCCCCTCCCCCCAGTCCATTCTCCCCCTCCCCCCCCAGTCATTCTCCCCCCCTCCCCCCCCCCCCCCCAGTCATTCTCCCCCTCCCCCCCCCAGTCATTCTCCCCCTCCCCCCCCCCAGTCCATTCTCCCCCTCCCCCCCCCAGTCATTCTCCCCCTCCCCCCCCCAGTCATTCTCCCCCTCCCCACCCCAGTCATTCTCCCCCTCCCCCCCAGTCATTCTCCCCCTCCCCCCCCAGTCATTCTCCCCCTCCCCCCCCCAGTCATTCTCCCCCTCCCCCCCAGTCATTCTCCCCCTCCCCCCCAGTCATTCTCCCCTCCCCCCCCCAATCATTCTCCCCCTCCCCCCAATCATTCTCCCCCTCCCCCCCAATCATTCTCCCCCTCCCCCCAATCATTCTCCCCCTCCCCCCCCAGTCATTCTTCCCCTCCCCCCCAGTCATTCTCCCCCTCCCCCCCAATCATTCTCCCCCTCCCCCCCCAGTCATTCTCCCCCTCCCCCCCCAGTCATTCTCCCCTCCCCCCCAGTCATTCTCCCCCTCCCCCCCATCATTCTCCCCTCCCCCCCCAGTCATTCTCCCCTCCCCCCCCAGTCATTCTCCCCCTCCCCCCCAGTCATTCGCCCCCTCCCCCCCCCAATCATTCTCCCCCTCCCCCCCAATCATTCTCCCCCTCCCCCCCAGTCATTCTCCCCTCCCCCCCCAATCATTCTCCCCCCCTCCCCCCCTGTCATTCTCCCCCTCCCCCCCAGTCATTCTCCCCCCTCCCCCCCAGTCATTCTCCCCCTCCCCCCCCAGTCATTCTCTCCCCCTCCCCCCCAGTCATTCTCCCCCTCCCCCCCCAATCATTCTCCCCCTCCCCCCAATCATTCTCCCCTCCCCCCCCAATCATTCTCCCCTCCCCCCCAATCCATTCTCCCCTCCCCCCATCATTCTCCCCCTCCCCCCAATCATTCTCCCCCTCCCCCCACAGTCATTCTCCCCCTCCCCCCAATCATTCTCCCCCTCCCCCCCCAGTCATTCTCCCCCTCCCCCCCAATCATTCTCCCCCCTCCCCCCCCAGTCATTCTCCCCCCTCCCCCCCCCAGTCATTCTCCCCCTCCCCCCCCAGTCATTCTCCCCCTCCCCCCCCAGTCATTCTCCCCCTCCCCCCAGTCATTCTCCCCCTCCCCCCCAATCATTCTCCCCCTCCCCCCCCAATCATTCTCCCCCTCCCCCCCCCAATCATTCTCCCCCTCCCCCCAGTCATTCTCCCCTCCCCCCCCCAATCATTCTCCCCCTCCCCCCCCAGTCTTCTCCCCCTCCCCCCCCAATCATTCCTCCCCACCCCCCCCAGTCATTCTCCCCCTCCCCCCCAGACATTCTCCCCCTCCCCCCCCAGTCATTCACCCCCTCCCCCCCCAATCATTCTCCCCCTCCCCCCCCAGTCATTCACCCCCTCCCCCCCCATTCATTCTCCCCCTCCCCCCCCAGTCATTCTCTCCCCTCCCCCCCCAATCATTCTCCCCCTCCCCCCCAATCATTCACCCCTCCCCCCCCAATCATTCTCCCCCTCCCCCCCAATCATTCTCCCCCTCCCCCCCCAATCATTCTCACCCCCTCCCCCCCAATCATTCTCCCCCTCCCCCCCAGTCATTCTCCCCCTCCCCCCCAATCATTCTCCCCCTCACCCCCCCCAGTCATTCTCCCCCTCCCCCCCAATCATTCTCCCCCCTCCCCCCCAGTCATTCTCCCCCTCCCCCCCCAGTCATTCTCCCCTCCCCCCCAGTCATTCTCCCCTCCCCCCCCAGTCATTCTCCCCCTCCCCCCAGTCATTCTCCCCCTCCCCCCCAATCATTCTCCCCCTCCCCCCCCAATCATTCTCCCCCTCCCCCCCCAATCATTCTCCCCCTCCCCCCAGTCATTCTCCCCCTCCCCCCCAATCATTCTCCCCCTCCCCCCCCAGTCATTCTCCCCCTCCCCCCCAGTCATTCTCCCCCTCCCCCCCCAGTCATTCCCCCCTCCCCCCCCAGTCATTCTCCCCCTCCCCCCCCCAATCATTCTCCCCCTCCCCCCCCAGTCATTCTCCCCCTCCCCCCCCAGTCATTCTCCCCCTCCCGCCCAGTCATTCTCCCCCTCCCGCCCGTCATTCTCCCCCTCCCCCCCAGTCATTCTCCCCCTCCCCCCCCCAATCATTCTCCCCCTCCCCCCCAATCATTCTCCCCCTCCCCCCCCCAGTCATTCTCCCCCTCCCCCCCAATCATTCTCCCCCTCCCCCCCCAGTCATTCTCCCCCTCCCCCCCCAATCATTCTCCCCCTCCCCCCCAATCATTCTCCCCCTCCCCCCCCAGTCATTCTCCCCCTCCCCCCCAATCATTCTCCCCTCCCCCCCAATCATTCTCCCCCTCCCCCCCAATCATTCTCCCCCTCCCCCCCCAATCATTCTCCCCCTCCCCCCAATATCTTCCCCCTCCCCCCCCAATCATTCTCCCCTCCCCCCCAATCATTCTCCCCTCCCCCATCATCTCCCCCTCCCCCCAATCATTCTCCCCCTCCCCCCCAATCATTCTCCCCCTCCCCCCCAATCATTCTCCCCCTCCCCCCCCAGTCATTCTCCCCCCGCCCCCCCCAGTCATTCTCCCCCCGCCCCCCCCCAGTCATTCTCCCCCCGCCCCCCCCCAGTCATTCTCCCCCCTCCCCCCCAGTCATTCTCCCCCCTCCCCCCCAGTCATTCTCCCCCCTCCCCCCCCAGTCATTCTCCCCCCTCCCCCCCCAGTCATTCTCCCCCCTCCCCCCCCAGTCATTCTACCCCCCTCCCCCCCCAGTCATTCTACCCCCTCCCCCCCAGTCATTCTACCCCCTCCCCCCCCCCAGTCATTCTCTCCCCCCCAGTCATTCTCTCCCCCCAAGTCATTCACTCCCCCCCCCAGTCATTCTCTCCCCCCCCAGTCATTCTCTCCCCCCCAGTCATTCTCTCCCCCCCGCAGTCATTCTCTCCCCCCCCCAGTCATTCTCTCCCCCCCCCAGTCATTCTCTTCCCCCCCCCAGTCATTCTCTCCCCCTCCCCCCTCCCCCAGTCATTCTCTCCCCATCCCCTCTTCCCTCCCCCACCATCCCCTCTCTCCGAGGACATCTCACTCCAGCTGGAAAGCGTGCTGGCCTGGAGGTCAGATAAAGACAAGGTCGCCTTTGGCTGTGACCGCCCTCCACAGGCGAGTAGCCGGCGGACACGAGCCATCTGGGAAGAACTTGCATTTATATAAAGCACCTTCACGTCCTCAGGACGATTTACAGTTCTCTTTGATGTATAGTCACTGTTGTAATGCAGGAAACGCGGCAGCCAATATGCGCACAGCAAGATCCCACAAACAGCAGTGTGATGATGACCAGATCGTCTGGTTTTGATTGTGTTGGTTGAGGGACAAATGTTGTCCAGAACACCGGGGAGAATTCCCCAAATAGGCCAGGTGGACTTTTCTCCATCACCTGGACAGACACAAATGGGACCTCAGTCCACCTGAAAAGGCCACACAAGAATGCCAGCCTAGATTTACATGCATAATTCTTGGAATGGGACTTGAACTCACAAACATCTGATGAATCGGCCACCACGTGGTGTTACCACTGAGCCAAGGCGACACATTCACGGGCTCTCGCGCACGGAGCTCGGAGACTTCGGTGAGGTGTCTGGGCGATAGATGGTGCCTGTGGAATTGTGCTCCGGCCTGAACCCAGTGCTTTCAGGAGAGGGCGGAGAAAATTGGGGAAAAGTCAGAAAGGGGAGAGTGCAGGACAAGGCAGGGGCTGAAGTGAGCTGAAAGTCAGAGTTTAGAGTCAGGGGTTGCACCGGCCGTGACTCAGTGCTCTCGCCTCTGAGTCAGAAAGTTCGAGGCCCCACTCCAGACACTTGAGCACAAAATCCAGGCCGACGCTCCCAGTGCAGCGCTGCACTGTCAGAGGTGCCGTATTTCGGATGAGACGTTAAACCGAGGCCCCCGTCTGCCCCTCTCGGGTGGATGTGAAAGATCCCACGGCCGCTATTTCCAAGAAGAGCGGGGGGGAGTTCTCCCCCGGTGTCCTGGCCAAAATTTATCCCCTCAACCAACATCACTTTAAAAAAAAAAACAGATTATCTGGTCATTGTCACATTGCTGTTTGTGGGATCTTGCTGTGCGCAAATTGGCTGCCGGGTTTCCTACATTGTGACTACATTTGGCTGTAAAGCGCTTTGGGACATCCTGAGGTCATGAAAGGCTCTATCTAAATGCACGTTCTTTCATTATAAAGTGTAGGCTTTCACATCCACCTCTGTATGTTATACTGAGCAATTCAACACAGGATAATTAGTGTTGGGGCCTCCCACTCTCCCTGGGTACCTGGGTAACGCATCCTTAAACAACAGGCCTCGAGCAATCAAGTTACACATTAACTCTGGCAGCCATAAACAGAGATTTAGATTAAGCAGCAAGGAGCTAATGCACGGGACGCTCAAGTAAATGTTTATTTGAGCTGGTTGCAGCGTTAATCATTCCAGTTTAATGATCTTCCTCTGTTACAACAATTTGCATTGATATGGTACCTTTAATGTCGTAAAACATCCCAAGGTGCTTCACAGCAGCGATTATCAAATATAATTTTACACCGAGTCACATCAGGAGATATTAGGACAGGTGACCAAAAGCTTGGTCAAAGAGGTAGGTTTTAAGGAGCGTCTTACAGGAGGAGAGAGGGGCGGAGAGGTTTAGGGAGGGAATTCCAGAGCTTAGGACCCAGGCAGCTGAAGGCACGGCCGCCAATGGTGGAGCGATTAAAATCGGGGATGGGCAAGAGGCCAGAATTGGAGGAGCGCAGAGATCTCGGAGGGTTGTCGGGCTGGAGGAGGTCACAGAGATAGGGAGGGGGCGAGGTCGTGGAAAACAAGGATGAGAATTTTAAAATCGAGGCGTTCCCGGACCTGGAGCCAATGTAGGTCGATGAGCACAGGGGGTGATGGGTGAACGGGACTTGGTGCGAGTTAGGATACGGAGCAGCAGTGTTTTGGATGAGCTCAAGTTTATGGAGGGTGGAAGATGGGAGGCCGGGCCAGGAATAGTCGAGTCTGGAGGTAACAAAGGCAGGGATGAGGGTTTCAGCAGCAGATGAGCTGAGGCAGGGGCGGAGACAGGTGATGTTATGGAGGTGTAACGAGCTGTCTGACTGTCAATGGGAAGTGGGTGCAGTGTTGCTGTTGATTGATTATATCCTTCCCATCTTTCTATGCCAAGGAATTAAGTGCGTTAAAATAATGGTGCAAAATCACCAAATGGTCAGTGGAAGCAATACGACTTGGCAATGGTGATAGGGTTAATCCCCTCCGCTGGGAACAGGCTGCCCAGTGTCTGACAGTGAATGGGGAGAGGTGGGTGAGAGGGTTAATCCCCTCCGCTGGGAACAGGCTGCCCAGTGTCTGACAGTGAATGGGGAGAGGTGGGTGAGAGGGTTAATCCCCTCCGCTGGGAGCAGGCTGCCCAGTGTCTGACTGTGAATGGGGAGAGGTGGGTGAGAGGGTTCATCCCCTCCACTGGGAGCAGGCTGCCCGGTGACTGTGAGTGGGGAGAGGTGGGTGAGAGGGTTAATCCCCTCCGCTGGGAACAGGCTGCCCGGTGTCTGACTGTGAGTGGGGAGAGGTGGGTGAGAGGGTTAATCCCCTCCGCTGGGAGCAGGCTGCCCGGTGTCTGACTGTGAATGGGGAGAGGTGGGCGAGAGGGTTAATCCCCTCCGCTGGGAGCAGGCTGCCCAGTGTCTGACAGTGAATGGGGAGAGGTGGGTGAGAGGGTTAATCCCCTCCGCTGGGAGCAGGCTGCCCAGTGTCTGACTGTGAATGGGGAGAGGTGGGTGAGAGGGTTCATCCCCTCCACTGGGAGCAGGCTGCCCGGTGACTGTGAGTGGGGAGAGGTGGGTGAGAGGGTTAATCCCCTCCGCTGGGAACAGGCTGCCCGGTGTCTGACTGTGAGTGGGGAGAGGTGGGTGAGAGGGTTAATCCCCTCCGCTGGGAGCAGGCTGCCCGGTGTCTGACTGTGAATGGGGAGAGGTGGGTGAGAGGGTTCATCCCCTCCACTGGGAGCAGGCTGCCCGGTGACTGTGAGTGGGGAGAGGTGGGTGAGAGGGTTCATCCCCTCCACTGGGAGCAGGCTGCCCGGTGACTGTGAGTGGGGAGAGGTGGGTGAGAGGGTTAATCCCCTCCGCTGGGAGCAGGCTGCCCGGTGTCTGACTGTGAATGGGGAGAGGTGGGTGAGAGGGTTAATCCCCTCCACTGGGAACAGGCTGCCCGGTGTCTGACTGTGAGTGGGGAGAGGTGGGCGAGAGGGTTAATCCCCTGTAACCGATTCGGACGTGACACCAATTGATAATCGATGTCTCATTTATTAATAATCAAATCAAACATGTAAAGATATCAAATATTTAGACAACAAAGATCAAAACAATATCACCCAGTTTGACCTTTGGGCAGAGTTCGTAATTAAATTGGTGAAGTGGTCGTTTCAAGTTTTCCGACAGTGAGGTAATCTTCCGGCCGCGGCCTCGTCTTCAGACAGCCAGGTCGCCTTTCATCATTTGGGTGGGCTTCGATGATTCCTCTGCCCTGAGTTCAAAAGACGTTGGGTTTTTATGTCCCCTCCCTGGCAGGAACCCTCACACCATATCTGGACCAATATTCATAAGACCCTTTTAGATTAACAAAGTTGTTTTTCAAAGAATTCCAGGTGGTCGTTTGTTTTAACATTACTCAGTTTAACCACAAGGCCCTTTTCAAGGTGGCCGGTTTGTGTGACCGCATTATCTCATGATCCTGGTCTTATTGCTATCTTTGGATTATTGTCCCTCTTTTATCATGTAGCTGCCTTGTCTAGCCAGAGTCACTAGTCAAAGGTTAACAGTTTACAATTTAGAAAAATATGCAGAACAGCCTGCAGGGCATTATTGTTAGTAGTAGTGAGAAAAAGATGTCAATTTTTCCAATATTCCTAATTCCCTATGCTGGGAACAGGCTGCCCGGTGCCTGACAGTATCTGGGAATTGATGGGTGAGAGGGTTAATCCCCTCCGCTGGGAACAGGCTGCGGTGCCTGACAGTATCTGGGAATTGATGGGTGAGAGGGTTAATCCCCTCCGCTGGGAACAGGCTGCGGTGCCTGACAGTATCTGGGAATTGATGGGTGAGAGGGTTAATCCCCTCCGCTGGGAACAGGCTGCGGTGCCTGACAGTATCTGGGAATTGATGGGTGAGAGGGTTAATCCCCTCCGCTGGGAACAGGCTGCGGTGCCTGACAGTATCTGGGAATTGATGGGTGAGAGGGTTAATCCCCTCCGCTGGGAACAGGCTGCGGTGCCTGACAGTATCTGGGAATTGATGGGTGAGAGGGTTAATCCCCTCCGCTGGGAACAGGCTGCGGTGCCTGACAGTATCTGGGAATTGATGGGTGAGAGGATTAATCCCCTCCACTGGGAACAGGCTGCCCAGAGTGCAAAGAGGTAGTTAAAGTGTTAAATATCTTTCCTGAATTTGAAGTAAAAGTTGAAACCCAGGCAGAAATCCCCTGCCCCTCCTCCAGCTTCTCCTTATCCTGAATGCATCGCTTCAAGGCTCCACCTACCAGGTAACCGTCGCCCAGATGAACTTTGACCCGTTGAACTGCAAGAAAAGCAATGGCTTTCACGCTGCAGCTTGTTGCTTGCTTCGGCCGTCGCAGAGACACTGTACAATTAGCCAACTTTCGCACCGCAGGCGTTGCTGTGAGGAGCAGCTCGGCTGCCTTCGAACACGGCCTCAACTTTCCGCACACAGCGAGCGGCAGAAACGGCCCTGTTAATCCGTTTATGGAGGTGCTTTAAAAAAATATATACATAAAATAGTGCCATTAGGGTCTTTTACAACTGGCGGAATGTGGCCTCACTTTTTAACACCTCATCCACCCTCCCTCCAAACAGCACTGAAGAATCAGCCCAGATTGTAGTCAAGTCCTGGAGCGGGGGGTGGTGGGGGGCTTGTACCCACAATTTTCTGATTAAAAGGTGGGCATTCCTCCAACTCAGCTGAACTGACACTCGGCTATGGGTTTTCTACACCCCTTGTAGTCGGGCGTATAACCGCCCGAGATAAATTTCTGCTGCTCTCTCTCTTTCAGGCCCTCTCATGCTCTCTCTCTCTCTCTCTTATAGTATCATCATAGTAGGTCCTTGTAAACAATTTTACAACACCAAGTTATAGTCCAGCAATTTTATTTTAAATTCACAAGCTTTCGGAGGCTTCCTCCTTCGTCGGGTGAACGATGTGAAAAAAAAAATAGTAGGTACAGCACAGGAGGAGGCCACTTGGCCCATCGTGCCTGTGCTGGCTTGTTGAAAGAGATATCCAATTAGCCCCCACTCCCCCTGCTCTTTCCCCAGAGCCCTGTCATTTTTTTTTTATCCCTTCGAGTATTTATCCAATTCCCTTTTTGAAAGTTACTATTGAATCTGCTTCCACCGCCCTTTCAGGCAGCGCATTCCAGATCATCACAACTCGCTGCGTAAAAAAAGATCTCGCCTCTGGCTCTTTTGCCAATCAGCTTAAATCTGGGTCCTCTGGTTACCCACTTTTCTGCCACTGGGAACGGTTTCTCCTTATTTACTCTGTCAAAACCCGTCATGATTTTGAACACCTCTATCAAATCTCCTCTTAACCTTCTCTGTTCTAAGGAGAACAACCCCAACTTCTCCAGTCTCTCCCCATAACTGAAGTCCCTCATCCCTGGCACCGTTCTAGTAAATCTCCTCTGCCCCCTCTCTAAGGCCTTGACATCCTTCCGAAAGTGAGGTGCCCAGAATTGAACACAATACTCCAGCTGAGGCCTAACCGGTGTTTTATAAAGGTTTAGCAAAACTTCCTTGCTTGTACAAAATTCTTTCGTCTCTCCCAGCTCCCCTAATCTTTCAGACGGAGTCTCTCAGTCTCTTGGGCAGCTGATAATGGGCTGGCCTCTCTCATTCCTTTGCTTATCACCCTCTCTCCGATATATTTACTGAACTCCTCGAATCCGAATGGCTCTGACTGAACACTTGCTGTTGCCTGCCTCGGATTTGGTCCTTGACCTTCCCGTAACCTACTGGCTTTCTGGAAAATTCTCAGCGAAAGAAATACATTGGTTGGACCACACCTGGAGGACTGTGCACAGTCCTGGTCTCCACGTTATAAAAAGGGATATAGAGGCCCTGGAGAAGGAGGAAAAAAGAGATTTGCAAGGATTGAGAGGTTATAACTTATCAGGAAGGACGTTACAGGCTGGGGCTCTTTTCTCTAGGAGACAGAAGGCTGAGGCTCAGGGGTTTGATAGGGGAAACGTGGAGAAGATTATAGAATGATACAGCACAGAAGGAGGCCATTCGGCCCATTGTGCCTGTGCCGGCTCTTTGAAAGTCCCATTCCTCTTCCCTTTCCTGATAGCCCTGCAGATGTTTCCCCTTCCACTTTCCACTTGTAGGGGAGACCAGAACTAGGGGGCCATAAATATAAGATAGTCACTAATAAATCCAATAGGGAATTCAGGAGAAACTTCTTTACCCCAGAGAGAGGTGAGAATGTGGAACTCGCTCCCACAAGGAGTAGTTGAGGTGATGAGATACATTTAAGGGGAAGCTAGATAAACACATGAGGGAGAAAGGAATAGAAGGATATGCTGATAGGGTGAGATGGAGTAAGTTGGGCAGGAGGCTCGTGTGGAGCATAAACCCGAATGGCCTGTTCCTGTGCCGTAAATTCTATGTAATTCTAAAAAAAAAATCTCAGAGCAAGATGATCCCGAGATAATTCGACATTTGTCGCTCGGGGTGACTGCAAGGGAGACGAACTCATGAAGTGACCTCAGATATTTTTTAACCAGTGTAATTTCTTCCTACAAATACCCTTACTATCAGTTTGTTTCATTGGCTGGCCCTTCTCTGATGCTCCCATTCTACTACAGGCTAATCCTGCACTTGCTCTAAACTGACAGGAGACTCAAAGGAAAATAGAAATTGGTTAGTTATATTTGATTCCGTGGCTGAGTGGGCAACACATCTCGCCTCTGAGTCAGGAGGCCGTGGGTTCGAGTCCCACTCCGGAGATTTGAGCCTATAATCCAGGCTGACACTCCCAGTGCAGTACTGAGGGAGTGCTGCACTGTCGGAGGATGAGACATCCAATTCGTCCCATTCCTTAGCCCACCAAGGCCTCCCTCTGCCCTCTCAGGGTGGATGTAAAAGATCCCACAGGCATTATTACAAAGAAGAGCAGGGGGAGTTCTCCCCTTGGTGTCCTGGCCAATATTTATCCCTCAACCAACATCACTAAAAAAAAGCAGATTATCTGGTCATTTATCACATTGCTGTTTGTGGGATCTTGCTGTGCGCAAATTGGCTGCCGCGTTCCCTACATTACAACAGTGACTACACTTCAAAAGTACTTCATTGGCTGTAAAGCGCCTTGGGATGTGAAAGGCGCTATATAAATGCACGTTCTCTCTGTGCCCATGAATGGCCCCGGGAGGAGGGAGAGTGTCAGGTGCTGCATGGGCTGAACTCTCTGCACCAATGCAGGGGGGTAATTTTAATCCTAACTCTCCCGGCGGGAATCCCACGGGATCGGGCGGAAGGTGGGTCGAACGCCCTTTCCAATATCGCTCCCCGTCGACCACAACGGAGAGTGGGGTGTGTTAAACCAGCTTTGCACCCGATCCCATCAGTTTGCCGACGGGCGGGTTGGGTTAAAATTCGGCAGCATGGAGTCGGGGACACTCCCACTTGCGGTAATAGTTTTCCTTCTTGTATTTCTCTGACTTTGGGGAGCATGTGTCAGGCTTTTGGAATCCAGTCTCTGGCCTCAGTCCTCCAACACGGCAAGCAAGCAGCAGCGGGGGGGGGGCGGGGGGGAGAATAAAACACACACCTGGAGCTGAGGTGGTCCCAATGAATCACTGGACGTTACCTGTTCCTCTCTGAGACTGTCCCGTGTGCAGGGAGGGTGGGAGGACTCTCCCACTGATTCCCAGTCCTTAGCCCGTGACTATGAAGCAGGTTTGGAAGTTGTGTGACTGTTATCTTGGAAACGTAAGCAGAATTTGCAGGATGATTCTCCGCAGGGAGACAGTCTCCTCATTGTTCTGGGAGAGCTTGCCGGTTGTTTCAGTGGGTTTGTGGTTTATCAGTGCAGTTGGCTCCGTGCATTTTTCAAAGTGCGATGTACACAGTCAACCGTTCACACACGAGTGGTTTTATCTTCACAGGAATTCAGTGACGGGAATCTGTCAGACCAAACAGGGCGTGTCGAATCAGGGCATGTTCCAGAGGGGGAGGGAAGTGTTAGAGTGAGGGGTGTGTGTTATATCAGAGTGTTACAGTGAGGGGTGTGTATTATATCAGAGTGTTACAGTGAGGGGTGTGTGTTATATCAGAGTGTTAGAGTGAGGGGTGTGTGTTATATCAGTGTTACAGTGAGGGGTGTGTGTTATATCAGTGTTACAGTGAGGGGTGTGTGTTATATCAGTGTTACAGTGAGGGGTGTGTGTTATATCAGAGTGTTACAGTGAGGGGTGTGTGTTATATCAGTGTGTTACAGTGAAGGGTGTGTGTTATATCAGTGTGTTACAGTGAGGGGTGTGTGTTATATCAGAGTGTTAGAGTGAGGGGTGTGTGTTATATCAGTGTGTTACAGTGAGGGGTGTGTGTTATATCATAGTGTTACAGTGAGGGGTGTGTATTATATCAGTGTGTTACAGTGAGGGGTGTGTGTTATATCAGAGTGTTACAGTGAGGGGTGTGTGTTATATCATAGTGTTACAGTGAGGGGTGTGTATTATATCAGTGTATTACAGTGAGGGGTGTGTGTTATATCAGAGTGCTACAGTGAGGGGTGTGTGTTATATCAGTGTGTTACAGTGAGGGGTGTGTATTATATCAGAGTGTTACAGTGAGGCGTGTGTGTTATATCAGAGTGTTACAGTGAGGGGTGTGTGTTATATCAGAGTGTTACAGTGAGGGGTGTGTGTTATATCAGAGTGTTACAGCGAGGGGTGTGTGTTATATCAGAGTGTTACAGTGAGGGGTGTGTATTATATCAGAGTGTTACAGTGAAGGGTGTGTGTTATATCAGAGTGTTACAGTGAGGGGTGTGTGTTATATCAGAGTGTTACAGTGAGGGGTGTGTGTTATATCAGTGTTACAGTGAGGGGTGTGTGTTATATCAGAGTGTTACAGTGAGGGGTGTGTGTTATATCAGTGTGTTACAGTGAAGGGTGTGTGTTATATCAGTGTGTTACAGTGAGGGGTGTGTGTTATATCAGAGTGTTACAGTGAGGGGTGTGTGTTATATCAGTGTGTTACAGTGAGGGGTGTGTGTTATATCATAGTGTTACAGTGAGGGGTGTGTATTATATCAGTGTGTTACAGTGAGGGGTGTGTGTTATATCAGAGTGTTACAGTGAGGGGTGTGTGTTATATCATAGTGTTACAGTGAGGGGTGTGTATTATATCAGTGTATTACAGTGAGGGGTGTGTGTTATATCAGAGTGCTACAGTGAGGGGTGTGTGTTATATCAGTGTGTTACCGTGAGGGGTGTGTATTATATCAGAGTGTTACAGTGAGGGGTGTGTGTTATATCAGAGTGTTACAGTGAGGGGTGTGTGTTATATCAGAGTGTTACAGTGAGGGGTGTGTGTTATATCAGAGTGTTACAGTGAGGGGTGTGTGTTATATCAGAGTGTTACAGTGAGGGGTGTGTATTATATCAGAGTGTTACAGTGAAGGGTGTGTATTATATCAGAGTGTTACAGTGAGGGGTGTGTGTTATATCAGAGTGCTACAGTGAGGGGTGTGTGTTATATCAGAGTGTTACAGTGAGGGGTGTGTGTTATATCAGAGTGTTACAGTGAGGGGTGTGTATTATATCAGAGTGTTACAGTGAGGGGTGTGTGTTATATCAGAGTGTTACAGTGAGGGGTGTGTGTTATATCAGAGTGTTACAGTGAGGTGTGTGTATTATATCAGAGTGTTACAGTGAGGGGTGTGTGTTATATCAGAGTGTTACAGTGAGGGGTGTGTGTTATATCATAGTGTTACAGTGAGGGGTGTGTATTATATCAGAGTGTTACAGTGAGGGGTGTGTGTTATATCAGAGTGTTACAGTGAGGGGTGTGTGTTATATCAGAGTGTTACAGTGAGGGGTGTGTATTATATCAGAGTGTTACAGTGAGGGGTGTGTGTTATATCAGAGTGTTAAAGTGAGGGGTGTGTATTATATCAAAGTGTTACAGTGAGGGGTGTGTATTATATCAGAGTGTTACAGTGAGGGGTGTGTGTTATATCAGAGTGTTACAGTGAGGGGTGTGTATTATATCAGAGTGTTACAGTGAGGGGTGTGTGTTATATCAGAGTGTTACAGTGAGGGGTGTCTTATATCAGAGTGTTACAGTGAGGGGTGTCTTATATCAGAGTGTTACAGTGAGGGGTGTGTGTTATATCAGAGTGTTACAGTGAGGGGTGTGTGTTATATCAGAGTGTTACAGTGAGGGGTGTGTGTTATATCAGAGTGTTACAGTGAGGGGTGTGTGTTATATCAGAGTGTTACAGTGAGGGGTGTGTGTTATATCAGAGTGTTACAGTGAGGGGTGTGTGTTATATCAGAGTGTTACAGTGAGGGGTGTCTTATATCAGAGTGTTACAGTGAGGGGTGTCTTATATCAGAGTGTTACAGTGAGGGGTGTGTGTTATATCAGAGTGTTACAGTGAGGGGTGTGTGTTATATCAGAGTGTTACAGTGAGGGGTGTGTGTTATATCAGAGTGTTACAGTGAGGGGTGTGTGTTATATCAGAGTGTTACAGTGAGGGGTGTGTGTTATATCAGAGTGTTACAGTGAGGGTTGTGTGTTATATCAGAGTGTTACAGTGAGGGATGTGTGTTATATCAGAGTGTTACAGTGAGGGGTGTGTATTATATCAGAGTGTTACAGTGAGGGGTGTGTGTTATATCAGAGTGTTACAGTGAGGGGTGTGTGTCATATCAGAGTGTTACAGTGAGGGGTGTCTTATATCAGAGTGTTACAATGAGGGGTGTGTGTTATATCAGAGTGTTACAGTGAGGGGTGTGTGTTATATCAGAGTGTTACAGTGAGGGGTGTGTGTTATATCAGAGTGTTACAGTGAGGGGTGTGTATTATATCAGAGTGTTACAGTGAGGGGTGTCTTATATCAGAGTGTTACAGTGAGGGGTGTGTGTTATATCAGAGTGTTACAGTGAGGGGTGTGTGTTATATCAGAGTGTTACAGTGAGGGGTGTCTTATATCAGAGTGTTACACTGAGGGGTGTGTATTATATCAGAGTGTTACAGTGAGGGGTGTGTATTATATCAGAGTGTTACAGTGAGGGGTGTGTGTTATATCAGAGTGTTACAGTGAGGGGTGTGTATTATATCAGAGTGTTACAGTGAGGGGTGTGTGTTATATCAGAGTGTTACAGTGAGGGGTGTGTATTATATCAGAGTGTTACAGTGAGGGATGTGTGTTATATCAGAGTGTTACAGTGAGGGGTGTGTGTTATATCAGAGTGTTACAGTGAGGGGTGTGTGTTATATCAGAGTGTTACAGTGAGGGGTGTGTGTTATATCAGAGTGTTACAGTGAGGGGTGTCTTATATCAGAGTGTTACACTGAGGGGTGTGTATTATATCAGAGTGTTACAGTGAGGGGTGTGTATTATATCAGAGTGTTACAGTGAGGGGTGTGTGTTATATCAGAGTGTTACAGTGAGGGGTGTGTGTTATATCAGAGTGTTACAGTGAGGGGTGTCTTATATCAGAGTGTTACAGTGAGGGGTGTGTATTATATCAGAGTGTTACAGTGAGGGGTGTGTGTTATATCAGAGTGTTACAGTGAGGGTTGTGTGTTATATCAGAGTGTTACAGTGAGGGGTGTGTATTATATCAGAGTGTTACAGTGAGGGGTGTGTGTTATATCAGAGTGTTACAGTGAGGGGTGTGTATTATATCAGAGTGTTACAGTGAGGGGTGTGTGTTATTTCAGAGTGTTACAGTGAGGGGTGTGTGTTATATCAGAGTGTTACAGTGAGGGGTGTGTGTTATATCAGAGTGTTACAGTGAGGGGTGTGTGTTATATCAGAGTGTTACAGTGAGGGGTGTGGGGTATATCAGAGTGTTACAGTGAGGGGTGTGTATTATATCAGAGTGTTACAGTGAGGGGTGTGTATTATATCAGAGTGTTACAGTGAGGGGTGTGGGGTATATCAGAGTGTTACAGTGAGGGGTGTGGGGTATATCAGAGTGTTACAGTGAGGGGTGTGTGTTATATCAGAGTGTTACAGTGAGGGGTGTGTATTATATCAGAGTGTTACAGTGAGGGGTGTGTGTTATATCAGAGTGTTACAGTGAGGGGTGTGTGTTATATCATAGTGTTACAGTGAGGGGTGTGTATTATATCAGAGTGTTACAGTGAGGGGTGTGTGTTATATCAGAGTGTTACAGTGAGGGGTGTGTGTTATATCAGAGTGTTACAGTGAGGGGTGTGTGTTATATCAGAGTGTTACAGTGAGGGGTGTGTGTTATATCAGAGTGTTACAGTGAGGGGTGTGTGTTATATCAGAGTGTTACAGTGAGGGGTGTGTGTTATATCAGAGTGTTACAGTGAGGGGTGTGTATTATATCAGAGTGTTACAGTGAGGGGTGTGTGTTATATCAGAGTGTTACAGTGAGGGGTGTGTGTCATATCAGAGTGTTACAGTGAGGGGTGTCTTATATCAGAGTGTTACAATGAGGGGTGTGTGTTATATCAGAGTGTTACAGTGAGGGGTGTGTGTTATATCAGAGTGTTACAGTGAGGGGTGTCTTATATCAGAGTGTTACACTGAGGGGTGTGTATTATATCAGAGTGTTACAGTGAGGGGTGTGTATTATATCAGAGTGTTACAGTGAGGGGTGTGTGTTATATCAGAGTGTTACAGTGAGGGGTGTGTATTATATCAGAGTGTTACAGTGAGGGGTGTGTGTTATATCAGAGTGTTACAGTGAGGGGTGTGTATTATATCAGAGTGTTACAGTGAGGGATGTGTGTTATATCAGAGTGTTACAGTGAGGGGTGTGTGTTATATCAGAGTGTTACAGTGAGGGGTGTGTGTTATATCAGAGTGTTACAGTGAGGGGTGTGTGTTATATCAGAGTGTTACAGTGAGGGGTGTCTTATATCATAGTGTTACACTGAGGGGTGTGTATTATATCAGAGTGTTACAGTGAGGGGTGTGTATTATATCAGAGTGTTACAGTGAGGGGTGTGTGTTATATCAGAGTGTTACAGTGAGGGGTGTGTGTTATATCAGAGTGTTACAGTGAGGGGTGTCTTATATCAGAGTGTTACAGTTAGGGGTGTGCATTATATCAGAGTGTTACAGTGAGGGGTGTGTGTTATATCAGAGTGTTACAGTGAGGGTTGTGTGTTATATCAGAGTGTTACAGTGAGGGGTGTGTATTATATCAGAGTGTTACAGTGAGGGGTGTGTGTTATATCAGAGTGTTACAGTGAGGGGTGTGTATTATATCAGAGTGTTACAGTGAGGGGTGTGTGTTATTTCAGAGTGTTACAGTGAGGGGTGTGTGTTATATCAGAGTGTTACAGTGAGGGGTGTGGGGTATATCAGAGTGTTACAGTGAGGGGTGTGTGTTATATCAGAGTGTTACAGTGAGGGGTGTGGGGTATATCAGAGTGTTACAGTGAGGGGTGTGTATTATATCAGAGTGTTACAGTGAGGGGTGTGTATTATATCAGAGTGTTACAGTGAGGGGTGTGGGGTATATCAGAGTGTTACAGTGAGGGGTGTGGGGTATATCAGAGTGTTACAGTGAGGGGTGTGTGTTATATCAGAGTGTTACAGTGAGGGGTGTGTATTATATCAGAGTGTTACAGTGAGGGGTGTGTGTTATATCATAGTGTTACAGTGAGGGGTGTGTGTTATATCAGAGTGTTACAGTGAGGGGTGTGTGTTATATCAGAGTGTTACAGTGAGGGGTGTGTTATATCGGAGTGTTACAGTGAGGGGTGTGTATTATATCAGAGTGTTACAGTGAGGGGTGTGTGTTATATCAGAGTGTTACAGTGAGGGGTGTGTTATATCAGAGTGTTACAGTGAGGGGTGTGTATTATATCAGAGTGTTACAGTGAGGGGTGTGTATTATATCAGAGTGTTACAGTGAGGGGTGTGGGGTATATCAGAGTGTTACAGTGAGGGGTGTGTGTTATATCAGAGTGTTACAGTGAGGGGTGTGTATTATATCAGAGTGTTACAGTGAGGGGTGTGTGTTATATCAGAGTGTTACAGTGAGGGGTGTGTATTATATCAGAGTGTTACAGTGAGGGGTGTGTGTTATATCAGAGTGTTACAGTGAGGGGTGTGTATTATATCAGAGTGTTACAGTGAGGGGTGTGTGTTATATCAGAGTGTTACAGTGAGGGGTGTGGGGTATATCAGAGTGTTACAGTGAGGGGTGTGTGTTATATCAGAGTGTTACAGTGAGGGGTGTGTGTTATATCAGAGTGTTACAGTGAGGGGTGTGTGTTATATCAGAGTGTTACAGTGAGGGGTGTGTATTATATCAGAGTGTTACAGTGAGGGGTGTGTATTATATCAGAGTGTTACAGTGAGGGGTGTGTATTATATCAGAGTGTTACAGTGAGGGGTGTGTGTTATATCAGAGTGTTACAGTGAGGGGTGTGTATTATATCAGAGTGTTACAGTGAGGGGTGTGTGTTATATCAGAGTGTTACAGTGAGGGGTGTGTATTATATCAGAGTGTTACAGTGAGGGGTGTGGGGTATATCAGAGTGTTACAGTGAGGGGTGTGTGTTATATCGGTGAGTTTTACAGGGACCTTCGTGTTAACAGATGCCCTGATTGCGGACAGTCATTGTGCTGTACGATCCCGCAGTCTGTGCGGGGCAGGGTAGAGTTGGGGACCCTTATTTAACGATCTACTTGAACACGTTACCCCAGGTTTTGAAACAGCTGGTCAGTCTCGCTGCCCCGGACCCAGATTCCCGGGAATTACGAGCCTCCGCAGCCTCAAGCCACCTGCGCTTTTCCGCATGACTTGCCAGACTGACGGCCCTCCCCCGGGGGAACACTGGAGAGCTGGTCTCCCACACCACACGCATTCCTCTCTGCCTAGTTCAGCCAGCCTTGCAGCATCGGCAGGGCCTCCTTCCAGACGCTCAGCTCAAAGCTCTGCAGCTGAGCAGGACGGCAGCCAAGGAAAGGTGCTCGAGAGCCGGGGAGGGGGGGAGCCACTGGCGCAGCAAGATTACGAGGGGGACGGTATGTGCCTTTGGTCAGAGTCTGCAACTCTGCTGCTTTTTTTTCTTTCTGGAGGAGGCGTTAAAACGAGACTCCCCGTCTGCCCTGGGCGTGAAAGATCCCACGGCCGCTATTTCCAGGAAGAGCAGGGGAGTTCTCCCCGGGGGTCTTTAGCCCAATATTTATCCCTCAACCGGCATCACTTTTAAAAAATGATCTGGTCAATATTACATGGCTGTTTGTGGGATCTTGCTGTGCGCAAATTGGCTGCAGTGTTTCCCTACACTACGACAGTGACTGCAATTCAAAAAAAAAAGCACTTCATTGGCTGTAAAGCGCCTTGGAACGTCCTGAGGTGCTGAAAGGCGCTATATAAATGCAAGTTCTTTTGTGTTTTTTTCCCAGTTGTCGCCCGTCCTGTCCTGAAAGTCCCACTCAATGATCGCCATCTGTTGCCCCCCCGCCCACACATTCTCGATGCACGAGCCTGAACAGTAAGCATCAGTGGGCAATTTAACCACGGTGGGTAGGCATCGCCATTACGTCCGATGCTAAGACCTCCCCACGTGTCCGCAAACACGCGAGGGTCACTGGAAAAGGATGCACGGGAGGGAATTCCTGCCTGATTATTTCTCCTCCCTAACCCCCAAGAGCACTGAAGCAAACTGCAGTGTCCTTAATGTTAACCCGGCATAAGGCCAGCATTGAATCTGACTCCTTCCTGGACTGTATGACTTAGTACCATGCGACCTGCTGGAGTTACCCACTCTCGGTAATGACTTATCTTATCTCGTTTCTAGTAGTTATCAGGCAATGGCTCGATTAGCAATGCATTAACCACAAACAGAGAGAAAAAAGAACGTTTTGGCAGCGCCTTTCAACGATCTCAGGACGTCCCAGCCGATGAATTACTCGTAACGTAGGAAACATGGCAGCCAATTTGCGCACAGCAAGCTCCCACAAACAGCGACGTGACAACGACCAGATAATGTTTTTTGGTGATGTTGGTTGAGGGATAAATATCGGCCCCAGGACACCGGGGGAGAACTCCCCCCTGCTCTTCTTCGAAATAGTGGCCGTGGGATGTCCACCCGAGAGGGCGGATGGTTTAACGTCTCATCCGAGAGAAACGGCACCTCCAGCAGTGCAGCACTCCCTCAGTACTGCACTGGGAGTGTCAGCCTGGATTACAGGCTCAGGTCTCTGGAGTGGGACTTGAACCCACAACCTTCGGACTCGGAGGAGAGAGAATGTTACCCACTGAGCCACGGCTGACACAAAACCATAGACTCTTCACCTTCACCGAATGGCCACTAATCCGGTGATGCCGATCGGCCGCTCTTTAAGGAACCCGCCTGATTTATGTTCCGTTGAGATCAATGGAATGAACCTCGAGTGGGATCTGTAAAGGGGAAGACAAAAAAAAACCTACCTCATTCATGGAATCATAGCATTTTACTGCACAGAAGGAGGCCATTCGGCCCCTTTGAAAATGCTATCCCATTAGTCCCACTCACGCCCTGCTCTATCCCCACAGCCCTGCAAATTTTTCCTTTTCAGGTATTTATCCAATTCCCTTTTTGAAAGTTATTATTGAACCTGCTTCCACCGCCCTTTCAGGCGGCGCATTCCAGATCATCACAACTCGCTGCGTTTAAAATGTCTCCTCATCTTCCTCTCTGCTTCTTTTGCCAATTATCCTATCATTCATTATACCTCTGCTACCAAATATTTTTCTTCCCGTTTTGCCCTCATCCCGAGCTGCATGCCCGTCGCTGGTCAGAAGGGCAGCGGCTGTACGACTGGGAGCAGTAGGGCAGGTCGCGCTCTCCCCACTGCGCGCTCGCCCCCGGGGGTAAATCTTGGGTCTGAGTTTCCCACCCTCCCTTTGTGGGGCGAATCACAGTTCACCAGCTGGATTAAAGGGGGCAGCGTCCCCAGGAACAAGAGTGTGACGGTCCCCTTTTGTGTCCCCTTTGTAGGGGGAAGGGGAGTCATGCATCAGTTGGTAACGGTTGCCCTTAGTGACGGGAGTGCGGTGCATTTTAGAGGGATTAGCGTTTTGAGTTCTGAGCTTGCGAGTCTTTTCTAAAGGAAGATTTGCCAAAGACTTAGTCACAGAGACAATGCCCCTTTAAAACTTCCCGTCAGAAAAGAAATTGCCATCGACCATGATGAAGGTCACTGAATCTCTCCCATTCCAATAAAATAGTGCAGCACGTAGAGGGAAATCAGGTGGGCTCCATGCCCTAGGCCCAGGCGTTCATTTACACGCAAAAAGAAAAGACTTGCTTTTATATAGCGTCTTTCATGACCTCAGGACGTCCCAAAGCGCTTTACAGCCAATTAAGTACTTTTTGAAGTGTAGTAATGCAGGAAACACGGCAGCCAATTTGCGCACAGCAAGATCCCACAGACAGCACTGTGACAAATGACCAGATCATCCTGTTCTTTAGCGATGTTGGTTGAGGGATAAATATTGGCCCCAGGACACCGGGGGGGAGAACTCCCCCTGCTCTTCTTCGAAATAGCGGCCGTGGGATCTTTTACGTCCGCCTGAGAGGGCAGACGGGGCCCTCGGTTTAACGTCTCATCCCGAAAGACGGCACCTCCGACAGCGCAGGAAGGGAAGATTCTTAGCAGCGAGGGGAAACTTGTCTGTGCAGCCTATTTTTGGCCGGATGTCTGACCGTCAAAAGGTGCTGCTGAAAATAACAATGCCGTGGGAGAACCGTATCTGTTACAGGTCTCTGGACAACCTGAACCCCAGCACACTTTTACAACCAGGGCAGGAGAGAGCGCGATCAAGTCTCTGTACTTTCTGAACTATTATGCCTGCTGTATAATGGGGAGCAGACGGGGGAATCGCCAGGACTGAGCGCAGCTCCCACGCACCAAGGCCTGACTCCATCCCAATGGGAGAGTAAATTCGGGGAGGGGTTTTAAAACCAGCGTCGCACCCGAGCCCGTTAGTTTCCCGACGGGCGGGTTAGGTTAAAATTGCAGCCCCCCCAACAATGAGGCGCAGAACAACAGAGCGAGAAGGAAAATGAATCGAATTGTGATTGAGATAACAATACAGCACCGCATAGTGTTAACAAGGCAGTGCTGCGTATAGCATTACACATAAAGAGCGTAGGGTTGCCAACCCTCCAGGATTGGCCCTGGAGTCTCCAGGAATTAATCACTAGGACACTGTTGTGAACAAACCCCCACCCCCCACCCCGGGAGAAAAATCATAGAGGCTTTAAACAAAATTGAACACTTTCATTTATTAGTTATAAAAATATTGGAGGTGGGGGGAGAAAGGCTGTTTCGCTAACAAGTCAAGATTGATCCAATTGGGCAACAACAAGTCTGGGAAGGCAGTGGGACCTGGAGGATTGGACCAATGGTGGGAGTGTTGGGGGGAACGAGGCGGGCGGTCATGTGATGAAACCTCCAGGAATACGTCCAACCTGAGTTGGCGACCCTAACGGCATGGCACGATAGATGCAGTATGTACAGAACAGCACAGTACGTCCCAATGGCGGTGCAATCACCTCCTGCACCGTACAGTCCAGCCCAGCAGAGATCAGTGCACGCTGCCCATTCGCATTCTACTGTCCCGAAGCTCGCTGTCACGATTCGCCCATCTCACCGCATCGAATTTCACGGCACAGACGCAGGCCGTTCGGCCCAACTGCTCGACGCCGGTGTTCGTGCGCCACGCGAGCCTCCTCCCTCCTTACCTCATCTCACCCGATCAGCGGAGCTCTTCCCACTCCTTTCTCCCTGGTGTGCCGATCTAGTTTACCCCTCGCCCCAGGCTCCGGGTCCACGCTCAACTGGGGGGGGAAAGCTGATGATTCAATACGCCGACCAATTTGGCGGATCAAGTTTTGCCATTTTATTTCAGGGGGGGGTGGGTAGGGGAAGGGAAGGAGAGGGGGGGTTTGTTCCTGCACTGCCCTCTGGTGGCCCGCCGAAATCATTCTTCCCCCCCCCCCCCCGCCCCCCCCCCCCGCCATTCCCTCGCCAGACGACCGAGCCCCGAGTCGGAGAACACGGAGCAAAAGTCAGACGGAACTCTGCTTGCGTTCAGCGCCTGAGGGGCAAGGTTGATTTTCTCTGCTGCCGCTTAGCACGGCCTGCGGATCTGAGCCTGAGGGCTGGCCTCGGTGATTGACGCTACCAGGCCGAGGAACCAGCCAGGAGGAACCGCCTTACAAAGTCAAATTTATTATTTTGCCCGGGGCATTTACTTCTAAAAAAAAATTTCGGTGCTGAGGTGCTGGCCGTGTGCTGACTCGCACCAAGTCCCGTTCACCCATTCCACCCCCTCTCCCCCCAAGTGCTCGCTGTATCCCCATGGAGATATCCACCGCCGTGATATCCAGCCATCTTTGGACTGACGTAGGACCGGACAAAGACTTGAGAGTGAACCGGGGTCACCTTCGATCAATAGGACTGGTTAATGAGCAGACGCAACGGTTCGAAACAGCACGGTGGTGCTTCAAAGAGAGGCCGTCCTCGGGGTTGTGGGGAGGGGGGAGATCTCTGCGTGCCCCGCTCTGGTGGGTTAATCTGAATCTGGATTTCCCACGCCACCGCCGCTGTCGGTGGGGGGGGGCCTCGCCGCGGCTTGACGGTAGATCGCGGGCACGGTGTCCGCCATTTTCCATCCCGATAACGTCAACGGGTGTCAAGTGGCGGGGAGGGGAGGGCGCCTGTGATTTCTTCCATTGGCCCCCTCCCTCCAGAAGCAACAGGTCGATGCTGGTCTTTGTGCTCCACACGAGCCTGCTCCCACCCTACTTCATCTCAATCAGCATGACCTTCATGTACTTATCTAGCTTCCCCTTGAAGTCGACTAACATCACTTAAAAAAAAAAGCAACCAGATCATCCGGTCGTTTATCACATCGCTGTTTGCGGGATCTTGCTGTGCGCAAATTGGCTGCCGCGTTTCCCTAAATTACGATGGTGACTGCACTTCAAAAATAAATACGTAGGTTGCACATCCTGAGGTGGTGAAAGGAGCTAATATATTAATGCAAGTTCCTTGAAGTCTTTCTTTTAAATGCAGGACGGTAGATGGCGAACCAGATGGTCCTTGCGTTCGTTTTGCGTCTAAGTGATTCCCACGTCGGCCGTGGGACTTACCACTTCCAGGAAGCAACGGGATTGTCTAACGGAGCTTCTCTCTCTCTCTCTCCGCAGAGCGCTGTCGGTTTGCGCTGGGCATGCAGGACTCGGTAATCGGTGACGAGGACATCCTCGCTTCCAGCATGTGGTCTGAGTCGACTGCGGCGATGCACGGCAGGTAACGTAATGTGACGGCGATGGTCGCTCCAGCCCTGGGGCGCGTGTCCGGCAAACCCCACCCAAAGGGAGGGCTGGACATTTAAAGCCCCGATTTTAACCCAGCCCGGCCCGGCGAGAAGGTGGGGTGTGTTCGGATCGCACGCCCGTTTCGCACCCCCCGCCCCCCCCCGATTTCACTCGCCGTTGAACTCGATGGAGCCTACGTCCACTTCTGTATCGTCACCCGTCTCCGCCCCTGCCTCAGCCTCATCCGCTGCCGAAACCCTCATCCATGCCTCTGTTACCTCTAGACTCGACTATTCCAATCCTCGCCTGGCCGACCTCCCATCTTCCACCCTCCATAAACTTGAGCTCATCCAAACCTCTTCTGCCCCCGTATCCTAACTCGCACCAAGTCCCGTTCACCCATCACCCCCTGGGCTCGCTGACCTACATTGGCTCCCGGTCCGGCAACGCCTCGATTTTAAAATTCTCATCCCTGTTTTCAAATCCCTCCGTGGCCCTCGCCCCTCCCTATCTCTGTAACCCTCCTCCAGCCCGACGACCCTCTGAGATCTCAGCGCTCCTCCAATTCTGGCCTCTTGCGCATCCCCGATTTTAATCGCTCCACCATTGGCGGCCGTGCCTTCAACCGCCTCGGCCCTAAGCTCTGGAGCTCCCTCCCTAAACCTCTCCCCCTCTCTCTCCTCCTTTTAAGATGCTCCTTAAAACCTACCTCTTCGACCAAGCTTTGACCTGTTCTAAAATCTCCTTCTGTGGCCCGGTGTCAGATTTTGTTTGATAATCGCCCCTGTGAAGCGCCTTGGGATATTTTACTACATTAAAGGCGCTATATAAATGCAAGTTGTTGTTGTGAAATGGGCGTCCTACCTGAACCCGTCCAGTTCCCACCGGGTGAGTTAGGTTAGAATTGGGACTCCTTGGATCCAAAGACCAGGCTGCCACAGTATTGGCCCAGGCCAGGAGAGCAGTTCAGGAATTCCTCTCTCCCAGCCCGTGCTTTCCCGACCGTTAAAATTAAGTAATGGAAAAATCACAGACTAGGGGGTGCGGAATTCCTGATACGTGCTCCTGGGAGTGCTGCGACAGAGAATCCTGGCCAGAGTTTCTCCGGGCGTGAAACCGTTAAATATTTATTGCCCTGTGAAGCCTTAGGAGATGAAACCTTCTCTGTCTCAAGCACCTTAGCGTCTGCCTCAAGGGTCAAGTGCAGTACAGTGGGACCTCCGAGCCAGTCTCCCTCTGCCCTGTCCCACCAATGTGCCTTAGCTCCAACCTCAGAAGATCATTCCCGTTGCACCAGTGTGCCATTCTTCACCCTCTGAACCGGCTTGAAAATTTACGCCAGTTAACGCTGAGTTTTCAGATCGGATGGGAAAATGGCGAGTGATGGATAAGGTTGAAAACTTTCTAAAGTCCAAATTACCCCCATTGAACAGACCGTTTTTAGTGGAGGGGGTTAATCATGATCGGGAGAAGCTTTTTCCTCTGGTGGTGGGGGGGGGGGGAGTCCAGAACAAGAGGGCATAACTTTAAAATTAGAGCTGGAGTCCGTTCAGGGGTGATGTCAGGAAGCATTTCTTCGCACAAAAGGTAGTGGAAATCTGGAACTCTCTCCCCCAAAAAGCTGTGGAGGCTGGGGAGTCAATTGAACATTTCAAAACTGAGGTTGATAGATCTTTGTTAGGCAAAGGGTATTAAGGGTTACGGAACTCTAGATAGAGATGTGATACAGATCAGCCATGATCTAATTGAATGGCGGAACAGGCTCGAGGGCCTGAATGGTCTCCTCCTGTCCCTGAGTTCCCGTAGGCTCAGCTTCTCCATTTCTCTGTTCTGGTTGGTTTGGGGGGGGCTCTTGCAACGCACTCGGTAGATAAACCAGTCGGAGTGAGACGAGTTGCCCCACCTTCTTCCGCCTGTCACTAAGCGCCGTTGAATTGGATTCCGCAGGT
The DNA here is from genome assembly GCF_035084215.1 of Heptranchias perlo. Classification (NCBI taxonomy): domain Eukaryota; kingdom Metazoa; phylum Chordata; class Chondrichthyes; order Hexanchiformes; family Hexanchidae; genus Heptranchias; species Heptranchias perlo. The sequence goes on from NC_090363.1 coordinate 7,017,243, forward strand.
TGGGGACAGACCACGGAGACGGGGCCTGGTGTCCGGCCAAATCCGTGTTCCGTGACAGCAGTGAGTTCCTGCAGATCGACCTCCAGAAACTCTATTTCATTACGCTGGTGGGCACCCAGGGACGCCATTCCAACGGGCACGGTAATGAATACGCTCGATTCTACGGGCTGCACTACAGCCGAAACGGCAAAGATTGGATGACGTGGAAGGACCGGAGGGGAAACGAGGTAACGATTGACCAAACTGCCACCAACCATTGCTGTGTGGGTGTGTGTAACCCTTGACCACCTGAATCCAGCACAAGTCCATCTTACCACGGGGTGGGCACAGAGAAAATTCTGCGTCGTAATTCAAAGACTTAAGGCTCTTGACTTTCCCACTGTAAGGGGCAGAGACTTAAAGGTGAGGTGTCACTTGACTCACCTTGCTTCCATCAGAAGTAGCATCGTGATGGTCTGGGGGGGAGGAGCTGCCGTTAGTAACTATTAGAGTCCATTCACTGCACTGGGTGAAATATATGCCAACTGAGTTAATATTCACTTGACTGAGTGATAGTTTATTCAAACAGTCCATATTCTCCGGATTGGGTGATAGTTTATTCAAACAGTCCATATTCTCCGGATTGGATGATAGTTTATTCAAACAGTCCATATTGACCGGATTGGGTGATAGTTTATTCAAACAGTCCATATTGACCGGATTGGATGATAGTTTATTCAAACAGTCCATATTCTCCGGATTGAGTGATAGTTTATTCAAACAGTCCATATTCTCCGGATTGGGTGATAGTTTATTCAAACAGTCCATATTCTCCGGATTGGATGATAGTTTATTCAAACAGTCCATATTGACCGGATTGGGTGATAGTTTATTCAAACAGTCCATATTGACCGGATTGGATGATAGTTTATTCAAACAGTCCATATTCTCCGGATTGAGTGATAGTTTATTCAAACAGTCCATATTGACCGGATTGGATGATAGTTTATTCAAACAGTCCATATTCTCCGGATTGAGTGATAGTTTATTCAAACAGTCCATATTCTCCGGATTGGGTGATAGTTTATTCAAACAGTCCATATTCTCCGGATTGGGTGATAGTTTATTCAAACAGTCCATATTCTCAGGATTGAGTGATAGTTTATTCAAACAGTCCATATTCTCCGGATTGGGTGATAGTTTATTCAAACAGTCCATATTCTCCGGATTGGGTGATAGTTTATTCAAACAGTCCATATTCTCCGGATTGGGTGATAGTTTATTCAAACAGTCCATATTCTCCGGATTGGATGATAGTTTATTCAAACAGTCCATATTCTCCGGATTGGGTGATAGTTTATTCAAACAGTCCATATTCTCCGGATTGAGTGATAGTTTATTCAAACAGTCCATATTCTCCGGATTGGGTGATAGTTTATTCAAACAGTCCATATTCTCCGGATTGGGTGATAGTTTATTCAAACAGTCCATATTCTCCGGATTGGGTGATAGTTTATTCAAACAGTCCATATTGACCGGATTGGGTGATAGTTTATTCAAACAGTCCATATTCTCCGGATTGAGTGATAGTTTATTCAAACAGTCCATATTCTCCGGATTGGGTGATAGTTCATTCAAACAGTCCATATTGACCGGATTGGGTGATAATTTATTCAAACGGTCCATATTGACCGGATTGGGTGATAGTTTATTCAAACAGTCCATATTGACCGGATTGGGTGATAGTTTATTCAAACAGTCCATATTGACCGAATTGGGTGATAGTTTATTCAAACAGTCCATATTGACCGGACTGGGTGATAGTTTATTCAAACAGTCCATATTCTCCGGATTGGGTGATAGTTTATTCAAACAGTCCATATTGACCGGATTGGATGACAGTTTATTCAAACAGTCCATATTCTCCGGATTGGGTGATAGTTTATTCAAACAGTCCATATTCTCCGGATTGGGTGATAGTTTATTCAAACAGTCCATATTCTCCGGATTGGGTGATAGTTTATTCAAACACTCCATATTCTCCGGATTGGGTGATAGTTTATTCAAACAGTCCATATTCTCCGGATTGAGTGATAGTTTATTCAAACAGTCCATATTGACCGGATTGGGTGATAGTTTATTCAAACAGTCCATATTCTCCGGATTGGGTGATAGTTTATTCAAACAGTCCATATTGACCGGATTGGGTGATAGTTTATTCAAAGAGTCCATATTCTCCGGATTGGGTGATAGTTTATTCAAACAGTCCATATTCTCCGGATTGGGTGATAGTTTATTCAAACAGTCCATATTCTCCGGATTGGGTGATAGTTTATTCAAACAGTCCATATTCTCCGGATTGAGTGATAGTTTATTCAAACAGTCCATATTCTCTGGATTGGGTGATAGTTTATTCAAACAGTCCATATTCTCCGGATTGGGTGATAGTTTATTCAAACAGTCCATATTGACCGGATTGAGTGATAGTTTATTCAAACAGTCCATATTCTCCGGATTGGGTGATAGTTTATTCAAACAGTCCATATTCTCCGGATTGGGTGATAGTTTATTCAAACAGTCCATATTCTCCGGATTGGGCGATAGTTTATTCAAACAGTCCATATTCTCCGGATTGGGTGATAGTTTATTCAAACAGTCCATATTCTCCGGATTGAGTGATAGTTTATTCAAACAGTCCATATTCTCCGGATTGGGTGATAGTTTATTCAAACAGTCCATATTCTCCGGATTGGGTGATAGTTTATTCAAACAGTCCATATTGACCGGATTGGGTGATAGTTTATTCAAACAGTCCATATTCTCCGGATTGGGTGATAGTTTATTCAAACAGTCCATATTGACCGGATTGGGTGATAGTTTATTCAAACGGTCCATATTGACCGGATTGGGTGATAGTTTATTCAAACGTTCCATATTGACCGGATTGGGTGATAGTTTATTCAAACAGTCCATATTCTCCGGATTGGGTGATAGTTTATTCAAACAGTCCATATTGACCGGATTGGGTGATAGTTTATTCAAACAGTCCATATTGACCGGATTGGGTGATAGTTTATTCAAACAGTCCATATTGACCGGATTGGGTGATAGTTTATTCAAACAGTCCATATTGACCGGATTGGGTGATAGTTTATTCAAACAGTCCATATTCTCCGGATTGGGTGATAGTTTATTCAAACAGTCCATATTGACCGGATTGGATGATAGTTTATTCAAACAGTCCATATTCTCCGGATTGAGTGATAGTTTATTCAAACAGTCCATATTCTCCGGATTGGGTGATAGTTTATTCAAACAGTCCATATTCTCCGGATTGGATGATAGTTTATTCAAACAGTCCATATTCTCCGGATTGGGTGATAGTTTATTCAAACAGTCCATATTGACCGGATTGGGTGATAGTTTATTCAAACAGTCCATATTCTCCGGATTGGGTGATAGTTTATTCAAACAGTCCATATTCTCCGGATTGGGTGATAGTTTATTCAAACAGTCCATATTCTCCGGATTGAGTGATAGTTTATTCAAACAGTCCATATTGACCGGATTGGGTGATAGTTTATTCAAACAGTCCATATTCTCCGGATTGGGTGATAGTTTATTCAAACAGTCCATATTGACCGGATTGGGTGATAGTTTATTCAAACAGTCCATATTCTCCGGATTGGGTGATAGTTTATTCAAACAGTCCATATTCTCCGGATTGGGTGATAGTTTATTCAAACAGTCCATATTCTCCGGATTGAGTGATAGTTTATTCAAACAGTCCATATTCTCCGGATTGGGTGATAGTTTATTCAAACAGTCCATATTCTCCGGATTGGGTGATAGTTTATTCAAACAGTCCATATTGACCGGATTGGGTGATAGTTTATTCAAACAGTCCATATTCTCCGGATTGGGTGATAGTTTATTCAAACAGTCCATATTCTCCGGATTGAGTGATAGTTTATTCAAACAGTCCATATTCTCCGGATTGGGTGATAGTTTATTCAAACAGTCCATATTCTCCGGATTGAGTGATAATTTATTCAAACAGTCCATATTCTCCGGATTGGGTGATAGTTTATTCAAACAGTCCATATTCTCCGGATTGGGTGATAGTTTATTCAAACAGTCCATATTGACCGGATTGGGTGATAGTTTATTCAAACAGTCCATATTGACCGGATTGGGTGATAGTTTATTCAAACAGTCCATATTGACCGGATTGGGTGATAGTTTATTCAAACAGTCCATATTCTCCGGATTGAGTGATAGTTTATTCAAACAGTCCATATTGACCGGATTGAGTGATAGTTGATTCAAACAGCCCATATTCTCCGGATTGGGTGATAGTTTATTCAAACAGTCCATATTCTCCGGATTGAGTGATAGTTTATTCATTGCTCTCTGGGCAGTTCATTCAGTGAGTCTTCATTCACTGTGCTATTGGCCATTTATTCAACCAAATCCCCATTCACTGTACTGCCCCCCAACTTTATTGACGAAGTCTTGTTTCATTGCTCTGGATCGGTATAATCCAATCGTATTTCCCAACGGGCGACAAGTATCTTGTTGATTTTTGTGCTTGCCTCCATTTTGACCTCCCATTTTGTCCCTCCAGGTCATCACAGGAAACGTCAACCCGTACGACGTTGTGTTGAAGGACCTGGGCCCACCAATCATAGCCCGCTATGTGCGATTTTACCCTATGGCAGACCGTGTCATGAGCGTGTGCATGAGGGTTGAGGTATATGGCTGCCCCTGGTTAGGTGAGTGAAGGTTTCATTCTTTCCCATTTCCCTGATACCTGTAGAGATATAAATATCCCCGGGGAGGCCCCTGGTCTGTGCGTTGAACACTATGGGATGGCGGTAGAGGTGCTGCGAGCAGCCAGTTGACATTGGAGTTTGGGCTTGTCCCCCTCAGTGCTCCTGGCGTAGATAGAATCACACAGCACGGAAGGAGGCCATTCGGCCCATCGTGCCTGTGCCGGCTCTTCGTTTACTCGTTCTCACTCATTTAACATCTGATGAGATAGCAGCACGCTCACCAACACAGACTGAGCGGCCGACTCACTATCGCACGCCCGCGCTCACTCTCATGCCCAGACACACTGCGCCTCTGTTAACCTACGTCTCTCCTCCTCCTCCTTGCAGATGGTCTGAAATCGTACAAGGCTCCCATGGGCCAGGTAATGAATGTGTCTGGTCTGCCCATAGTGAACCTTAATGACTCCACATACGACGGACTCCGAATTGCAAGGTAAAGTGCTTTGTGGGGAGGCCATGGTGAATGGGATTAAGAACCATAGAGTTGGACGCTGTCTGTAGCTCGCATGCAGCCTGCTCCAGTGCCTTGTTCACATGAACTGTCCCCAGACTAAATCCAAATGCAAGCAGCTCACCAGTGGTGCTCTCTCTAAAACACACACATGTGCACACACGAACATGTGCACACACACAACACATGCAAACATGTGTACACAACATACAAACATGTGTACACTTGGACATGTGCGCCCAACACAAACGTGCACACACAACACACAAACATGTACGCAAACACAAGCATGTGCACACACACAACACACACAAACGTGCATGCACAAATACACAGACACACACAAATACACACAAACAAATACATGCGCACACACGGACACAAACATGTGTGCACACATGCAAGCAAATTCAAACACACACACATGCAAACATACCAACACACATGTTTACGTACAAGCACACATACATGTACACACAGTCTGTAGGTGGAAGCTCCCACATGGTCTAAGGGGTATTGTACAAGACATGGGAACAGGAGTAGGCCATTCAGCCCCTCGAGCCTGTTCCATCATTCAATCAGATCATGGCTGATCTGTACCTTAACTCCATTTACCTGCCTTTGATGGGTCTGGATGCTGGGGGATGATTGAAGCTTTCAAGACTGAGATCGATAGATTTTTGTTAGGTAAGGGTATCAAGGGACATGGAGCAAGAGTGAGAAAATGGAGTTAAGATACAGATCCACAATGCACTAATTGAATGGCGAAGCAGGCTCCAAAGGGTCTGAATGGCCTTTTCTTGTTTTCTTGAAATAGGAGCAGGAGTAGGCCATTCGGCCCCTTGAGCCTGCTCCGCCATTCAATCAGATCATGGCTGATCTTCCACCTCAACTCCACTTTCCCGCCCGATCCCCATATCCCTTGATTCCCTTAGAGTCCAAAAATCTATCGATCTCAGTCTTGAATGTACTCAACGACTGAACATCCTCAGTCCTCTGGGGTAGAGAATTCCAAATATTAACAACCCTCTGAGCGAAGACATTTTGCCTCATCCCGGTCTTAAATGTCCGACCCCTTATCCTGAGACGATGCCCCCTAGTTCTAGGCTCTCCAGCCAGGGGAAACAGCCTCTCAGCATCTACCCTGGCAAGCCCTCTTAGAATTTTATAGGTTTTAACGAGATCACCTCCCATTCTTCTAAACCCCAGAGAGTATGGGCCCCTTCTACTCAATCTCTCCGCATGGGACAATCTTCTCATCCCAGGAATCAATCTAGTGAACCTTTGTTGATCCATACTCCTTCATATCCTTACCTAACAAAAATCTATCGATCTCAGTTTTGAACATTTCAATTGATCCCCAGCCTTTTGGGGGCGGGGGGGTGGGGGGGTGAGGGGAGGGGAGGGGAGGGGAGGAGAGGGGAGGAGAGGAGAGGAGAGGAGAGGAGAGGAGAGGAGAGGAGAGGAGAGGAGAGGAGAGGAGAGGAGAGGAGAGGAGGGGAAAGGAAAGGACATTCCAGATTCCTTTGTGTGGATGTGCGTTTTCTGATTTCACTCTTGAACGGGCCCCAGCTCCAGTTTCCGGTTGTCCCCTCCCTTTTCTCAGGTTGCACTACGGGGGCCTGGGCCAGCTGACGGATGGGGTCCTGGGCATGGACGACTTCACAAAGAGCCACGAGCTGCGGGTCTGGCCTGGTTACGACTACGTGGGCTGGCGCAACAGCACCATGAGCCGCGGATACGTGGAGATGGAGTTTGAGTTCGACCAGCTCCACACGTTCAGCTCCATGAAGGTAAGATGGCGACTGCTTCTACACCAGTTGGGTCTGCGGTCAGGGTGTCCAGACTGTGCCCCATGAGAACCAAGCCAACCAAACCCAGGCAAGCCTGCGTTTCTTATTTTTTCACTTCCGGCTTTGTCCTGTTTGAATTCTGCACACCTACAGGTTTAGAATCAACCGTTTTCTTAGTGCTGTTGTCCCCTTGATGGTTAAATCCTAAATCGGAACACGGAATGAGGTCTGTTAGGATGAACAACGTGAAATAAATGCAAATTAATGGGAACATTGACGTAAGCTTTCTAGGGTGATTTTTATAAAGTTTTGCTCTTGCCGTTTGGCTTAGCAGATATCAGAAAGTCCTTCAGCTCTGGTGCCATTCTGGTAAATCTCCTCTGTACCCTCTCCAAGGCCTTTGACATCCCCCCCCGCTAAGGCCTGGTGCCCAGAATTGGAGACGGTGCTCCAGCTGAGGCCTGACCGGTGATTTGTAAAGATTCAGCGTCTGCTTTTTCCTACGTTGAATCAGACTGGTCGAGTGACCTAACGCCTTTGTTTGAATCTGTGCCCAGGTCCATTGCAACAACATGTTCACCAGGCAGGTGAAGATTTTCAAGACGGTGGATTGTTTCTTCAAAATGAGGCCCTCCGCTCCCTGGGACCCGGTCCACGTCAGCACCACGATGGTACTCGACAACAAAAACCCCAGCTCCCGCTACGTCACGGTGCCGCTGCACCAGCGGACTGGCCAGGTCATCCGCTGCCACTTCCACTTTGCGGACTCCTGGATGATGTTCAGCGAGATTACCTTCCAGTCAGGTAGGAGGCGATCGATGTCCAGACAGGGCTTCAGCGCAGGGTACAAACTGAGCCGCTATTGCCTTACTGCCTCAGTGCTGACCAAACTGTATGTGGAAGAATTCCCGTCGCTGGTGGAGGCTAGGCCCCGTATCCAAAGTCCCGTTCGTCCATCACCCCCCCGCCCCCACCGCCCACTGTGTGCTCGCTGACCCACATTGGCTCCCGGTCCGCCAACGCCTCGATATTAAAATTCTCATCCTTTGCTTTCAAATCCCTCCGTGGCCTCTTCCCCCTCTCCCTATCTCTGGAAGCTCCTTCCAGCCCCACAACCCTCCCAAGGTCGCTGCGCCCCTCCGATCCTGGCCTCTTGCGCATTCCCCGATTTTCATCGCTCTGCCATTGGCGCAACTTGCAGTCAAACTGACGCAATGAGGGTCGTTGAGTATATTCGAGGCTGAGGTCAATAGATTTTTGGACACTAAGGGAATCAAGGGATACGGGGATCGGGCGGGAAAGCGGAGTTGAGGTAGAAGATCAGCCACGATCTTATCAAATGGCGGAGCAGGCCCGAGGGGCCGAATGGCCTGCTCTTATTTCTTATGTTCTTCTGTCTCTATCCAGGCCATTCATTTTGAGAATAGCAGGAGATGTTTTCTTCAAACCCACACCATCTACGGGGTGGGAGGGAGGGGGAGGAGAGGCACCTGGGCTTATTGACAGGCCCTACGACTGAAGAATCACTGAATGGTGAGGAAGACCAGATCTCAGCCCTACCTCTGGCTGGGAACAGAGAAGGGTCAGTCCTAGGCCAGGAGCTGGAAGCTGCAATGCAGGACGTCAGTTTTTACAGTTAGAAGTCGCCTAGAAAGAAAGTTAATGCCATAAAACAAGTCAGTCAGCCAGCAAAAGGGACATGGCCTGTGGCTTATTAATTTTCCCCGTTTTCCAAGGAGGGAAGTGAGGCTAGGGGTCGCCAACTCTGCACGGACATATTCCTGGAGGTTTCATCACATGACCTCCTGCCTACAACCGCCCCCCCCGCCCCTCCCCCCAACGCTCCCGCCATTGGTCACCTGGCATGTCCACCGCCTACTTGCAGCCAATCGGAAAGCGAGCAGACTCTTTGTTACCCGATTGGATGATTCTCGACTGTCAGTCAAACAGCCTTTTATCTCCCCCGAGTCCAATATTTTTCGAACTAATCAACAAAAGAATTTTTTTTCAAAACCACAATCGATTTTAACGCCCCTATGATTTTTTTTTTTCTCTCCCGGGTTTTTCTTTTACTCGTTCATAGGATGTGGGCGTCGCTGGCGAGGCCGGCATTTATCGCCCATCCCTAATTGCCCCTTGAGAAGGTGGCGGTGAGCCGCCTTCTTGAACCGCTGCAGTCCGTGTCCCGGGAGATTAGTCTTTAATTCCTGGGCATTCCTGGAGGGTTGGCGACCCTCCCCCACTAAGTGAGGCCGAGTGACGTAAGTGGAATTTGCTTTGACTCTTATTCTGTGCATTCGCTAATGGTCTGTGTAGTAATTCAGCGTTTCTACCCTTCCAGACGTCAGTCCCACCACCCCCCTCGTCACTGAGCTAAAGCCTCGAGCTCCCGCTCCACCTCCCAGGGGCACGTTCGTGCCTCCCGTAGAAACGGCCACCGCGGATCGTCGGGTTTCAGAGGCCATGACATCTACTGTCAGCAACGTAGGTAAGGTACGCTGGGGGAATGGGCTGGACAGGTGACTGGTACTCAGCAAAGGAGAAGCCTAACTGAATCTGACCCGAACCCAAATCCTTTCTCTCGCGCACCGGGAGAGTGAGGAGAGATTCCGACTCAGTATTGGGGAGAGGAAGTCGAGGCCTCCTTCCCGGTATTGATTGTAGGCCCCTAATCCACACGGCAAATATGGCCATTCTGATTGCTAGGATACATACCTGGCTCCAGTCAACACCGCCGTGTCATGTCACATGTTAATATAAAGTCAATGGAAACATCCCCAGATTGGTATAAAAATAAAAAGTATGGATTTAAAAAAAAAACAAGATTTTTGCTGCTTGGATTATGAAGTTTGCCATTTTGAGTGTAGCAACATGAGAGTTAAAAGGGCCTAAAATCATACTGTCCAGTCAAAGGACATCCCAAAGCCAATGAAGTAGTTTTGAGGTGCAGTCATGTAACTGGTTTACACACAGCACGATCCCACAAACAGCAATGAGTTAATGACCAGGTAATCTGTTTGAGAGATAAATATTGACTGGGACACCAGGGAGAACTCCCCTGCCTTTCTTTGAAATGATGCCAGGGGGTCTTTTACGTCCACCTGAGAGGGCAGATGGGGCCTCGGTTTAACATCCCATCCGAAAGACGGCACCTCCAACAGTGCAGCACTCCCTCGGTGCTGCACTGGGAGCGTCGGCCTGGATTATTTGCTCAAAGTCTCCGGAGTGGGACTTGAACCCACGACCATCTGACTCAGAGGTGAGAGTGGCTGCTCGCTGAGCCACGGCTGGGGAATCAGCCTCCATGTTTCCCTGACTTGCGCAGAGCTCAGAAAAGATGCTCCTTCAATCTTTTTTGTTTTGTTTTCCGTGCCAATGAATAACCGTCTCCTCTTTCTGTGCCTCCCACCGACCCCCCCTCACCCAGATCTCGAGTCGTCCGTCTACCTCTCCCCAAACGCCGGCCGGCCCGTCGCCAAAGCCGACAACAGCAACACCTCCATGCTGATCGGCTGCCTGGTGGCTATCATCCTTCTCTTACTGATTGTCATCTTCATCATCCTTTGGAGGCAATACTGGAAGAAGATCCTTGGCAAGGTAGGGGTCAGGGGTCAGCGAGACAAACCAGTCACCCCGGAGGTCACGTGCGCTGCACAGGGGTCATCTTTTCGGTCTGCACGCAGAACCTGCGCACTCGTGTACGTCAACACAGGCCATGTACACTCCCACATATAGATAACAAGACAAGGTCGGCTAATGTGCGAGGTATGGGGTAAATTTACGTCTTCACCGTCTGGGCACTAAACATCGCTGGAGCTTAGCTCAACAGCTGCTAAAAATTTTTGCTGCCTCCAGACTCGACTATTCCAATCCTCTCCTGGCCCGGCCCCCCCATCTTCCACCCTCCGTAAACTTGAGCTCCTTCAAAACTCTGCTGCCTCTATCCTCACTGGCACCAAGTCCCGTTCACCCATCACCCCCTGTGCTCTCTGACCTACATTGGCTCCCGGTCTGAGAACGCCTCGATTTTAAAATTCTCATCCTTGTTCCTCAAATCCCTCCGTGGCCTCGCCCCCTCCCTATCTCTGTGACCTCCTCCAGCCCTACAACCCTCCGAGATCTCTGCGCTCCTCCAATTCTGGCCTCTTGCGCATCCCCGATTTTAATCGCTCCACCATTGGTGGCCGTGCCTTCAGCTGCCTCGGCCCTAAGCTCTGGAATTCCCTCCCTAAACCCTCTCCTCCTGTGAAGCGCCGTGGGACATTTTACTACGTGAAAGGCGCTATATAAACGCAAATTGTTGTTGTTGTGCAGATAGGGAATTCTGGTCGGGGATTTGCCTGCACCTAACAGAACCTCCAATTAATGGAAAGACAATCTTTATAAAGCTGTGCGATCTTTCCTGCCAGATTCTCTTTTCTGCATTTCACCCTCAAGCTTAATGCTCAGGCGGTAAAGAATTAATTGATTAATTGACCGTGAAAACTGGCAGTTTGATGTAAAAACCCCTATCAGATCTGGCCCATACATCACTGACTCTTAACGCCCTCTCCAATAGTGTGAATGACAGTGACATACGGGCCAGGTCTGACGGGGGTTCTTTTTTTTTTGCATCAATCCAGCAGACTTCATGGTCAATTTTTCCTGGTGCCACAGATGGCCAGATCCAATGTCACAATATGCCATTCCAGGACTTGAATGGATGAATTAAATCTACTGTGTACTTCCAACAAATGTGGGCACGAGGGAGACATCGATCCGCAGTGTACAGACTCGGGCAGGCAGAAAGATCGGTCAACATCTCCTACAGAGGATGGCAAAGAGCCTCCGGTACGGAGGAGATGTGGACTTCCTAATTCTGAGGGCATCGGCTTGACATCCCACGGAGATCCCCAAGGACCGGGGTCTCGGCAACACCGGCCAGACCACGTTTATTGCCCTGAGGAGGTGGTGCTTCAGACCATTCGGCTGCTAGGCCACAGGAGAGAGGCATCAAGAGGCAACCACATAGCGTGGACTACCAGTGACATATAGAATCATAGAATCATAGAAGTTTACAACATGGAAACAGGCCCTTCAGCCCAACATGTCCATGTCGCCCAGTTTATACCACTAAGCTAGTCCCAATTGCCTGCACTTGGCCCATATCCCTCTATACCCATCTTACCCATGTAACTGTCCAAATGCTTTTTAAAAGACAAAATTGTACCCGCCTCTACTACTGCCTCTGGCAGCTCGTTCCAGACACTCACCACCCTTTGAGTGAAAAAATTGCCCCTCTGGACCCTTTTGTATCTCTCCCCTCTCACCTTAAATCTATGCCCCCTCGTCATAGACTCCCCCACCTTTGGGAAAAGATTTTGACTATCTACCTTATCTATGCCCCTCATTATTTTATAGACTTCTATAAGATCACCCCTAAACCTCCTACTCTCCAGGGAAAAAAGTCTCAGTCTATCCAACCTCTCCCTATGAGTCAAACTATCAAGTCCCGGTAGCATCCTAGTAAATCTTTTCTGCACTCTTTCTAGTTTAATAATATCCTTTCTATAATAGGGTGACCAGAACTGTACACAATATTCCAAGTGTGGCCTTACTAATGTCTTGTACAACTTCAACAAGACATCCCAACTCCTGTATTCAATGTTCTGACCAATGAAAGCAAGCATGCTGAATGCCGCCTTCACCACCCTATCCACCTGTGACTCCACTTTCAAGGAGCTATGAACCTGTACTCCTAGATCTCTTTGTTCTATAACTCTCCCCAACGCCCTACCATTAACGGAGTAGGTCCTGGCCCGATTCGATCTACCAAAATGCATCACCTCACATTTATCTAAATTAAACTCCATCTGCCATTCATCGGCCCACTGGCCCAATTTATCAAGATCCCGTTGCAATCCCAGATAACCTTCTTCACTGTCCACAATGCCACCAATCTTGGTGTCATCTGCAAACTTACCAACCATGCCTCCTAAATTCTCATCCAAATCATTAATATAAATAACAAATAACAGCGGACCCAGCACCGATCCCTGAGGCACACCGCTGGTCACAGGCCTCCAATATGGACCCGATCTGATGGTCAATCTTTCCTGCTGCCTGCCACAAATTGCCAGATTGAATATCACAATTTGCCGGGCCAGGACTTGAATTCTGATGCTTTGGATTTCTGCTCTAGTAACTTGGGAATCAGAAGTATCATTTCAAAATTTGGGAGTGGGGAGCGTGGGGTGTTGTTAATACTGAGGAGGACCGTGACAAAATTCAGGAAGACATTAATAATCTTGCAGAATGGGCGGGTAATTGGCAAATGAATTTCAATATAGATCAGTGTGAGGTGGTACATTTTGGCAGGAAGAATAAGGAGGCCACATCCTTCTTGGAAAAGAAAAGTCTAAATGGGGTAGATGAGCAGAGGGATTTAGGGGTACAGATATACAGATCACTAAAAGTAGCGACGCAGGTTAATAAGACCATTCAAAAATACAAAAACCAAGCAATGGGGATCGTTTCTAGAGATATAGAATTGGAAAGCAGAGAAGTTATGCCAAACTTGTACAGATCCTTGCTTAGACCACACTTGGAGTGCTTTGCACACTTCTGGTCTCCACACTTTAGAGGCACTGGAGAAGGTGCAAAAACAGGTTTACTAGGATAATACCAGAAATGAGAGGTTATACCTATCAGGAAAGACTGAACAGGCTGGGGCTCTATTCTCTAGAAAAGAGAAGACTGAGGGGTGACCTGATAGAGGTCTTTAAGATTGTGAATGGGTTTGATAGAGTGGATGTAGAGAAGATGTTTGTGAGGCAGTCCAAAACTAGGGGCCATAAATATAAGATAGGGAATTCAGGAGAAACTTCTTTACCCAGAGAGTGGTCAGAATGTGGAACTCGCTCCCACAAGGAGTAGTTGAGGCGAATAGTGTAGAAGCATTTCAGGGGAGGCTGGATAAACACATGAGGGAGAAAGGAATAGAAAGATATGTTGGTGGGCTGAGATGAAGAAGGGTGGGAGGAGGCTCATGTGGAGCATGAACACCGGCATTGACCTGTTGGGCCGAATGGCCTGTTTCTGTGCTGTAAATTCTATGTAATTCTTTGTAATTCTGAGCAGTTCTGGGCACCGTACCTTCGGAAGGACATATTGGCCTTGGAGGGAGTGCAGCGTAGGTTTACTAGAATGATACCCGGACTTCAAGGGTTAAGTTACAAGGAGAGATTACACAAATTGGGGTTGTATTCTCTCGAGTTTCAAAGGTTATGGGGTGATCTAATCGAAGTTTATAAGATATTAAGGGGACCGTATAGGGTGGATAGAGAGAAACTATTTCCGCTGGTTGGGGATTCTAGGAGTAGGGGGCACAGTCTAAAAATTAGAGCCAGACCTTTCAGGAGTGGGATTAGAAAACATTTCTACACACAAAGGGTGGTAGAAGTTTGGAACTCTCTTCCGCAAACGGCAATTGATACTAGCTCAATTGCTAAATTTAAATGTGAGATAGATAGCTTTTTGGCAACCAAAGGTATTAAGGGATATGGGCCAAAGGCAGGTATATGGAGTTAGATCACAGATCAGCCATGATCTTATCAAATGGCGGAGCAGGCACGAGGGGCTGAATGGCCCACTCCTGTTCCTATGTAACTCATAACCACCACACTAACGTAGACCTGCCGACGTGGTTCTTACTGAGAAGTCACAGGGCCATGTGTAGATGGTTATATTGCCGCAAGTTTCTATACTGAAGAATTAAGGCCGCTCGAGAATGGGTTGGATTGGTGGATTGACGGAAAATGGTTTGAAGGGACACGGGTGGGTAAATGCGATTCGGACTCTTTGCTCGGGCGGAGGGTAAACGCCGACACGGACTGGTTGGGCCGAACGGCCTTTCCCCGATGTTGTAACTATCTCCATGCAGTGAGTCAAATGACCACTGAGAGAGCAGACTCGATTTAGCAATCCACAAATTCAACTATTTGAAACTTGAATTCATCATCTCCTGGCAGAAACGTTCCTCTTCCTTTTTACTCTTGCACAATTAAGTAGCAGCGATGAAATAATCTGTCTTTAGGCACGCTATCCAGCCCTTCGATTATTTTATAGACCCCTATCAGGCCACCTCTAAGTCTACGCAGCTCTGAAGTAAACAGACCAAGGTCCTTGAGCTTATCTAAGTGTCTAACGGGCTCTCGAGCCTCTTGCACTTGCTTTCTAAATATAAATGAATTTCCTTTGTTCTTAAGTTTTGTTTCTAAGGTGTTAAAGTTAACGATCGCCTCAGTCATTCCCTGTTGCCGTCCTCCCAAGGTGCTCTCTCCAGCCAGCTTGGGTAAGCAGGTGCGGTCGTGACCGCGAGTGGTTCTGGGGAACAGGGAGAGGCTGGAGCTCTGTCAAAGAGCTGGCACGGGCACGATGGGCCGAACGGCCTACTTCTGTGCCGTGCGATTCCGTGGAGCTCAGCCTGAAGCTGCAGCCACAGTTCCATTAATCAGCCCACGTTCACCGAGGTTTGGCGTTTCCAAAGCTCTGGTCCAGCCTTGCTACAGGCCATGAGGCACATTCTGGAGATTGACTTTGACTTGTAGCTCCACCCTTCTGAGTTGAGCCTTTGACCCTGCAACCCTGGGGTTGCCAACCCTCCAGGATTGCCTCTGGAGTCTCCAGGAGTCGAAGAACGATTTCCTGGAAACTGCTGCGAGCAACACCTGGGAGAGAGAAAAAAAAACCCATGGGGCAGCAAGAGAGAATGTCCAATTTTCTTTGAATATTTTTGTTTATTAGTTGTAAAATTATTGGAGATGTGGGGAGGAAGGGAGAAGTGGAGGAAAGGCTGTTTGACCGAGCGGGAATGTCGGAGGTCACGTGATGAAAACTCCAGGAATACCACACATTCAGAGTTGGCGACCTTCTCAAACCCCCCACCGCCCCCACCCCCCTAACGACCCCTCTGTTAATCCGCTCTTCTCCTTATTAGGCCCAGCGCAGAATTTCGGACGATGATCTCACCGTTCGGCTGTCGGTGCCCGGTGACACCATCGTGATCAACAACACGCAGCCGAGCGCCTCGGGTAGCCGCCACTCCAACCTGTACGAGCGCATCAATTCCAGCGACCCCGAGTACCAGGAGCCCAACCGGCTCCGGATGAAGCTCCCCGAGTTGCCGCAGGGAGCTGAGAACTCAGGTAAGCCGAGAAGGGGAACGTCAGGCAAACCGGGGGGGGGGGGGGGGGAAAGAATCGGCCCTTTGGGCTGTGCATTGGCGGGAAGATGAGGTGAAGCACCAGTCATTCCGTTTACGATGGCGACGGTCGAGGGAGAATCGCTGGGCTGGGACTCCGGGAGAACTGCCCTACTCTTCTTCCAGTATGGCCTTGGGATCTTTTACATCCACTTGAACGAGTAAACAGAGCCAGTCACGTACACTGAGGCATTCAAGATAATTAAACTATTCGATAGGGCGGAAAAATCCCCAGCAATTGGGGCTGACCAAATTAGTTAAGAGCAACGTGGTGACAAATGATCCCTGACCAGCCCCAACAAGTGCAGATTTCCTGGCTTCTGGCCGATTTTGCACCACACATTCATGAAGTATTTTCAATGAGTTTGGTGTGTTCGCAACATCACATGGGAGAGGTGTGAAAAAAAAAGCTGGCACACACTCTCCTAACAACACTGTGCTACGTACTGGCGTCGCACCATCGTTTAACGAAGGTGGCTGAACAGGTAGGTGGTGCTTATCGTTCCATTTTGTTTGAGCGTTCTATGTGCCGATTTGTAATTCGCTGCGACATATTTGTTTAATGTTGGTGCACATGGTGAAAATGAAATCCTCTTGACCTACATTGTCCCTCCTTTCAATTTCCCTCAATTAAAGCCATCAACATCAAGACCTCCCTGGCACATATTGGCAAAAGTACCACCGATTGTACCATTATATGGTCCACCAAAGTTGTGTTTGTGACAATCTCGTGTCCTCTCCGTTCCTGCGTCAGTGTAGCAGATGATGGTGAATCCTCTAACTCCTCTCCTATCAACCCAAGGGTCCCTCGTATGGTGTTTGATCTGATCCGGGCCTTATTCAATAGAGCAACGAAAATCACCTTTGATTCAGTTACTCGAGGGCAGGGATGGTCGATGGCCTCCACTCTTGACGTTATTGGACTCGCTGCGGCCGCTGATCATGAATTGAAATCCCAGTAGTGTCCTCTTTTTTGTGCCACACGTTCCATCAACTCTTAACTTTCTGTAAAGAATATGGAGCAAAGTTTCCTCTCCCTGCCCTTGGGGCAGTTGGGTTGTCTCAGTGAAGCAAGCGCGTGAAGATTGGGCAGGGTGGAGCGCAGACCTGCAAGGGAGCCTGCCCGAATTTCTGCCCGCTTAAAGGGGTGGAAAATTGGACTGGTTAAAATTACCCCCCATACACTCCTCTCTGCCCAATTTTCCTGTACTCACTGCCCTAGATAATCCAAGGTGCAGGAAGAGGAATAGCAGCCCCTTACAATATTGCTGTCATATCTGAGGAGGCTCTTTTAACACCTCTGTTGCATTGTTAACAGTGTACAAGAGAAATCTTGCTATTTGACAGGTGAGCCGTTTCTCATCTCTAACATCCAACTTTGCTCTCCGCTGTGACCTTCCTACATCATTGATACAACTAAAGTCAATGGGGCTAATTCTAACATTAATTCGTCGGGCAGGAAACCCACAGAATCGGGTGGGACGCTAGTTATTACTGTCGAACGTGGGAACATAGAGCCAGGAGTAGCCAATTCAGCCCCTCGAGCCTGTTCCGCCATTCAGTTGGCTGATCTGTATCGTAACTCTACCTACCCGCCTCGGTTCCGTAACCCTGACTACCTCTGCCGAACAAACACCTATCAATCTCAGTTTTGAAATTTTCAATTGACCTGAGAGTGAAATCGGGCGGGGTGTGAAACCAGCATTGCACCCGATCCCGTCAGTTTCCCAATGGGCGGGTTGGGTTAAAATCGCGCCCATTGTTCCCCTGAACTTTCCTTATTTTGCCCCTCCTAAGTTGCAAATTCGCCCTCCTAAAGACTCTTCTTCTCCGTGTCTTCACTGTGTTGAAATCGCGACTCATTCCATTGTCTGCTACTCTTTAATTCTTACTCGTCATCTCACTCAGTCTTTACTTCCTCCTACGATATTCAGGTGTTTAAAGCTCTGACCTGCCTAATCTAACCATTACATCCTGATTTATTTTTAGTTCGAACTCTGTTACACCAGAACTCTGTTCTGGTCTCGGCTTCTCGGTAATAAAGACTACCATGATATAATGCTACAGTCCCCAACCATTGTGGAAAAGTTTCTTTTTTTTTTAGCAAATATGACTCTGTAAATTCCCCTAAAGCTGAGATCGCAGCCCGCCCCGCCTTCCTTCCCACCCACTCCTCCCCGTGAGATGGAAACACTATACAATTCACTCAAGGCTCAGAATGGTTTGTAATCATTGGCTCAGTGGTAGCACTCTTACCTCTGAATTATGAAGATTGTAGGTTTAAGTCCCACCCTAGGGACTTCAGTACAAAATCCTAGACGTGCAGTACTGTTGGAGGCGCTGTCTTCCAGATAAGATGTTAAACTGAGGTCCTGCCTGCCCTCTCAGGTGAATGTAAAAGATCCCATTTTGAAGCAAAGCAAGGGAATTCTCCCTGGTGTCCTGGCTAATATTTATCCCTCAACCCACATCACTAACACAGATGACCTGGTCATTATCAAAGTTTGTGGAACTTGCTGTGCTCAAATTGTTTGCCGTGTTTCCTACACTTCTAAAAGTACTTCATTGGCTGTAAAGCTTTGGGACGTCCTGAGGTTGTGAAAGGCGCTATATAAATGCAAATCTTTCTCTCAACACTGAGTTCTCTGCCTGCCATCCAGCCTAGACCGCTCTATAACCCCCCCCCCAAAGTACAATCTCAGCCCAGGCTGTGACCACGATATAATCACCCAAATTCATTTGGACGAGGTCAGAACCTGGTTAAACCACCTTGTGTTGATCACCTTCCTTTTGGTGATAGGACAGTGCCAGGACGAGCATTGCGTCCACAGCCTGCTCTCATTTTAATAAAACAGTGATATGTTTTTTTTTTATTGCTCTGTCAGATTTGTTCACCTTTTTTGTCATTTGTGTTGTAAATTTTAAACAAAAGAGTTCTGTCGGCAGAACTAAATAGAGGTTAGGTTACGCTATATGGTGAGCCCTCAATATTTAATATTCACAAACCTATTGGTGCATAGGAACGTAGTGACAGGAGGAGGCCATTCAGCCCCTTGAATCTGCTCCGTCATTCAATTGGATCATGGCTAATCGATACCTCAACACCATTTCCCCAAAGTAGCTCTATATCCCTTGATACCCTCACCCATCAAAAATCTATCGAGCACAGTCTCGAAAGCTCCAATTGTCCGCCAACATCCACAGCCTTTAGGGGGGGAAGAGGGTTCCAGATTTCTATGCCCCTTTGTGAGAGAACTACCCTTTGTGTACATCTCTGGCCTAAAGTCATGGACATGGGGGAATCTCCCTCGGGGCACCCATCATTAACAGGCCCATACTTACAGTGCTGGGGAGAGTTAGGATTCCTCGTTGAGTGAGATGAGCCCAACCTTGAGCTGGATTTTGGTGGGTTTCCAATCCAGCCATGGACCGAGAGTATTCACCAAAGACTGAACACCCTTTGTAAGCAGGGCTCCCTCGACCCAAACGGAGGTAATTTTAACTTTGGGCGATGGTGTAAAAATGGACGATATCGAATTGGCCGCCTGTTACGTACTCCGCCTGATGTTACCATTGACTCCAACGGGAAGGAAAATCAGGCAGAGTGTGTAACGAGTGGCCAATTCGAAATCGCCCATTTTCACCATCGCCCAGAGTTAATATTACCCCCGATGGACATTGTCCATACAGTGAAGACTGGGTCTTCAGTTCTAGTGCCATTCAGAGGTGAGTTCCTCACACTGTAGGAGACCAACCTTTTTGGGCTGTAGGGGAGGGGGCCAGGCACAACAACAACAACTTGCATTTATATAGCGCCTTTAACGTAGTAAAACGTCCCAAGGCGCTTCATGGGAGCGATTATCAAACAAAATTTGGCACTGAACCGCATAAGGAGATATTAGGACAGGTGACCAAAAGCTTGGTCAAAGAGGTAGGTTTTAAGGAGCATCTTAAAGGAGGAGAGAGAGGCAGAGAGGTTTAGGGAGGCAATTCCAGAGCTTAGGGCCGAGGCAGCTGAAGGCACGGCCGCCAATGGTGGAGCGATTAAAATCGGGGATGCGCAAGAGGCCAGAATTGGAGGAGCGCAGAGATCTCGGAGGGTTGTAGGGCTGGAGGAGGTTACAGAGATAGGGAAGGAGGGGGTGAGGCCAAGGAGGGATTTGAAAACAAGGACGAGAATTTTAAAATCGAGGCGTTGCCGGACTGGGAGCCAATGTAGGTCAGCGAGCCCAGGGGGTGATGGGTGAACGGGACTCGGTGCGAGTTAGGATACGGGCAGCAGAGTTTTGGACGAGCTCAAGTTTACGGAGGGTGGAAGATGGGAGGCCGGGCGAGGAGAGCATTGGACTATTGAGTCAAGCAGATGAGCTGAGGTGGGACAGAGACGGGAACCAATCAGAAACAAGCTTCTTTTCTACAGGGAGGACAACCCCACCATCTTCCCCTTCCCCCCCACCCCACTCCTCCCCACCATCTTCCTCCCCCCTCCCCCCATCCCCTCCCCAATCCTGTTTGTATTGTCTGGTATTGAGTGATCCTACAGATATCGTAAGGGGAACAGACAGGCGTTTCTGTGGCCGTAAACGTGACTCCAGGATGGTTTGTTGCCTCCCTGGTGCCAGGGTCATGGATGTCACTGAGCGGCTTCAGGGCATTCTCAAGGGGGAGGGTGAGCAGGCAGAGGTCGTGGTCCACATTGGGACCAACGACATAGGTAGGAAGGGAGATGAGGTCCTGCATCAAGAATTTAGGGAGCTAGGTAGCAGATTAAAGAGCAGGACCTCAAAGGTTGTAATCTCTGGATTACTCCCAGTGCCACGGGCTAGTGAGTATAGAAATAGGAGGATAGAACAGATGAATGCGTGGCTAAAGAGTTGGTGCAGGAGGGAGGGTTTCAGTTTCCTGGATCACTGGGCCTGCTTCTGGGGAAGGTGGGACTTGTACAAGTCGGACGGGTTGCATCTGAACCAGAGCGGGACAAATATCCTTGCGGGGAGGTTTGCTAGCACTGTTGCGGGGGGTTTAAACTAACTTGGCAGGGGG
The DNA here is from genome assembly GCF_035084215.1 of Heptranchias perlo. NCBI lineage: Eukaryota > Metazoa > Chordata > Chondrichthyes > Hexanchiformes > Hexanchidae > Heptranchias > Heptranchias perlo. The sequence continues at coordinate 7,038,585 of NC_090363.1, forward strand.
ATGGGATACAGAGTGGAGCTACAATAGGGGGTGATGTGCAGCCAAATATAGAGAAAAAAACAAGTCAGCTTGGAAGACAGGGCAAATATGTGAGGGCAAGGCTGGATGGCATCTATTTTAATGCAAGGAGTCTTGCGAATAAGTTGGATGAACTGAAGGTGTTGATAAACACATGGGAGTATGACATTGTTGCTGTCACAGAGACATGGTTGAGGGAGGGGCAAGACTGGCAGCTCAATATTCCGGGGTACAGAATCTTCAGGCGAGACAGAGGGGGAGGTATAAGAGGAGGGGGGGGTCGCAATATTAATTAAAGAATCAATTACTGCCATAAGGAGGGATGATATATTAGCAGGTTCCTCTAATGAGGCCATATGGGTGGAGCTTAAAAACAAAAAGGGGGCAAGCACTTTGATGGGAGTGTACTATAGGCCCCCAAACAGTCAGGGGGAGATAGAGGAACAGATATGTAGGCAAATCTCAGAAAATTGTGCAAATAATAGGGTAATAATAGTGGGGGATTTCAACTTCCCCAATATTAACTGGGATACTCAGAGTGTAAAAGGCTTAGAGGGTACAAAATTCTTAACGTGCATCCAGGAGAGCTTTTTGAGCCAGCATGTAGAAAGTCCTACAAGAGAGGGGGCGGTACTGGACCTAATTCTAGGGAATGTGGCCGGCCAAGTGGAAGAAGTGCTAGTAGGTGAGCACTTTGGTGACAGTGACCATAATTTGGTGAGATTTAAGGTGGTCATGGAAAAGGACAGGGAGGGGCCGGAAATAAAGGTTCTAAATTGGGGGAAGGCCGATTTTAATAGGATAAGGCAGGATCTGGCCAAAATGGACTGGGATCAGCTGCTTGTAGGAAAATCCGCATCGGAGCAATGGGAGTCTTTCAGAAGGGAGATTGCGACCATACAATGGCAACATGTTCCCGTAAAGGTCAAGGGTGGTTCCAAGAACTCCAGGGGATATACGAGAATGGATTAGGAAAAAAAGGAGGGCTTTTGGCAGATACAAAAGGCTAAAGACGGAGGAAGCCCTAGAGGAGTACAAAAAGTGCAGGGGGATATTAAAAAAGAAATTAGGAGATCAAGGAGGGGCCATGAAATGACACTGGCGAGCAAAATAAAGGAAAATCCTAAGATGTTTTATAAGTATATTAAGGGTAAGAGGATGACTAGGGAAGAAATAGGGCCCATTAGGGACAAAAATGGCAATCTGTGTGTGGAGCCGGCAGATGTAGGAGGGGTTCTAAATGAATTTTTTGCATCTGTTTTCACTATGGAGAAGGACAATGTAGACATAGAAATACGGCAGGGGGACTGTGATATACTCGAACATATTAACATCGAGCGGGAGGAGGTATTGGCGGTTTTAGCAGGCCTAAAAATGGATAAATCCCCAGGCCCGGACGAAATGTATCCCAGGCTACTGTGTGAGGCAAAGGAGGAGATTGCGGGGGCTCTGACACATATATTCAGAACCTCTCTGGCCACAGGGGATGTGCCAGAGGACTGGAGAACCGCTAATGTAATACCATTATTCAAGAAGGGGAGTAGGGAAAAACCGGGGAACTACAGGCCAGTGAGCCTAACATCAGTGGTAGGAAAATTATTGGAAAAAATTCTGAAGGACAAAATTAGTCTCCACTTGGAGAAGCAAGGATTAATCAGGTATAGTCAACATGGCTTTGTCAAGGGAAGATCATGTCTGACTAATTTGATTGAATTTTTTGAGGGGGTGACTAGGCGTGTGGATGAGGGTAACGCAGTGGATGTGGTATACATGGATTCAAGTAAGGCCTTCGATAAAGTCCCCCACAGGAGACTGGTCAAGAAGGTACGAGCCCATGGAATCCAGGGTGCCTTGGCACTTTGGATACAAAACTGGCTTAGTGGCAGAAGGCAGAGGGTGATGGTCGAAGGTTGTTTTTGTGACTGGAAGCCTGTGGCCAGTGGGGTACCACAGGGATCGGTGCTGGGTCCCTTGCTGTTTGTGGTCTACATTAATGACTTGGATATGAATGTAAAAGGTATGATCAGTAAGTTCGCTGATGATACAAAAATTGGTAGGGTGGTAAATAGCGAGGAGGATAGCCTCAGTCTGCAGGACGATATAGATGGGTTGGTCAGATGGGCGGAACAGTGGCAAATGGAATTTAACCCGGAAAAGTGCGAGGTGATGCACTTTGGAGGGACTAACAAGGCAAGGGAATACACAATGAATGGGAGGACCCTAGGCAAGACAGAGGGTCAGAGGGATCTTGGTGTGCAAGTTCACAGATCCCTGAAGGCGGCGGAACAGGTAGATAAGGTGGTAAAGAAGGCATATGGGATACTTGCCTTTATTAGCCGAGGCATAGAATATAAGAGCAAGGAGGTTATGATGGAGCTGTATAAAACACTGGTTAGGCCACAGCTGGAGTACTGTGTGCAGTTCTGGTCGCCACACTACAGGAAGGATGTGATCGCTTTGGAGAGGGTGCAGAGGAGATTCACCAGGATGTTACCAGGGCTGGAGCGCTTCAGCTATGAAGAGAGACTGGGAAGATTGGGTTTGTTTTCCTTGGAGCAGAGGAGGCTGAGGGGGGACATGATTGAGGTGTACAAAATTATGAGGGGCACAGATAGGATGGATACTGAGGAGCTTTTTCCCTTCGTTGAGGGTACTATAACAAGGGGACATAGATTCAAGGTAAAAGGCGGGAGGTTTAGAGGGGATTTGAGAAAGAACTTTTTCACCCAGAGGGTGGTTGGAGTCTGGAACTCACTGCCTGAAAGGGTTGTGGAGGCAGGAACCCTCACAACATTCAAGAAGCATTTGGATGAGCACTTGAAATGCCATAGCATACAAGGCTACGGACCAAATGCTGGAATATGGGATTAGAGTAGACAGGGCTGATGGCCGGCGCGGACACGATGGGCCGAAGGGCCTCTATCCGTGCTGTATAACTCTATGACTCTATGACTCTATAGAAAGACTGCAGCCATCTGATGGTGTTACATTGATCCCTAATTGAGTAAAATCCAAATAGGAAAATATGTTCTATAAGAACATAAGAAATAGGAGCAGGAGTAGGCCAATCGGCCCCTCGAGCCTGCTCCGCCATTCAATAAGATCATGGCTGACCTGATCCTAACCTCAAATCTAAATTCATGTCCAATTTCCTGCCCGCTCCCCGTAACCCCTAATTCCCTTTACTTCTAGGAAACTGTCTATTCCTGTTTTAAATTTATTTAATGATGTAGCTAAACAGAGCTTAATCCATATGATTAATCCATATGATTAATCCATATGATTAATCCATATGACCAATTTGAAATCAGATGATTCAGAATTTCAGCCTACCCTGCAGAAGGTTTAACAGATTAATTAAAAGAAAAGTTATTTCAAATCCATGTTATTCGTTTGAAGGACCCAATTCACATCTATTTGGACTATTCTGATTTTCTCTGCTCTAGACCAGTTTGGAATTACATTGAGTCCACAGCACAGATACAGGCCGTTCGGCCCAACTGGTCTATGCTAGTGTTTATGCTCCACACGAGCCTCCTCCCACCCCGTTTCATCTCACCCTATCAACATATCTTTCTATTCCTTTCTCCCTCATGTGCTGATCTAGCTTCCCCTTAAATGCATTTGGGTACCAAATCATTGCCAGTTCTAAGTAATGACACCGACGTTACCATGGATGACAATTCAACCCACCAGTAACTCCACTGCTCTCTAACATAATCAAATCTAAACTTTCAACGGGGAGACCTTAAGATCTGGATCAGAAGTCTGGATTCAGATGATCACAGGAACAGGAGTAGGCCATTCAGCCCCTCGAGCCTGCTCCGCCATTCAATTGGATCATGGCTGATCTTCGACCTCAACTCCATTTACCCGCTGATTAATCCATGTCCCTTGATGCCTTTACCCGACAAAAATTTATCGATTTTAATCGTGAGAGCTCCAGTTGTCCCTCAGTATCCACAGCCTTTTGGGGGAAGAGAATTCCAGATTTTTAATACCCTTTTTTTTTGAAAAAATTCTTCCTGATATCTCTCCTAAATTGCCTCGCTCTGTCAGAAACAGATTGGAGATAAGCAACTTTTCGTAGCTTGCTCATATCTTTTCCCTTTCAGTGGTTGCAGGACCAAACAACAACAATAACTTGCATTTATATAGCGCCTTAAATGTAGTAAAACGTCCCAAGGCGTCTCACAGGAGCGTTATCAAACAAAAATTTGACACCGAGCCACATAAGGAGATATTAGACCAGGTGACCAAAAGCTTGGTCTAAGAGGTAGGTTTTAAGGAGCATCTTAAAGGAGAAGAGAGAGAGATAGATAGAGAGGGAGGTAGGGAGGGAATACCTGAGCTTAGGGCCTGAGCAGCTGAAGGCAAGGCCGCCAGCAGTGGAGCGATTGAAATCGGGGATGCGCAAGAGGCCAGAACTGGAGGAGCGCAGAGATCTCGGAGGGTTGTAGGGCTGGAGGAGGTTACAGAGAGAGGGAGGGGGCGAGGCCATGGAGGGATTTGAAAACAAGGATGAGAATTATAAGCATCGAGGCGTTGCCAGACCGGGAGCCAATGTAGGTCCTGCGTGGTGAGCATAACTCACACATTACAGGAAGGTGGTGCTAATCGCCTGTATGATACTTGCCTCCAGTCCCAGTAACGAAACTGTACACAAATAATTGCGTACAGGAGAGGTGGCATATTCAAAGCAGGCTGAAGTGCAAAGCTGCTTCTTTTGATAAACTTCAAATAAAAGCTGAAGGATATTAAATGAATCGGGGTGGAAATTTACCTTGGAGAGCGGGCGTTATCGCCCTGGCTGCTCGCTGTACGATCCGCCCGATATTGAGCTCGATTAGAGTCCATGGCGGAAAAAGCCATTCCACGTGTTTTATGTCCTCGCCCATTTACAATTCCACCCCCCCCCAATGTCTTTAAAATTGGCACTAGTTACCTTATGACCTGTGTTAATGTTTTCAAATCAATATTCAAAGGATATGCTGATAGGATTAGTTGAAGTAGGGAGGGAGCATAAACGCCGGCATAGACCAGTTGGGCCGAATGGCCTGTTTCTGGGCTGTCGACACTATGTAATTCTATGTGATATTATGCGATTGATGTAGATCTTGTCTAGGGGGCGTAGTCTCAGAATAAGGGGTCGCCCGTTTAAGACGGAAATGAGGGGGGATTTCTTCTCCCAGAGTGTCGTGAATCTTTGGAATTCTTTACCCCAAAAAGCCGTGGAGGCCGAGTCATTGAACACATTCAAGGCTGAGTTAGACAAGTTTTTGATCAGCGAGGGAGTCAAAGGATATCGGAAAAGGCGGGAAAGTGGAGTTGAGGTAAAAATCAGAGCAGCCATGATCTCACCGAATGGCGGAGCAGGCTCGAGGGGCCGAATGGCCTACTCCTGCTCCTATCTCTTATGGTCTTGTGTTGTATCACCTAGGATCTTAATGGTTTGTAGGTGTTGTGTTTAGTCTCTTTCTCCAGAACCAGTGGAAGCTTCTAGTTTGTCGTAGTTGCGTTATGCCTGGTATGAGGAATGGAGGTAGTAGCTTTTCCAGAAAGGGTCACGTAGGGAGCGTGAGACCCGCGGTACTGCGCAAGGTGTAGTTCCAGAGGATTTTTTCGTAACATTGTGTCATTTTCCCGCTGTCCTTCCCCCTCACCCACCCTGCGTTTGTGCTCCTCCATCCTGCGTTTGTGCTCCTCCATCCTGCGTTTGTGCTCCTCCATCCTGCGTTTGTGCTCCTCCATCCTGCGTTTGTGCTCCTCCACCCTGCGTCTGTGCTCCTCCACCCTGCGCTTGTGCTCATCCACCCTGCGTTTGTGCTCCTCCACCCTGCATTTGTGCTCCTCCACCCTGCGTTTGTGCTCCTCCACCCTGCGTTTGTGCTCCTCCACCCTGCGTTTGTGCTCCTCCACCCTGCGTTTGTGCTCCTCCACCCTGCGTTTGTGCTCCTCCACCCTGCGTTTGTGCTCATTCATCCATCCTGCGTTTGTGCTCCTCCATCCTGCGTTTGTGCTCCTCCATCCTGCGTTTGTGCTCCTCCATCCTGCGTTTGTGCTCATTCCTCCATCCTGCGTTTGTGTTCCTCCACCCTGCGTTTGTGTTCCTCCACCCTGCGTTTGTGTTCCTCCACCCTGCGTTTGTGTTCCTCCACCCTGCGTTTGTGTTCCTCCACCCTGCGTTTGTGTTCCTCCACCCTGCGTTTGTGTTCCTCCATCCTGCGTTTGTGTTCCTCCATCCTGCGTTTGTGCTCCTCCATCCTGCGTTTGTGTTCCTCCATCCTGCGTTTGTGCTCATTCCTCCACCCTGCGTTTGTGCTCCTCCACCCTGCGTTTGTGTTCCTCCATCCTGCGTTTGTGTTCCTCCACCCTGCGTTTGTGCTCCTCCACCCTGCGTTTGTGTTCCTCCATCCTGCATTTGTGCTCATTCCTCCACCCTGCGTTTGTGCTCCTCCACCCTGCGTTTGTGTTCCTCCACCCTGCGTTTGTGTTCCTCCATCCTGCGTTTGTGTTCCTCCATCCTGCGTTTGTGTTCCTCCATCCTGCGTTTGTGTTCCTCCATCCTGCGTTTGTGTTCCTCCATCCTGCGTTTGTGTTCCTCCACCCTGCGTTTGTGCTCCTCCACCCCGCGTTTGTGTTCCTCCATCCTGCGTTTGTGCTCATTCCTCCACCCTGCGTTTGTGCTCCTCCACCCTGCGTTTGTGTTCCTCCACCCTGCGTTTGTGTTCCTCCATCCTGCGTTTGTGTTCCTCCATCCTGTTCTTTGTGCTCCTCCACCCTGCGTTTGTGTTCCTCCATCCTGGGTTTGTGCTCATTCCTCCACCCTGCGTTTGTGCTCATTCCTCCACCCTGCGTTTGTGTTCCTCCATCCTGCGTTTGTGCTCATTCCTCCACCCTGCGTTTGTGTTCCTCCATCCTGCGTTTGTGTTCCTCCATCCTGCGTTTGTGTTCCTCCATCCTGTTCTTTGTGCTCATCCATCCTGTTGTTGTGTTCCCTCCTCTCCGACAGCTCTTCTGTTAAACAACCCAGCCTATCACCTTTTACTCTCTGCAAACCCTCATCTGATTGGAGGCCCTGGCTGCTCTAAGGATCAGCTTAAGCCAATCAACACTGATGGTAAGGACATCACCAAATTGGGATGGCGGTAGGGTGGGGGGACTGGGAATGGGAAGGGGGGGGGGGGGAGGGAGTTTGCGAATGTCCAGTCCAATGGGGTGCATTCCTTTGACATCTGAATTGCTGTTCAGATCACATGTTGATGGAGCAACTTTAACCTAACCGGCCCGTCGGGAAACTGACAGAATTGGACGGAACACGAGTTTTATTCCCGCCTGCTCGGTGGCGTGCAAACCCCAAAGGGCTGAGTCACTTTTTTTATAAAACGTTAACAAAGAGCTGATCGTAGCTGCCTCTTTGCGACCGTCAAAGAGCGAGATTGGCCGTGAGAGGCCGTCGCGGTTCTCCCCACAGAGCTGGCGTGACATCAGACCAGTTCCTCCCGCCGACCTTTACAACCGCGCGCCGAGCTCACCGCTCTGTCACTCCAGCGACTCCACCCCCGCCTCCCCCAGAGCCGTATCCAGCTGTCGCGTCGATGGAAGGGGACGGCAATAGAACGGGGCTGTTTAGGCCACAGAGCGGCGGCAGTTTGTGAGGGTTTGCAGTAACGGAAGGTTGGTTTGTGCTCAGTGATAGAGCCACTGGGTTGGAAATCGGTCTCGGTCGGTATGGCCTGTTATAGGCCCGGCCTGATATTCGGTAGTCAAAGAGAACCAAATATCGGGCCGGGCCTATAACGGGTGGCCAATCCGATTCCGTCCGAGGATTTCTACCCCACTGGATTGGAATTACTGAAGTCAACGGAGAGCAATATTGGGCAGCGGGGGGGGGGTGTAAAACCATCGTTCTGCCCGATCCCCCGGGATTCCCGCCCGGCCAGTTCGGTTAAAATCGCCCCCCACCCCCCACAATGTGGCAGTTGTTGACTTAGTGACGAGGTGGGCAGGTCAATAAAGCATTTTCGTTTTAACGTCCTTCAATAAATAGCAGTCGCCAGTGGATGTTATCTGACCGCTATCGATATAAAACGTCTGGTGGTTCCAAAGTTCGAGAGGCTGCTGCCGTCGGCTTTACGTTGTGTGATCGGACGAGGCGTTCCCGCCAGAGGAGAATGCGGCGGAAATTCAGAAATAATGTCCCGCACGTACGCCTTCAGTCTGTGCGTGGTTTATCCTCCTCAGTCGTGGCCTTTGTGTCTGTTTCGTTGTCTTTTCAGTCGATGGAAACGTGCAAGAAACGAGCAAAATGGATTGCATAGAATTACGTTGGTTGTACAGCATTGAAACAGGCCGTTCGGCCCAACTGGTCCATGCTGGTGTTTGTGCTCCTCCCTCCCGAATTCATCTCACCTTATCAGTGCATCCTTCTATTCCCTTCTCCTTCATGTGTTTATCTAGCTTTCCCTTAAATGCCTCAACTACTCCTTGTGGTAGTGAGTTCCACATTCTCACCACTCTCTAGGTGAAGTCTCTCCTGAATTCCCTATTGGATTTATTAGTGACTATCTTGTATTTATAGCCCCTAGTTTTGGTCTCCCCCGCAAGCGGAATAATCTTCTCTACGTCTACCCTAACGAACCCCTTCATTATCTTAAAAACCTCTGGAGAAAAGAGCCCCAGCCTGTTCAGTTCTGCCATCACCTTTTTAAAATCTTTTTTTTTGCACCTTCTCCAGCGCCTCGACATCCTTTTTATAATATGGAGACCAGAGCTGTGCAAACGAGCTCTTACGTGTGGCAGAGTCCTCTTACGATGACGTCCATTTTAAGACGCAAGTGGGCCCACGAAAGTTCTTCCTCCCAAACTGTGCCGCTTCACGTGGGTGAGCCTCCCGCCGTCGGGCTTCTCAGTTGGGCCCCATGGCGGTGAATACTGGATAGTGATCCAGACTGGGAACCCTCCGGCCAAGACTAAAGATACTGAGGCTACTGTAGGACCCTCACTGCTCTGCCCAGTTGAAATCAGTTAATTCAGCAGTGACCAGGGATTGAGGGGCCTTTACGGTTTGCGCGGCTCAGTATCGCATCGTGTAGCATCTTTAGCCACTGGTGCCAGCGGGATATTTACATAGGGACAGGAGGAGGCCATTCAGCCCCTCGAGCCTGTTCCGCCATTCAGTTGGATCCGAGCCTCAACTCCATTTCCCGGCCTCTGTTCCATAACCTTCTATCCCTTTACCCAACAAAAATCAATCGACCCAGTCCTGACAAGTTTCAATCGACCCCCCCCCCAGGTCCACAGCCTGTTGGGAGAGCGTATTTCCAGGTTCCCAATTTGCTTCCCGATTTCACTGGTAAATGGCCTACCTCCCACTTTAAGGTGGTCCCCTCTTCCTTCTGGATTGCCCCCCCACCCCCGACCAGAGGACTAAGTTTTCCCTGTGTATCTCACCCAGTCGAACCCCAAGATGCAGACACAGACGGTGAGTCTTTTCGAGGTGATTCATCCTATCCCTTATCTCTCGATCGCAGCGTGCAACGGGGAGTACGCGGAGCCCGACCTGACCAAGATGGCCTTCCAAACAGGCTTCCCGAACAGCGTACCTCATTACGCCGAGGCAGACATCATCAACCTTCAGGGAGTAACCGGCAATAACACCTACGCGGTCCCTGCCGTCACCATCGATGCGCTGGCCGGCAAAGACATTGGCGTGGGCGAGTTTCCACGGCAACGACTTGTTTTCCGAGAGAAACTGGGGGAGGGACAGTTTGGAGAGGTAAGCCCGTTTGGGGAGATATTTGAATAAAAGAATAAAGGAGGTGGGGGGCGGGGGGGCATGAATTCTTCGAAGCGTTTTCACGAAAGAATTTTGAGTAGACGACTGAGTGGTGATCATTTTAAAAACCCAGGCGCCAATAATAAACCATCAAGCAACCGGATGTAACTCGGGCGTAATTCAGTGAACGAGGGGGCCCTACTGGGATAATAATGGGGCGGAGTCCACAAGTAATCGGGCACTGGCCCCACCTGAGCCAAACACAGAGCCGACCTCACACAGTAATCCAAAGCCAGCTCGTTTTTGATTCGTTTAGTGACGGCCCCTCAAAACGTTAAGAGCACCGTTCAGGGGGGGTGGGGGGCCGGCTCCAAGCTGCTGCTCGAGGCCCAATTTCGGGTGAGCCTCGGGCCTCCGCCTGTTTCGGGCCCGGAAAGGGGGCCGAGACGAATCTCCGCGCCTCTGATGTCGATATTGGGGGGGGCGGGGGGCTTACCCACAACGGGAGCACCACAAATCCCAGAACCTCTCCGTCTCTCTCACAGGCGAACGCACATTGGATGGTGGGTCTTCACCTCCAGGGCAGAGCGCAGAGAGGACGATGTGATAGCCAGGATGCCATGCCGATAACAGAAGCTGGCTGATTTCCCTTCTACTTAAACTAGTACAAGGAGTGCGGGGCCGGCTCCGTTAACAGGCGTGCGATCCTCCCTGCCCAATTTTGCGCTCCTCCGCGTCTGCGTTTAACACCCACGTGGTATCTGGAACGCGCTGCCTGAAATAACTTTCAAAAGGGAACTGGATATATGTTTGAAAAGGAAATATTTTGCGGGGCAGTGGGGGGGAAAGAGCGGAGGCGGTGGAGGGGCGGGGGGTTGGGGGGAGAGTGGGACGAACTGGATAGCTCTTTCAAAGACCGGGAACGATGGGCCCAATGGCCTCCTCCCGTGCCGTATCACTCCATGATTACACACACCCGACAGAGACCCGACGTTCATGTGGATGAGCGCAGGACGTTACAGAGCTGTGCTTAGTCCTGAGCAGAGCTGGTGGTGTTGTCTGAGAAGTCAATGGCGGGGGGGGGGGGGGGCGGGGGGAGGAACAACACACTGAAGCCGATCCATTCTCTCCCCTATCTTCCAGGTCCACCTGTGCGAAGTGGACAGCCCTCAGGAGCTGGAGAGCCTGGGTTTCCCCTTCAACATCCGCAAAGGACGCCCTCTGATGGTGGCTGTGAAAATGCTGCGCTCGGACGCCACCAAAAACGCCAGGTGCGCCGTGGCCGCCTCGAAAGGTTTACGTTTTCCTCCCTTCGCCCGCGCTCAAAGGAATCGGTTCGAATCCCTCCAGCTCAGAAGACCGTTTTTTTTTTTATCTTCTTCGAACCTCGGGGCTGATTTCTGTCTCGCCACCAGGAAACGGGGCGATAGAGGGACAAAAATTGTGGGGGGAGGGATGTTCCCGCTGACTGGTGATCACATCAAATTTACAGCATAGAAACAGGCCATTCGGCCCAACTGGTCCATGCTGGCGTTTATGCTCCAGAGGAGCCTCCTCCCTCCCTACGTCATCTCACCCCATCAGCACATCCTTCTATTCCTTTCTCCCTCATGTATTTATCTAACTTCCCCTTGAGTGACTAGATCTGCCTGTTTAGGAGGTTATTTATACCTTTTAAGCATTAATCTTTCACCTTTTAGTTAAATTAATACCAAAGTGCCAAATGCGGTTAGGATTGAAGTCTCCTTTCATATCCGACTCTCGTAAATCCAGCTCGGGAATTGGATATATTCTGAATTTCACACAGTATCTTTAGACGGGCACTGGCTGGTATAAATAAGGGTGAGGTAACGGCAGTGAAATGATCCATAATCTCTGCTGGGAGTTGGCTGCATGATGACCAACTGTGTGAAAAGATAAAAGGGCGATTTTGGAATATAGCCCATATCCGAGATCTCTGCGCTCCTCCAATTCTGGCCTCTTGCGCATCCCCGATTTTAATCGCTCCACCATTGGCGGCCGTGCCTTCAGCTGCCTGGGCCCTGAGCTCTGGAATTCCCTCCCTAAACCTCTCTCCGCCTCTCTCTCCTCCTTTACGACGCTCCTTAAAACCTACCTCACCCCTGTCCTATTATCTCTTTACGTGGCTCTGTGTCCGATTTTTGTCTGATGACACTCCTGTGAAGAGCCTCGGGACGTTTTACTGAGTGAAAGGCGCTATATAAATGCAAGTTGTCGTGATGTGTAAAGCAATCAAAATGGAGTTCCTGTGACCAGCGACTGGTTAGTGTTTGACCTCAAACTTTCCGCCTACAGGAACGACTTCTTAAAGGAAGTGAAGATCATGTCTCGGCTGAAAGACCCCAACATTATTCGGTTGCTGGGGGTGTGCGTCCGTGACGATCCGCTCTGCATGATTACAGAGTACATGGAGAATGGGGACCTCAACCAGTTCCTCTGCAATCACGAGCTGGAGGAAAAGATCGCAAACGCAAGCAACATCCCGAGCATCAGGTTAGAACTGGCAGTAGCAAGGGAGAAGTGATAAGCACCTTGTTTCTCCGAGTGGCATCTCAATCCTTTTCTTGTTGAAGGTAGAGGAGCATTTCGTGGTCTCGTGTCAGCCGTGGATCAGTGGCTGGCCAATCTCGCCTCCGGGGCAGCGGGCACATGGGAACACCAGGTTCCCCTCCGAGTCACACACCGCCCCGACTTGGAAATATATCGGCCGTTCCTTCATCGTCGCTGGGTCAAAAAATCCTGGAACTCCCTTCCTAACAGCGCTGTGGGAGAACCTTCACCACACGGACTGCAGCGATTCAAGAAGGCGGCTCGCCACCACCTTCTCGAGGGCGATTAGGGATGGGCAATAAATGCCGGCCTCGCCAGCGACGCCCACATCCCATGAACGAATGAGAAAAAGGTTTGTGGGTTCAAGTCCCACTCCAGAGACTTGAGCACTAAATCCAGGCCGACACTCCCAGTGACAGTACCGAGGGAGTGCCGTCTTTCGGATGAGACGTTAAACCGAGGCCCCGTCTACCCCTCGCAGGTGGACGTAAAAGATCCCACGGCCACTATTTCGAAGAAGAACAAGGGGTTGTCCTGGCCAGTATTTATCCCTCAACCAACACCACTAAAGCGGATTATCTGGTCATTATTACATTGCTGTTTGTGGGATCTTGCTGTGCGCAAATTGGCTGCCGTGTTTCCTACATTACAACAGTGACTGCGCTTCAGAGGTACTTAATTGGCTGTAAAGCGCTTTGGGACGGCCTGAGGCCGTGAAAGGTTCCATATAAATGCAACTCCCTCCTTTCTTTGTGTGTAAAGCTCAAGAAAAATTACTTTACGAAATTATTATAAACCAATGACAGCTTAGTGAAATAACTTTTCTTCAATTTTACACAGAGGAAAAGATACCACATGTAGATAGCCAGGTGGCCGATTCCCTCTGGTCACTGCGGGGTACAAATTATGTTTCTGCGCTCGCGTAATAAAGAGCTCGGCTTCGCGCGGATCGAAGAGAAGCCTCGACAGGCAGAGGTTCGTCCCGGGAACACTCTTTCCACCAGGAGCTTTCTCGGGCCTTCTGCCAATCGGAACCGCGGTTGGAACCTGGTGCGGGCGAATCTCCGGAGGAAATTCCCAGTGTGAGTCTTCGCGCGCCAGAGGTCGCGTCTTGGCTCAAGTTCACCGTCTTTACGTCTCTCTCTCTCTCTCTCTCTCTCTCCCTCTCTCAGTTACCCGAGCCTGGTGCACATGGCCAGTCAGATCGCCTCAGGCATGAGGTACCTTGCCACGATGAACTTCGTGCACCGAGATCTGGCCACCCGCAACTGCCTGGTCGGCGAGAGCTACACCATCAAAATTGCCGACTTTGGGATGAGCCGGAACCTGTACGCGGGCGATTACTACCGGATCCAGGGCCGGGCTGTGCTTCCCATTCGCTGGATGGCTTGGGAAAGCATTTTGCTGGTGAGTGGCGATGGCCTTTATTCTCCTGCTGTCTGCCTTTCGGAGGAGACCTGGATCTAGGGAGGGGGTGGGGGGGGGGGGTCAATTTTAACCTAACCTGCCCGAGGGGAAACTGAGGGGAGCAGGCACCACGCTGGTTAAACGCTCCCGCCCGATTTTACTCTCCGTTGAAGTCAGTGGAGAATAATACCGGACGGGGTGTAAAACCGGCCTTCCACCCAATCCCGTGGGTTTTGCGCCCGGTGAATTAGTTTAAACCGAGGCCCCGTCTGCCCCCTCAGGTGGACGTGAAAGATCCCGTCGCACTATTCGAAGAAGAGCGAGGGGAGTCCTCCCCCGTGTCCTGGGCCAATATTTATTCCTCATCAGATGATCTGGTCATTTATCACATTGCTGTCTGTGGGATCTTGCTGTGCGCAAATCGGCGTTTCCTACATCACAACAGTGACTACACTTCAAAAGTACTTAATTGGCTGTAAAGCGCTTTGGTACATCCCGAGATTGTGAAAGGCGCTATATAAATGCAAATCTTCCTGTCTTACCTGGTCTGATCCATTCCTGTTTTATCTCATCGCACAGATCTGTTTCCTAGTTATTATTCATGAACAATGGGATTCAGACTATGTTATATAAACAATGTGTGTCGTCAACAAGTCACAAGGTGTACAATACTAACACCTGAGTTGCTAAACTTTGTTAACCAAATTGTTTCTGACACAGTGGTACAGTTATCAATGGGAGGGACATTAATTCCGGGGAATGGATCACTTTTGATCCTAATTGTCAGCATTAAGCACGCCCAGCTCAGACTAAGTACAGATCAGATCAACGGTATAGTTTCCTCCTGTCCTAACAAAGGGGAAAGATTTTTACTCTGCGCTGTGTAAGTGAAATCGCAAATGTGTTCTAACGGGTGAATTTACGGTTTTGCTGCACGTGGAGATAAATTCACCAATTCCCGCTGGAAGTTCGGGATCAGGGAATTTAGCCTACAGCTCACAAAAGAAAATCTTACTTGCAGACGTCTGATCTGCACCCTTAGACGGTCTCCACCTGATGAAGTAATATGATTATTAATTTCCATCTCCCACGCCAGTCATTACTATGGCCTTTCTGACCACGGGCTGGACTTTGCTGGAGTGGGGAGCATCTCATGCCGTGCCCCGTTGGTTAGAACTTTTCCCTCACCCCTGCAGCTCGAAAATATTTTGCGCCGTAACTTGCCGGAAGTGCGAGCTGATAACGGTGCGGAGAGGGCAACGCGGGGCATCTGGGACCTTAGTGAACGACGGGACCAACGGTCTATCTCCTGAACCACTGAGATTTATGGATTGAGAAAGAAACAGAGGAACGACGGAGAAGGAAATAGGGTGAATTAGAGTCAAATCAGGTACCGAAAGGGAAATAAAGAGAGAGAGAAAGAAAGATTGGATTAAGAGAGAGAGAAAAAAAGAGACAGAAAGGAAAAGAAATGTAAAAAATTTAAATTTTTTAAAATCTCCAACAACTTTTGATGACGTGCAGGAAGATGATTGAACAGTTTAAATTGTTCCCTTTTTGGGCCAGGTCGATTGGCATCGCATTAACAATTATCACGTCGTCAAAAAGGTGCTTACGCTCTTAATGCCCGGACTTAACTTTCTGTGGTGAGATTAAGGGGCGAATCCAGCAGAGTTCTTAAAAATAAGGGTGAGAGATGGCGTTTGTGCAGAGCAAACGGCGTAAATCGACCTGCAAGTTCTGGAGGTCCGCAACGCCCCTGAACTCTGCCGGCCGGTTTGCGCGTTAACGAGGGCGTGCGTCGTTAGCGGCCGTTATTTTTTCTCCCGGCCCGATCGGATTGTTGTCCTGAATCGCTGTGCCGCCCGGAAGAACCCTGAATCGATATCTCGAGCTCCCGTCGCTGTACACGAAGGGCGACTCCGTCGATGGGGAGGCGGATGCTGATTTTCCGCTTGTGATCCCTTCCCCTTGCAGGGAAAGTTCACCACTGGCAGCGACGTCTGGGCGTTCGGCGTCACGTTATGGGAGATCCTGATGCTGTGCAAGGAGCAGCCCTACTACCATCTGACGGACGAGCTGGTCATTGAGAACGCTGGCGAATTCTTCAGAGAGCTGGGCAAGCAGGTAATGCTGAGGAAACGGGGCCAAACGACACAGGGGTTTAGGGAAGGAACATCGGATCGTATGAGCATGACTGGTCCATTCAGCCGCTCGAACCTATTCCGCCATTCATGGTTGGTCTGTACCCCCACTCCATTTACCCGCCTTGGTTCCGTATTCCTTAATACCCTTACCTAACAAATGTCTATCAACCTCAACTCTGAAGGCTCATTGAAATCATTAATACTGGAACTCACATATCAATAATGTACGCTTTCAGTTCTGGGCAGCGCACCTCAGGAAGGATGTATTGGCCTTGGAGGGGGTGCAGTGCAGATTCACCAGAATGATACCTGGGCTTAGGGGGTTAAATTACAAGGACAGGTCGCATAGACTCGGCTTGTATTCCCTCGAGTATAGAAGATTGAGGGGTGAGCTAAACGAGGTGTTTAAGGATTTGATAGGGTAGATGGAGAGAAACTTATTTCCTCTGGTGGGATAGTCCAGAACAAGGGGGCATAACCTTAAAATTAGAGCTCGGCCGTTCAGGGGTGATGTCAGGAAGTATTTCTTCGCACAAAGGGGAGTGGAAATCTGGAACTCTCTCCCCCAAAAAGCTGTTGAGGCTGGGGGTCAATAGTAAATTTCAAAACTTTGATAGATTTTTGTTAGGTAAGGGTACTGAGGGTTACAGAACCAAGGCAGGTAGATGGAGTTAAGAAACAGATCAGCCATGATCTAATTGAATGGCAGAACAGGCTCGAGGGGCTGAATGGCCTACTTCTGTTCCTATGCCAACATCTTCGACTGTGTGCCTAGCACGTGGCTTCCCCAGTATGCATGAAAGGAGGCTCGATATGGGGGATGCATATAATTTAAATAATAAATAAGATCCCTTTGGGGTTGTAATCCATCCTTTTTAGACCAATATATCAAGACTGGTGAACCTTACCCATTACCTATTTTTCTTAGTAACATCTGTTACCAAGAAATGGGCGCTCTTGCATCTAGTGTACAATATCAAGTGGACACGATGGCATAGGTTTTCAAGCCTCTTCCCTCCAGTTTGCCAGTAGATTTGCAATTGGTGGGCCAAGCACAAGCCTGGGGACACGCTTTTCCATAGGGCCCAGTGGGACAAAAATGCACCTGCCCATGTCGGCAAAGGATACGACAATGAGAGGACGATTTGTCCGTATCTACTCCATCACCAAGACCCCCCTACTTCCACCTCCGTTCCATCGCTCGTCTCCGCCCCTTCCTCAGCCCAACTGCTGCTGAAACCCTCATCCATGCCTTTGTTACCTCCAGACTCCACTATTCCAATGCTCTCCTGGCCGGCCTCCCACCGCCCACGCTCTGTAAATTTGGGCTCGTCCAAAACTCTGCTGCCCGTATCCTCACTCGCACCAAGTCCCGTTCACCCATCACCCCCTGTGCTCGCTGACCTACATTGGCCCCCGGTCCGGGAACGCCTCGCAATTAAAATTCTCATCCTTGTTTTCAAATCCCTCCAGGGCCTCCCCCTCTCTCTACCTCTGTAACCTCCTTCAGCCCTACAACCCTCTGAGATCTCTGCGCTCCTCCAATTCTTGCATCTTGTGCATCCCAGATTTTCTTCGCTCCACCATTGGCGACCGTGCCTTCAGCTGCCTCGGCCCTAAGCTCTGGAACTCCCTCCCTAAACCTCTCCGCCTCTCTCTGTACACATTCCCCCAGCAGCAGAAAAACATTTTTTTTGAAGAATATTTGTTTTATTCTGCTCGCACAGCTCGACGGCTGATTTGCGTGAGGCCCCCCAAAGTCTCCGCCTCCAGTCTGATGGCAACGACCCAATTGACCGCGGGGCTGAAAAGTCAACAAGGGGGAAGTGGGGGGGGGCATGGGGAAGGGAGGCATCCCTGCATCTTGCCCCGCTCGGAAAGCCTCGACCAGTCTACGTGGCCTGGGATCTTCCCACCCCTTGCGGGGAAAAATTCTGACCGTTCGGATGTCCCGTTTGAGAATAGGGTTGACTGCTCTCCTACTTCAAATCCTGTTTCTCCAGGTGTATCTTCCGCGCCCGGTAATCTGCCCGCAAGCTCTTTACGACGTCATGGTTCGCTGTTGGTGCCGGGATTCGAAAGATCGGCCAACGTTTCAACAGATCCACCAGTTCCTAACAGAGGACGCTATGAACATGGTATAAATGGACTTCCAGCGCGTACTGGATGACATAACCTCTGTGATGACCAAGATGAGAGATGATCACGGGAAAAGGGGTCTTTTGGGGGCCAACAGCACTGCAGGAACTTTTTTTTGGGGGGGGGGGGAGGGAGGGAGGGGAAATCTCTGGTGTTTGCTGGTCACTTTTCTTTAGATCTGAAGTAGTCATCCCAGCGGGACGTGAGTGAGATGCAACCTTACGCACTTATTCTAACAATTCATGTTGCTTCCCGATGGTGAGGATGGCGTATAGATTCTGGGGACTCCTGGTAGATTAACCTGCTCTCGCCGCCGCCGATCTGCCTCAAACTCTTCTAGTTAGAGCTTCGGGGGCCAATTTTCTCCAGGTCAGGCTGAAAACGGGGGGAAATGTTTGTTGGGGATTGAAAATCGCGATCAGTTCTTATTGGAAACACTGGAAACTTTGTGACGGGTGAGAATGTCCCAGGACAACAGCATTTTATCTCAGCTTCCTATCAATTAGATGCAGTCAGTTGGTGGAACATTGCAGGTCATCTCACCTTTGGACAAGCCTTGGACACATCGTACTACTGTGACACCGAATGTTTTGACTACTAAGAATTCAAAATGACCGTCAGGAAAAAGAGAAAACGTGGCAAGGAAAGAAAATGTGTGAGTGTATGTGTGTGTGTGTGTGCGTTAGAAGCCAGAGAAAGCAAGGGAGAATGGGTCAGATGGGTCAACCGTTCAAGGTCGATGGATGGGAGATCTAGAATATGTGGTGTCCCCAGAGTGAGAGAGAGAAATTTTATGTTTACCGCAATCACAAGTAGAAAAATAATTGGATTGTCTGTCCGACTCCACCAAGGATTATCTGCTTAGCGAAGCCAGCTTAACTGGTACACAACTACTGAAGTATAGACCATGCCAAGGAGACCACCAGGAACTACAGGATGAATTCCTGCAGCATTGGTTTGCCTAACCAGGACAACTTTGGACTACTGTAAAAATGACCTTGATCGCTGCCACAAAGCAAGGACCAACTTCAAGATCCTATGGTCTGCTGCAAACAGTGTGCGACTCATTAATCCTCAGATTTCGAAGGTACTTACTAATAGTGTTAAAAGACACTTGTGCCAATCAATCGACAAACTTTCCAAACGACTACTCAATAGTAACAATAGGACGTCCAACTACTGCTTTAGGGATGGCTTTTCTTTTGCTGCGCACAAAATGTACCACAAATCGGATTGGTGGTTTATTTTCCTCGTGTACATAACTATTGCTTTGGGTGTAGAAGACAAGGGTGTGAATTCTGACTAAGCATCTGGTAAACGGCCACACCCAAATAGCCAGTAGACTGCGTAACGATCGTTTCTTTGAGCCGGAAGGTTGCTGGACTGTTATAGATCTGGTCGTTAATGAGAGCTTTGCCTTCAATAGGAATAGAGGAGAGCTAACAAACTACTGAAGAGGGCTGGTTCCAATGCAAGAATAGATTGTAGACTAACTACTGATTAAACTTCTGACTACTGCACATAAAGACAACCACAGACTTAAAACACTTCATTGTGAATTGTAATGTTACTTCTGTTATTCCGGCGTTTCTCTGTCTTGGGTATCGTACTTTCTTTCCCGCTGTCCAGCTCAGATTGGGTAGAGAATGAGTTTGTAATTTTAACCTAACCCGCCCGTCTGACGGGATTCGGGTGCGACGCTGGTTTTACACCCCTGCGCCCCGATTTTACTCTCCATCGAAGTCGACGGAGAGTGATATCGGACGGGGGGTGCGAGACCAGCGTTCCACCCGATCCCGTGGGATTCCCGCCCGGCCAGTTAGGTTAAAATTGCCCCCTTTCATTCCTTAGGTTGAAGTCTGCAAACACTGAAAGGAGATTTGCCAACTTGTAGCTGGGATTGCTTGTTGCACTTCTAGGTGTATTGCACCTGATCAGAGCACCTCGCTATTCCTGCTGTCTTCTTGCGTCATTTACCATTCATAGTTAGATAGAGTCACATCGAGTCTGCAGCACAGAAACGGGCCATTCGGCCCAACTGGTCCATGCTGGTCTTTACGCTCCACACGAGCCTCCTCCCACCCTACTTCATCTCATCCTATCAGCATATCCTTCTATTCCTTTCTCCCTCATGTGCTTATCCAGCTCCCTCTTATTCCCATTCATTGCTGCACAGTGAACTCCAGGCTAGAGACGACATTGGGGTATTATACAATATGCTGGCATCAAATTCTTCTCCCTACCATTTTAATGGAGGTATCAACCCATTTATGTCAACATGGCCATTACTATTTTACTGGCTTCTTTCTGCTACACCAACAAAGCATCATTGAATTATTCTAGCAGAAGATGACTTTTTTTATATATATATATTATTTGGGTTCGGATAAGGTGTCTCCCATTGTTCTTTCTGTCAGTAACGTTGATGCTGGGATCCTGGGAAGAATAACCTTCAAAATTGGCTCCGGGCAAGAGCTGAAAATTAAGGATGCACTAGAAATTCGGCCCACAGAGAGGAAGGTGCTACCAGTGCTTTCTGAGGGGGAAAGCCATCAAATAAGTAACGCGCTGTGAGGCCTATAGATGTTTACAGCACAGACGGAGGCCATTCAGCCCTTCGTGCATGTGCCGGCTCTTCCCTAGAGCGATTCTAAACTAATCCCACTGCCACGCCCGCTCCCCAAAGACCCTGTACTCACCTCTGCTTCAAATGCTTACCCAATTCTTCCTATACCGGAATGGAAAACCAAGACCCCAATGTCAACGGGTGGATCCCAAGATGGTCCGCAATTATTTCTGAGATTTTTTTTTCTTCCTCATCCCAAGTTTTCAATTCAGATAATATTTCACAAGCTCAACCATTGGCAAATCCAGGTACGGGGTGGGGTGGGGGGAGTAATTTTAACCTAATGGGAAACTGATGGAATTGGGTCAACTCCCCCCCAATCCTCCCCCTGCCCCCTGTTTTACAGCCTGATAGATTTTCCTTTCCATTGACCCCCAAGGAAAATAAAATCGGACGGGGTAGAAAACGGGAGGCCGATCCGATCCTGTCAGTTTTCCGGCCAGCGGGTTAAAATTGCCCAAACTATTAGTTGTACTGATACAAATGTAAGGAATCTTACAACACCAGGTTACAGTCAGGTGACGAAGGAGGTAAGCTCCGAAAGCTTGTGATTTTCAAATAAAACTGTTGGACTATAACCTGGTGTTGTAAGACTCCTTACATTTGTCCACCCCAGTCCATCACCGGCATCTCCACATCATGCGTACTGGTACAACGCAGTGGTTGGGAAATACGTAAAGGCCCACTCCTGGCAGGATTGGTGCTGCTATGTGAGTATTGGCAGCTTCACCGTTCCCATGTAGAAGTTGTGAATTGGACACTTGGCCCCGTGTATAACAAGTATTGTTCCTGAAGCAATAAGCCCTCAGTACTTCTCTCAGTCTGACAAGAGGTATTGAGCAGTCTAAGGACTCGACTACTGATCAAACTAAGAATTAGAACAATCGACCTGGGAAGCTGAGAACATGATGGAAGTGTTCTGAGACCATGTAGCTGGTAAACCGGATGTTAAAAGTTATCGTCGGTCAGTAAATATTGGTGTAGAGTTAGACGTTTAACAAATGTTGGTTACCGTGAGATGTTGATAGATAAAATGTTGAGATACGGCCTGATTTTCCTTTCTAATCTTTTTGTCTTATGCTGGATTTGAACTCTCCTGAATTCTGGAGGCTGTGTACATATTTTACAAAGAGATTTTTACAGTAATATATATGAAATCACTTTGCAGCTTCTCTGTAGGTCCTATTCATTTCTTGGCATTTTTCTAGATGTTCGTAATAAAGTCTCCTTTGACTGTTTAAAAAAAAAACGCTTTCCGATCGTGTTATTAACTGTTCCTTTAGGTGTCAGCCGCGGCTCAGTGGGTAACCAGTCGGAGGGTCGTGGGTTCACGTCCCAGTTCGAGAGACTTGCGTGCAAAAATCTAGTCTGACGCTTCCAGTGCAGTACTGTATTTATATTTATCCCTCAACCAATGTCACAAGAGAAACAGATCGTTTATCACGGTGCTGTTTGTGGGATCTTGCTGTGCGCAAAAATGGCTGCCGCGTTTCCCTACCATTACAGCGTGTGACTACACTTCAAAAGTACTTCACTGGCTGTAAAGCGCTTTGGGACGTCCTGAGGTCGTGAAAGGCGCTATATAAACGCGAGTTCTTTCTTTATGTTGGGGCATGGACAACATGTACTTTTTGAACAATTGTAAACAATTTTACAACACCAAGTTATAGTCCAGCAATTTTATTTTAAATTCACAAGCTTTCGGAGATTTCCTCCTTCCTCAGGCAAATGTTTTTTGAACAGGCAGCGGTCAGAGAAAACCCTCTTCCACCCAAGTGAACTCGTTTGAAATTGCTGCTCGGACTCTCCAGGAGAAGAAATGAATGGGCCCAATCTCGGTCTAATGGCGAGGGGCACTCTTCTGATGGACGATGATGCTCTGCCCAGTCCACACTGATCGAAGGGACCAGCCGCTTTGCCTGTTTTGGTTATAATTGTTATTGCTTGTCGCTTTGCGTTATTTTGCATTGACACTGTCACATGTTTACCTCAAAATTCAAATCGGACCTGGACTACAGAATGTAAACATACTGAATGAGGAGTCGTTCAGTTCGACCGTGCAGAAGTGGTGACATTGATGGAAAAGGGTTCAGAACACATCCACGGCTACCGCACTCTCCAGATAACAAAACTCTACTCATTTATTAAAAGTATACAAACAATTTAAAACGTGCTCCTAAGGATTCGGGAGTTTACATGGAGCATTTTATTTCAATAATAATTTAAATCTTCACAACCTAAAATGGTACCTGGAGAGACTGGAGTTGTTCTCCTTAGAGCAGAGAAGGTGAAGGGGAGATTTGATAGAGGTGTTCAAAATCATGAAGGGTTTTGATAGAGTAAATAAGGAGAAACTGTTTCCAGTGGCAGGAGGGTCGATAACCAGAGGACACAGATTTAAGGTGATTGGCAAAAGAACCAGAGGGGAGATGTGGAGAAAGTTTTTTGTGCAGCGAGTTGTTATGATCTGGAAAGCCCCAGGATCCCATGTGCTTTTTTAACAGCCTTCTCAACTTGTCCTGGCACCTTCAAAGATTTGTGTACATACACCCCCAGGTCTCTCTGTTCCTGCACCCCCTGTAAAATTGTACCATTTCGTTTATATTGCCTCTCCTCATTCTTCCTACCAAAATGCATCACTTCGCACTTCTCTGCATTCAATTTCATCTGCCATGTGTCTGCCCATTTCACCAGTTTGTCTATGTCCTCCTGAAATCTGATACTATCCTTCACGTTGTTTACTACATTTTCGAGTTTCATGTCATAGAATCATAGAAAGGTTACAGCACGGAAGGAGGCCATTTGGCCCATCGAGTCCGCGCCGGCTCTATGCACGAGCAATCCAGCTAGTCCCACTCCCCTGCCCTATCCCCGTAGCCCTGCGCATTTTTTCGTTTCAAGTACTTATCCAGTTCCCTTTTGAAGGCCATGATTGAATCTGCCTCCACCACCCCCTCAGGCAATGCATTCCACATCCTAACCACTCGCTGTGTAAAAAACATTTTTCCTCATGTCACCTTTGGTTCTTTTGCCAATCACCTCTGGTTCTTGACGCTTCTACCAATGGGAACAGTTTCTCTCTATCTACTCTGTCTAGACCCTTCATGATTTTGAACACCTCTATCAAATCTCCTCTCAACCTTCTCTGTTCCAAGGAGAACAATCCCAGCTTCTCCAGTCTATCCACGTAATTTAAGTCCCTCATCCCTGGAATCATTCTAGTAAATCTCCTCTGCACCCTCTCTTGGGCCTTCACATCCTTCCTAAAGTGCGGTGCCCAGAACTGGACATAGTTGTGGTCGAACCAGTGTTTTATAAAGGTTCATCATGACTTTCTTGCTTTTGTACTCTATGCCTCTATTTATAAAGCCTAGGATCCCGTATGCTTTTTTAACTGCTTTCTCAACCTGCCCTGCTACCTTCAATGATTTGTGCACATATACCCCCAGATCCCTCTGTTCCTGTACCCCTTTTAGAATTGTGCCCTCTAGTTTACATTACCTCTCCTCATTTTTCCTACCGAAATGCATCACCTCGCATTTTTCTGTGTTAAACTTCATCTGCCACGTGTCTGCCCATGCCACCAGAGTGTCTATATCCTCTTGAAATCTATCACTATCCTCCTCACTGTTCACCTTCCAAGTTTTGTGTCATTTGCAAATTTTGAAATTGTGCCCTATACTCCCAAGTCCAAGTCATTAATATATATCAAGAAAAGCAGTGGTCCCAGCACCGACCTCTGGGGAACACCACTGTACACCTCCCTCCAGTCCAAAAAACAACCCTTCACCACTACTCTCTGTTTCCTGTCATTTAGCCAATTCTGTTTACATGTTGCTATTGCCCCCTTTATTCCATGGGCCGCAATCTTATAGCAAGCCTACCATGCGGCACTTTATCAAATGCTTTTTGAAAATCCATATACACCACATCAACTGCATTGCCCTCATCTACCCTCTCTATTACCTCATCAAAAAGCTCTATTAAGTTGGTTAAACACAATTTGCCTTTAACAAATCCGTGCTGGCTTCCCCCACTCAATCCACACTCGTCCAAGTGACTGTTAATTCTGTCCCAGATTATCATTTCCAAAACTTTCCCCTCCACCGAGGTTAAACTGACTGGCCTATAGTTGCCGGGTTTATCTTTACACCCTTTTTTGAACAAAGGTGTAACATTTGCAATTCTCCAGTCCTCTGACACCACCCCCCGTATCTAAGGATGTCTGGAAGATTATGGCCAGTACCTCCGCAATTTCCCCCCTTACTTCCCTCAGCATCCTCGGGTGCATCCCATCCGGACCAGGTGACTTATCTACTTTAAGTACAGCCAGCCTTTCTAGTACCTCTTCTTTCACAAATTACCCCTTTAATGATCCGCCTGCCAGCATTAATTGGAGGTGCAGCTTTTGGGTTTCGGCTGCGCGCATGCGCATCCAAACCGCCCACGTTAAAACCAGAAGTGGGCCTGTTGGAGCCCGGTTGCGGGATGCTTGAAAAAGCTGTTAGTTAAACCTCCCACCTGCCCCCAACCCACCCGTTCTTTGGGATTAAAATTACACCCAGAGTGGGGGGCTCTGTGTATTGTCATCTGCAAACTTTGAACTTATACCCTCCAAACCCAATCCAGGTCATTAATATATATCAAAAAGAGCAGTGACCCCTGGGGAACACCACTGTATACCTCCCTCCAGTCTGAAAAACAACCATTTACCACTCCTCTCTGCTTTCAATCCCTTAGCCAATTTTGTATCCATGCTGCCACTGTCCTTTTAATCCCATGTGCTTTAATTTTGCTAACAAGTCTATTATGTGGTACTTTATCAAATGCTTTTTGAAAGTCCATATACACAACATCAACTGCACTAGCCTCATCAACCATCTCCGTTACTTCAACAAAGAATTCAATCACGGTAGTCAAAAATGATTCTCCTTTAACAAATCCGTGCTGACTTTCCTTTATTAGCCGATACTTTTCCAAGTGCCAACTAATTTTGTCCCGGATTATTGGCTCTAAAAGTTTCCCCACCACTGACTGCCCTGTAGTTGCTGGGTTTATCCCTCTCCCCTTTCTTGAACAGAGGTGTAACATTTACAATCCTCCAGTCCTCCGGCACCGTCCCCATATCTAAGGAGGATTGGAAGAGTGTGGCCAGATCCTCTGCAATTTCCACAATTACTTCCCTGAGTAACCTGGGATGCATCCCATCTGGACCGGGTGACTTTTCTACTTTGAGTACTGCCTGCATGCAGCAAGACCTGGACAACATCCAGGCTTGGGCTAATAAGTGGCAAGTAACATTCATGCCAGACAAGTGCCAGGCAATGACCATCTCCAACAAGAGAGAGTCTAACCACCTCCCCCTGACATTCAATGGCATTACCATCGCTGAATCCCCCACCATCAACATCCTGGGGGCCACCATTGACCCGAAACTTAACTGAACCACCCACATAAATACTGTGGCTACAAGAGCAGGTCAGAGGCTGGGTATTCTGCGGCGAGTGACTCACCTCCTGACTCCCAAAGCCTTTCCACCATCTACAAGGCACAGGTCAGGAGTGTGATGGAATACTCTCCACTTGCCTGGATGAGTGCAGCTCCAACAACTCAAGAAGCTCGATACCATCCAGGACAAAGCAGCCCGCTTGATTGGCACCCCATCCACCACCCTAAACATTCACTCCCTTCACCACCGGCGCACCATGGCTGCAGTGTGCACCATCCACAGGATGCACTGCAGCAACTCGCCAAGGCTTCTTCGACAGCACCTCCCAAACCCACGACCTCTACCACCTAGAAGGACAAGGGCAGCAGGAACATGGGAACAACACCACCTGCACGTTCCCCTCCAAATCACACACCATCCCGACTTGGAAATATATCGCCGTTCCTTCATCGTCGCTGGGTCAAAATCCTGGAACTCCCTTCCTAACAGCACTGTGGGAGAACCTTCACCACACGGACTGCAGCGGTTCAAGAAGACGGCTCACCACCACCTTCTCAAGGGGCAATTTGGGATGGGCAATAAATGCCGGCCTTGCCAGCGATGCCCACATCCCATGAACAAATTTTTAAAAATCTTTTAAGTACCTCCTCTTTATCTATTTTTATCCTATCCAATATCTCTACCACCTCCTCCTTTGCTGTTACAATGGCAGCATCCCCTTCTCTAGTGAAGATGGATGCAAAGTGTTCATTTATTACCTCGGCCATGCCCTCTGCCTCCACAACAAAGGATGCGATTTTAACCCCAAGAACGGGTGGGTTGGGGGCGGGTGGGAGTTGAAAATAGTTGTTTTTTGGGTCGCGACCCCAACCCGGCTTTATTTCCGGGTTTAATGTCAGCGCGCAAAAGTCCAGGCTTCCCACCGGGAATGCAAAGTCCGAATATTTTGAGGTTGCCACCCAAAAAAACAACTATTTTCAACTCCCACCCGCCCCCAACCCACCCGTTCTTAGGGGTTAAAATCACCCCCAATATCTCCTTTTTTGTCCCTAATCGGTCCCACCCTTTCTTTGACTACCTTTTATTATTTATATGTTTATAAAAGACTTTTGGATTCCCTTTTATGTTAGCCGCTAATCTAATCTCATGCTCTCTCTTTGCCCCTCTTATCCCTTTTTTTAGATCTCCTCTGTACTTCCTGTATTCAGCCTGGTTCTCGACAGTGATATGAGCCTTACATTCATTAGAAGTCTCCTTTTTCTGTTTCATTGTAATCTCTATATCTTTAGTCATCCAGGGAGCTCTAGCTTTGGGTGCCCTTCCTTTCCCCCTGATAGGAATGTGTCTACTCTGTACCCAAACCATCTCCTCCTTGAAGGCCTCCCAATTTTTCAGTTACTGTTTTGCCTGCCAATTTTTGATTCCAATGATCCTGGGCAAGATCCCTTTTTAACTCACTGAAATTAGCCTTCCTCCAGTTAAGCATTTTCACATTTGATTGTTCCTTGTCCTTTTCCATAACTATTCTAAACCTAATGATATTATGATCAGTGTTCCCCAAATGCTCCCCCACTGAACATGCTCCACCTGCCCCAGAACTAGATCCAGTAACATTTTCTTCCTGGTTGGGCTGGAAACACACTGTTCCAGAAAGTTCTCTTGTACACATTTCAGGAATTCCTCCTCCTCTTTGCCCTTTACACTGTTACTGTCCCAGTCTATATTGGGATAATTGAAGTCTCCCATTATCACTACTCTATAGTTCTTGCACCTTCTGTAATTTGCCTGCAAATTTGCTCCTCCATCTCCTTCCCACTATTTGGTGGCCTATAGTATACACCCAGTAGTGTAATAGATCCTCTATTGTTCCTTAATTCTAACCAAATAGATTCTGTCTTTGACCCCTCAACTACACCATCCCTTTCCAGTGCTATAAATAGCTTCTTTGATCAATACTGCCACCCACCTCCCCAACACTCCTCACTTTCTTTCCCTATCTTTCCTGAATACCTGGTAGCCAGGAATACTAATTCCCTTCTTTGAGCCAGATTATTGCCACTATATCATTGTCCCATGTGACGACTTAAGTCTGCAGTTCACCAACCTTATTAACCACACTACGTGCGTTTACACACACGCACTCTAAACCCATCTTAGTCTGCCTCGCATTCGCCCCCGTCTGATCCCTCTGATTTCTGAACCATTCTTTACTCTAGTGCTACTTGTCCCTCCCAGTCCTCTTGTTTCTCCTCTCTAATGTTTCATCCCCCTGCCAATTAGTTTAAACCCTCCCCCCTGGTTAACCTCCCCACGAGGTCAGGGCAGTGATACATGCACAGGTATCAGGCACGATGCGTAATTTTACCAATGAATATGACATCGCCTTTTTACACTTCACACAAAGTCAACATTGCCGCCCCTCTCCCCCCCCCCCCCCGCGATGTGAGCGCACCGGTTATTTTGTGTGTATTTCCAGTTTTCTGTGTGGAATGCTGTTGGGCCTTGAGCAGATTACAGGCGGTGAACCCGGAAATTGATGGAGTAAAAATGGCTCGATGATTTTAAAGAGGCTAGTCCGCGTTTTGGGGCAATGAGGGGGTGGGGGGAAATGATTTGGAACAATTGTCCCTTCAACTCCGCATATATATGGGGGTAATTTTAACCGAACTCACTGGGTGGGAAACCCACAGGTGGGGGTGTAAAACCAGCATTGCACCCAATCTCGTCAATTTCCCAATGGGTGGGTTAGGTTAAAATTGCCCCCAAATATTTCTCTTTCTTTCTTGGCAACTGCATAAGACATTGGACAGCACAATAAATAAAGCTTTTTTTCTATTCGTTCATGGGATGTGGGCGTCGCTGGCGAGGCCGGCATTTATTGCCCATCCCTAATTGCCCTTGAGAAGGTGGTGGTGAGCCGCCTTCTTGAACCGCTGCAGTCCGTGTGGTGAAGGTTCTCCCACAGTGCTGTTAGGAAGGGAGTTCCAGGATTTTGACCCAGCGACGATGAAGGAACGACGATATATTTCCAAGTCGGGATGGTGTGTGACTTGGAGGGGAACGTGCAGGTGGTGTTGTTCCCATGTACCTGCTGCCCTTGTCCTTCTAGGTGGTAGAGGTCGCGGGTTTGGGAGGTGCTGTCGAAGAAGCCTTGGCGAGTTGCTGCAGTGCATCCTGTGGATGGTACACACTGCAGCCACGGTGCGCCGGTGGTGAAGGGAGTGAATGTTTAGGGTGGTGGATGGGGTGCCAATCAAGCGGGCTGCTTTGTCCTGGATGGTGTCGAGCTTCTTGAGTGTTGTTGGAGCTGCACTCATCCAGGCAAGTGGAGAGTATTCCATCACACTCCTGACCTGTGGCTTGTAGATGGTGGATAGGCTTAATCTGGTCAGTGGGAATAGTCTTTAGTTTTCTGTGAATTGTTTGGGCATTTAGGGGATGAGGGGGCGGACATATGAGGAGAGGTTGAATAGATTGGGACTTTACTCATTGGAGTTCAGAAGAATGAGAGGCGATCTTATTGAAACATATAAGATTGTGAAGGGGCTTGATCGGGTGGATGCGGTAAGGATGTTCCCAAGGATGGGTGAAACTAGAACGAGGGGGCATAATCTTAGAATAAGGGGCTGCTCTTTCAAAACTGAGATGAGGAGAAACTTCTTCACTCAGAGGGTGGTAGGTCTGTGGAATTTTCTGCCCCAGGAAGCTGTGGAAGCTACATCATGAAATAAATTTAAAACAGAAATAGACAGTTTCCTAGAAGTAAAGGGAATTAGGGGTTACGGGGAGCGGGCAGGAAATTGGACATGAATTTAGATTTGAGGTTAGGATCAGATCAGCCATGATCTTATTGAATGGCGGAGCAGGCTCGAGGGGCCGATTGGCCTACTCCTGCTCCTATTTCTTATGTTCTTATGTTCATTCCCAAGCCAGTCCTTCGAGTGGGAGGCAAACAGTCCCAATAAACTATTTGTATTTCTGTATCAATTAACACTAAATTGGCAATCTCACACAGGCAGTCCATAATGATGGCTGCGGGGGAAGTGGTCACTCTGTGCTGGAGGAGGGGTCCTGAATTTATGGGTTTAACCTCATCATTGAGGTGATGCAGTGTCTGGATGAACCCAGCGTTAAACGATACCATTGCAGAAAGAAAAATCAGGCAGCCAATCCGTCCGTTTCGCACCTCTGCACCAAAGTTAAAATGACCCTTACCATCTTGTTTTTTTTTTCTTTGCGGTATTCGGCAGCTGCAGGCTTTTTTGCTTTTTTTTTTGTTCAATGAATAAGTTTGGGTTTTACCCCTTTCCAATCAGATTGATTATCTCATTGATTGGGAAGGGAAAGGAGTCAGCTGGAGTTGGGGGTGGGCGGGGCGCACATTCTCGGGACATCTCGCCACTCACCTCCGAAGGTCGGGACCTCCGCCAGATCCTCGAAGGGGGGACCTGCAAGCCAGAAGCTGGAGCAGAGCCTCCTGCTGTCACATCGAGAGAGGGGGCAAGATGCACAATAAAGACACGAGATATAAACGGGACGCTGCACTCGGTTAATCCCGAGGATGAGGGGGCGGACATATGAGGAGAGGTTGAGTAGATTGGGACTCTACTCATTGGAGTTCAGAAGATTGAGAGGCGATCTTATTGAAACTTATAAGATTGTGAAGGGGCTTGATCGGGTGGATGCGGTAAGGATGTTCCCAAGGATGGGTGAAACTAGAACTAGGGGGCATAATCTTAGAATAAGGGGCTGCTATTTCAAAACTGAGATGAGGAGAAACTTCTTCACTCAGAGGGTAGTAGGTCTGTGGAATTTGCTGCCCCAGGAAGCTGTGGAAGCTACATCATTAAATAAATTTAAAACAGAAATAGACAGTTTCCTAGAAGTAAAGGGAATTAGGGGTTACGGGGAGCGGGCAGGAAATTGGACATGAATTTAGATTTGAGGTTAGGATCAGATCAGCCATGATCTTATTGAATGGCGGAGCAGGCTCGAGGGGCCGATTGGCCTACTCCTGCTCCTATTTCTTATGTTCTTATGTTGTTCCAGGACAGCACTTTCCCCTGTCGTGCGATGTTGGATTTGAAGGACGATACATACACAAAGCGGCAATTTCTCAGCAATGAAAGGTAGGTGTTTGAAGCCTCGAAGAGTTAAATGTTTTAATTAGGGGTGTGGCATAAAACCACCCATCATTCCAGCAAGATCTTCCGTGAGATACAATGGGACAACACAGCACAGCTACCGAGTGGAGCATCGAGAAGTAATCTTGCCGCTTTGCTGGGATAGACGATCGTTTGATTTTGCTGCATGACTTGGGGCTTGGGGTGAGTTGTCTGTGTGTTTAGTGAGTGTAAACGACAAAGACTTTGATTGAGAAAAGAAAAAGAAAGAATTTGCATTTATATAGCGCCTTTCACGACCTCAGGACGTCCCAAAGCGCTTTACAGCCAGTGAAGTCCTTTTTTGAAGTGTACTCACTGTTGCAATGTAGGAAATGCAGCAGCCAATTTGCGCACAGCAAGATCCCACAGACAGCAATGAGATAAATGATCAGATCATCTGTTTTAGGTGTTCCCTGAGGGAAAGGAGTCAACTGATGAAGGGTCATCAGGCTGAGCGTTGCACCCATTTGGGAATACAAGAACAGGAGTAGGCCATTCAGCCCATCGAGCCTGTTCTGCCATCCAATGAGATCATGGTTGACCTGTGACCTAACTCCATATCCGTAGCCCCATATCCCTTAATACCTTTGGTTAACAAAAATCTATCAATCTCAGATATAAAATTAACAATTGAGCTAGCATCAACTGCTGTTTGCGGAAGAGAATTCCAAACTTCTACCACCCTTTGCGTGTAGAAGTGTTTCCTAACTTCACTCCTGAAAGTCCTGCCTCTAATTTTTATGCTGTGTCCCCCAGTCCTAGACTCCCTAACCAGCGGAAATAGTTTCTCTCTATCAGTTCCCCTTAATATCTTGAAAACTTCAACCAAATCACTCCTTAATCTTCCAAATTGCAGGGAATACAACCCTGGTTTGTGTAATCGCTCCTCGTAATTTAACCCTTGGAGTCCAGGTATCATTCTAGTAAACCTACGCTGCACTCCCTCCAAGGCCAGTATATCTTTCCTAAGGTGCAGTGCCCAGTCAGCGAATACAAGCAAAGAAGCAACTTCCAGCCTTGGGTTTCTCATCCCATCAAACACCAACCAACGACCTATCTGTACTCACCAGCATCCAATTCCTGTCTTGCTCAGAAAAATGTCTAAAGGGTCTGTGCGGAAAGGGCAGTGGAATAGAATGATACAGCACAGAAGGAGGCCATTCGGCCCATCATGTCTGTGCCGGCTCCAATTAGTCCCACACTCCCCCCAGCTCTGCAAATAGTGAGGGAGTGGGATAGATCCAGAGGGCTGGCTAGCGCAGGCAGGACGGGCCAAATGGCCTCCTCCTGCACAGCAAAAATCCTGTGGTCAACCACAGCTGGGGGTAGATTTTCCAACTTGCCGTGCCAATGCAAAACTTGTCAGATTGACCGCCCACTATAGAAACCGCTCCGAATTCTCATTGCCATTGAAACCAATGGAAATCTGATGGTTTCTAAAACGGGAGGCCCATTCACAACACTTAGCTTTACATTGGGACGGCAATTTGAAAATCTACCCCTCTGTCTTTTCTGCACCAAGTTGCTAGTCGTCCAAGGTCTCTTTATGCTTCATTCTTGGCTCTTTCAAAACCTTCCGTGGAGCATCTGTGTCATTTCCCTCTCCTTTCACCAGGTAGTACTTTCCTTGCTCCTCTGCATTTTAATTTCAGTTGCCATTGTGTTTTTTTGATGCCTGCATAGTTATTTTGCCCATCTCCTTCTGTACGTTCTGAGTCACTCCCTCCAACTCCACTGCACTTCCAGCATCTGCAGGTGTCCCCAATATGGGGCTGAGTTTCTGAATCCAGCTCGTTCATGTAAATTACAATCGGTTGTGGTCCCAGATGACGGGGAAGAAGGAAGTCAGCGAACTCATGCCTGCATTTTTTGCAAAGCTAAGAACATAAGGAACATGGGAACAGGAGCAGGCCATTCAGCCCCTCGAGCCTGTTCCGCCATTCAATTAGATCATGGCTGATCTGTATCTTGACTCCATCTACCTGCCTTGGTTCAGTAACCCTTAATACCCTTACCCAACAAAAATCTATCAATCACAGTTTTGTCATTTTCAATTGACCCCCCAACCTCAACAGCTTTTTGGGGGAGAGAGTTCCAGATTTCCACTCCCCTTTGTGTGAAGAAGTGCTTCCTGACATCACCCCTGAGCAACCGAGCTCTAATTTTAAGGTTATGCCCCCTTGTTCTGGACTTCCCCCACACCAGAGGAAATAGTTTCTCTCTATCTGCCCTCTCGATTCCTTTAATCATCTTAAACATCTCAATTAGATCACCCCTTAATCTTCTATACTCAAGGGAATACAAGCCTAGTCTGTGCAGCCTGCCTTCATAATTTAACCCTTTTAGCCCCGGTAATCATTCAGGCTATGATTTGTTTATTTTTAGTTACGGACATACAAAACCGACGGGCAGGAAAAGGCCAGCAGGTCCATCAAGCCCGCCCCGCGCACCATGATGGCGGACCACCATGGCAAAACACTTGCTCCCGCCCACCCCCCCCCCGTAGCCATCTAATTCCCAGGGAGAGGCAAAAAAAAAAATCCAGAGAAAAAAACCCAGGGCCAATAAGGGAAAAAAAATACTTTGGAAAATTCCTCTCTGACTCCCTCAAGCAGTCCAGGAGATGACATGCACCAAGCATCTGTAACCTTCCAGGTGGTTGATAACATCATGTTCTTGCAAATGTTTTTCTAAATTCTAAAGCTCCGGTGTTCTTTTTTAAAAAAAATAATTCAATTCCATTGCAAGGTGCTGTAATATTTGAACCTGGTGCTCAGTGTAATAAATGAGGACTGAATCCCATGGTGAACACGTGGGGAAACTGGAGTTGTGACTGGAGGAGCTGGGATTGTTCTCCTCAGAGCAGGGAAGGTTATTTGATAGAGGCGTTCAAAATCATGAAGGGTTTTTTGATAGAGCAAATAAGGGGAAACTGTTTCCAGTGGCGAGAGGACACAGATTTAAGGTAATTGGCAAAAGAACCAGAGGCGACATGAGAAAATGCCTCTGCCTGAAAGGGCGGTGGAAGCAGATTCAATGATAACTTTCAGAAAGGGATTTGGATAAATACTTGAAGGAGAAAAATTTTGCAGGGCTATGGGGAAAGAGCAGGGAGGAGAAGTGCGACTAACTAGACAGCTCTTTCAAAGAGCCGGCGCAGGCACGATGGGCCGAACGGCCTCCTTTTGTGCTGTATAATTCTATGAAACGCCGTGCTGTTTTACAGATTAAATGGCAGCACCAATGAACGCTTTCTCTTGCAACGTCTCAACCCCCCCGACCCTTGCCCTCCATGGCTAACTTCACGCAGGCAATGACGAACTCAACCACCAATGACCGTCCCCCTTCCGAGCAAGGTTAGTGTCAGAAGGTGTGACGATAAACCAATGTGACGGTCAATTGCGATCTAGGGTCGAACGAGCTCAAAAGCCGTTCTCAAAAGTCTTAACAAAATCCAGGGGCTCTAGAGTTGGGGGACTGATCTTTCTATTTTCATTTCCCTTCGGAGAGGTGGAAGGGCTCGAGCTGAAGTCCTTAAGCATGGAAGAATAGGGGTAGGATGGGATGATGTGTAATCATAGCATCATGACATAGCACAGAAGGAGGCCGTTCGGCCCATCGGGCCTGTGCCAGCTCTTTTGAAAGGTCGATCCAATTAGTCCCACCCCCTGCTCTTACCCCATTTCCCTTGGCTGAGTGTGAATTTTTGAAGGAATATCTGGGGGGTGAAATTGAACGTGGGCAAGGGGGCACAAAACAGGCAGAGTCGCTTTCTCGGCCTGTTATACCACACGCCCAATATTCAATGCTATTGAAGTTAACGGGTCTAAATACCTGAGCAGGGCATATAATGGGCGACCGTTTTGCGTCTCCGTCCCTGTCCAATTTCCTTCGACTCGTCAATCTCCCATGGCATTGCGCACAGGGAGCCAAGAACAAGTGTGGTCTTCAGCAGATCAGCTACACCATCCAAGATAAAGCAGCCCGCTTGATTGGCACCCCATCCACCACCCTAAACATTCACTCCCTTCACCACCGGCGCACAGTGGCTGCAGTGTGTACCATCCACAGGATGCACTGCAGCAACTCGCCAAGGCTTCTTCGACAGCACCTCCCAAACCCGCGACCTCCACCACCTAGAAGGACAAGGGCAGCAGGCGCATGGGAACAACACCACCTGCACGCTCCCCTCCAAGTCAAACACCATCCCGACTTGGAAATATATCGCCGTTCCTTCATTGTCGCTGGGTCAAAATCCTGGAACTCCCTTCCTAACAGCACTGTGGGAGAACCGTCACCACACGGACTGCAGCGGTTCAAGAAGGCGGCTCACCACCACCTTCTCAAGGGCAATTAGGGATGGGCAATAAATGCCGGCCTCGCCAGCGACGCCCACATCCCGTGAACGAATTTTTTAAAAAGTACAAACCCACTGATGGCTCCATCGGTAAGCGCACCGTGTGGTGCGATGTTCAGCCTTACGCACCAGGGAGGCCCCCCAGTTACTTCCCTGGCCTGTGCAGAGTTGTGGATAACCCGAGTCGGGGCAGGGACGAGGGAGCTGCAATTGGCCTCAGTGATCCTAGGCAGAAAATCATCCCGAGTTCACGCAGTCTAGAGTCCAGTTAGGAGGCGATGATGCCAGACTGTTCCCCACCCCACCCCACCCCACCTCCACCCCTCGTTGGAATAGCAGGTGTTAATTTTATGACTCAGGTATGAAGAACGAGCAAATTACAGGAGGAGCAGGGCTCTCCGCGGGACGGTACCTCAGCAACCGTCAGCACCTTCATGACTGTCGGTACCTCCTCTATCGGACCAAATGCTGGAATATGGGATTAGAGTAGACAGGGCTGATGGCCGGCGTGGACACGATGGGCCGAAGGGCCTCTATCCGTGCTGTATAACTCTATGACTCTATGAGTGAAGAGGGAAAGAATTGGGAATTGCGGCTGCAAATATCTTTCAGTCTTCACTTCTAGTGACGTAGAATCAGAGAATCAAACAGCACAGGAGGAGGCCATTCAGCCCATCGTGCCTGTGCCGGCTCTTTGAAAAGAGCGATCCAATTAGTCCCACTCCCCCTGCTCTTTCCCCGTAGCCCTGCAAATTTTTCCCCTTCAAATATTTATCCAATTCCTTTTTGAAAGTTATTATTGAATCTGCTCCCTTTCAGGCAGCGTGTTCCAGATCATAACAACTCGCTGCGTAAATATTTTTTTCCCTCATGTTAATGGGTTCCTGATACACATCTTTATGTTAAATAGGTGAACAGAGATCGTCCCCTCAATACGGCAGCAGTACACACAATTTTGAAATAAGTTTTAAAATCTCGAACGTATTCTATTTTGCAGTTGGACCTTTGAGTGACGCAGCAACAATTGGCGTTATCTTCGTTGTCACTGCAGTGCTAATTGTGTTTGTAATAGTCGTGATAATTGTAATGTTGAAAAGAAACAAAGGTAAGTACTCGGAATGAAATTTTTCATTTTCTAATGGAACTGAGTTTATTACTTGGCTCTTACATAGAATTTACAGTGCAAAAACAGGCCATTCGGCCCCAGTGGTCTGTGCCGGTGTTTATGCTCCACACGAGCCTCCTCCCTCCCTACTTTATCTCACCCTATCAGCATATCCTTCTATTCCTTTCTCCCTCATGTGTTTATCCAGCTTCCCCTTAAATGCATCTATGCTATTCGCCTCAACTGCTCCTTGTGGTAGTGAGTTCCACATTCTCACCACTCTCTGGGTAAAGAAGTTTCTCCTGAATTCCCGATTGGATTTATTAGTGACTATCTTATATTTATGACCTTTAGTTTTAGTCTCCCCCACAAGTGGAAACATCTTCTCTACATCTACCCTATCAAACCCCTTCCATAATCTTAAAGGCCTCTATCAGGTCATCCCTCAGTCTTCTCTTTTCTAGAGAAAAGAGCCCCGGCCTGTTCAATCTATCCTGATAGGAATAACCTCTTATCTTAGTTACTTACTGACAATCAACATGGCTAATGAGATTTAAAAGCTGTTTCATAAACTCTATAACTATGTTGTAAACTGGTGTCAACATTGGTTTATTTTGCAGGTTTACATCAAGAAAGATTCAGTGAAGTGAGTTCGGTCCGTGATCAGCTTTTTAAAATAAATGTGGGAGACTTACAGAAAGCACATTGCAGCAACGATGAACACCAGTGAAAGAGTAAAGTTACTCCAAGTCAGTGTCTCTGTCTGCATGTTTCCATCTATCCCTTTCTCCCTCTGTCTCTGTCTCTCACTCTCCTTCTCTCTCTCTCTTTCTCGCTCTGCCTCTTTCTCCCTCTGTCCCTTTCTCCCTCTGTCTCAGTCTCTCGCTCTCCTTTTCTCTCTCTCTCAGCTTCTTTTTCCCTCTGTCTCTTTTTCCCTCTGTCCCTTTCTCCCTCTGTCTCTTTCTCCCTCTGTCGCTCACTCCCTGTCTCTCTCTCTCTTTCTCACTCTCTCTGTCTCTCACTCTTTCCCTCTCTCTCTGTCTCTCTTTCTCACTCACTCTGTCTCTCTCTGTCTGTCTCTCACTCTCTTTCTCTCTGTCTCTCACTCTTTCTCTCTGTCTCTCACTCTCTTTCTCACTCTTTCTCTCTGTCTCTCTTTCCCACTCTGTCTCTCTCTCTCTCTCTCACTCTTTCTCTCTGTCTCTCTGTCGTTCTCACTCTTTCTCTCTGTCCCTCTGTCTCTCTGCCTTTCTCTCTCTCTCTGTCTCTCACTCTCTTTCTCTCTGTCTCTCACTCTCTTTCTCTCTGTCTCTCACTCTCTTTCTCACTCTTTCTCTCTGTCTCTCTCTCTCTCTCTGTCTGTCTCTCTCTCTGTCTCTCACTCTTTCTCTCTGTCTCTCTGTCTTTCTCACTCTTTCTCTCTGTCCCTCTGTCTCTCTATTTTTCTCACTCTTTCTCTCCGTCTCTCTTTCCCACTCTGTCTCTCTCTCTCTCTCTCTGTCTCTCACTCTTTCTCTCTGTCTCTCTGCCTTTCTCACTCTTTCTCTCTGTCTGTCTTTCTCGCTCTGTCTCTCTGTCTCTCACTCTCTGTCTCCCTCTTTTGCTCACTCTTCCTCTGTCTGTCTGTCTGTCTCTCCTTCTTTATTTCTGAATTTTTAAAAAAAAAATTAACAAGGCTGTATATGCTGAAACCTGAAATTTAAAAAAAAATGATGGGAATACACAATTGGTTAGTTAGCATCTGAAAAGAAAAATACAAGTTAAGTAGAAAGAGAGATGGAGGCGGGGAGACAACAGACAAAACTGACCAAGGGAAAGAAAACAGGAGAGGAGGCAAAAACAGATAAAAGTCATTGGTCAGATGTGTGCAGTTCTGTGTTAGAATAAGTACCAGATATCCTGATTGGGAGCGACGACCTACGTACCTCAGGTATGATTAGCAGGTTTGTCAAATATTTTGTGGTATAAAAATAGGAAGAGTTTAAGTTATAATGATGACTTTTGCCCATTAAATCATGAACATTTGTACTACCTGCTGTGTTTTAATGCAATTAATTATCATTCAATTAACCTATTTGATTTATTACAGGTTACAAGAACAACCACTGTAGACTGACACATCATTTAGGGGGTACGAGTTCATGTATATTATATCCTTATTGATAATTACCTGACATAGGAACGTAGGATTAATAATATAGGAACATAGGAACAGGAGTAGGCCATTCAGCCCCTCGTGCCTGCTCCACCCATTTGATAAGATCATGGCTGATCTGTGATCTAACTCCATATACCTGCCTTTGGCCCATATCCCTTAATACCTTTGGTTGCCAAAAAGCTATCCATCTCACATTTAAATTTAGCAATTGAGCTAGTATCAATTACCATTTGTGGAAGAGAGTTCCAAACTTCTACCACCCTTTGTGTGTAGAAATGTTTTCTAATCTCGCTCCTGAAAGGTTTGGCTCTAATTTTTAGACTGTGCCCCCTACTCCTAGAATCCCCAACCAGCGGAAATAGTTTCTCTCTATCCACCCTATCTGTTCCCCTTAATATCTTATAAACTTCGATCAGATCACCCCTTAACCTTCGAAACTCCAGAGAATACAACCCCAATTTGTGTAATCTCTCCTCGTAACTTAACCCTTGAAGTCCGGGTATCATTCTAGTAAACCTACGCTGCACTCCCTCCATGACTATAAACTATAATACACTGGTTTTAATCCAACCTTATGAATAATGCGAAAACATCAAAGAAGCAGAAAATTAAATATATATTTAATATAAATGTATATATATAGAAAAATTAGCATCTGGATATATCATCACACATTGAAAATCACAGTGTAATGGTTACGGTATTAGACTAACAATCTAAATTTGGGCGATAGTGTAAAATGGGAGATATCAGATCTCGCCTGAGTTTTATTTCCGTTGACTCCAGTAGAAATGTAATTCGGGACAGGCATATAACAGGCGGCTGATCCGATATTGCCCATTTTGCATTATCGCCCAAATCAAATTCCACCCACTGCATGATTTCAACTCCCCCCGCAAGGCAAGTGATAAAATATGTGGGCTGGTACTGGAAAACTGCCAGGTTGTCATTAAAAACACAACTGTTTCACTAATGGCCTTTGGGGAAGGGAAGCTGCTCGCCCTGGTCTTTATAGTTCACTCTTAATGCCCTCTGAGATTGGCCACTCAGTTGTAAAAAAGAACAATTCAGGGACGAGCAATAAATGTGGCATCACCCGCATCCCAAGATCAAATAAAAAGTTGAACGTATGAACTAGACGTGCATCTGATTCGCCCAAATATATATTTGTTATACAACACCAACAAGTCACAAGTGAGCAGGTGCAGAATGTACCAATGAAAAAGTGGTGAGAGACAATGGAAAGCTTCCAATCAAGACACAGTATCTAT
Organism: Heptranchias perlo; assembly: GCF_035084215.1. Classification (NCBI taxonomy): domain Eukaryota; kingdom Metazoa; phylum Chordata; class Chondrichthyes; order Hexanchiformes; family Hexanchidae; genus Heptranchias; species Heptranchias perlo. Next base: position 7,078,776 of record NC_090363.1, read on the forward strand.
AAACAGGGGTGCTAATGAAATCACTCAAATATTGTGGCCCCCATATCATCTGAGAGCCGAATATTGCAATTAAGGGGTGCAACTTTCCTTTAGGTGACAATTGTGGTGTACCTTTAATGGTGGTGTACCTTTAATGGTGTACCTTTAATGGTGGTGTACCTTCAATGGTGGTGTACCTTTAATGGTGTACATTTAATGGTGTACCTTTAATGGTGTACCTTTAATGGTGATGTACCTTTAATGGTGGTGTACATTCAATGGTGATGTACCTTTAATGGTGTACCTTTAATGGTGGTGTACCTTCAATGGTGGTGTACCTTTAATGGTGTACATTTAATGGTGATGTACATTCAATGGTGATGTACCTTTAATGGTGTACCTTCAATGGTGATGTACCTTTAATGGTGGTGTACCTTCAATGGTGATGTACCTTTAATGGTGGTGTACCTTCAATGGTGATGTACCTTTAATGGTGTACCTTTAATGGGGGTGTACCTTTAATGGTGTACCTTTAATGGTGATGTACCTTTAATGGTGGTGTACCTTTAATGGTGTACCTTTAATGGTGATGTACCTTTAATGGTGGTGTACCTTCAATGGTGATGTACCTTTAATGGTGGTGTACCTTTAATGGTGGTGTACCTTTAATGGTGTACATTCAATGGTGATGTACCTTTAATGGTGGTGTACCTTTAATGGTGTACCTTTAATGGTGATGTACCTTTAATGGTGGTGTACCTTTAATGGTGATGTACCTTTAATGGTGATGTACCTTTAATGGTGCACCTTTAATGGTGTACCTTTAATGGTGATGTACCTTTAATGGTGTACCTTTAATGGTGGTGTACCTTTAATGGTGTACCTTTAATGGTGATGTACCTTTAATGGTGGTGTACCTTTAATGGTGTACATTTAATGGTGGTGCACCTTTAATGGTGTACCTTTAATGGTGATGTACCTTTAATGGTGTACCTTTAATGGTGATGTACCTTTAATGGTGGTGTACCTTTAATGGTGTACATTTAATGGTGGTGCACCTTTAATGGTGTACCTTTAATGGTGATGTACCTTTAATGGTGGTGTACCTTTAATGGTGTACATTTAATGGTGGTGCACCTTTAATGGTGTACCTTTAATGGTGGTGTACATTCAATGGTGATGTACCTTTAATGGTGTACCTTTAATGGTGGTGTACCTTCAATGGTGGTGTACCTTTAATGGTGTACCTTTAATGGTGATGTACCTTTAATGGTGATGTACCTTTAATGGTGTACCTTTAATGGTGATGTACCTTTAATGGTGGTGTACCTTTAATGGTGTACATTTAATGGTGGTGCACCTTTAATGGTGTACCTTTAATGGTGATGTACCTTTAATGGTGGTGTACCTTTAATGGTGTACATTTAATGGTGGTGCACCTTTAATGGTGTACCTTTAATGGTGGTGTACATTCAATGGTGATGTACCTTTAATGGTGTACCTTTAATGGTGGTGTACCTTCAATGGTGGTGTACCTTTAATGGTGTACCTTTAATGGTGATGTACATTCAATGGTGATGTACCTTTAATGGTGTACCTTTAATGGTGGTGTACCTTTAATGGTGGTGTACCTTCAATGGTGATGTACCTTTAATGGTGTACCTTTAATGGGGGTGTACCTTTAATGGTGTACATTCAATGGTGATGTACCTTTAATGGTGGTGTACCTTTAATGGTGATGTACCTTTAATGGTGGTGTACCTTTAATGGTGTACCTTTAATGGTGATGTACCTTTAATGGTGGTGTACCTTTAATGGTGTACCTTTAATGGTGATGTACCTTTAATGGTGGTGTACCTTTAATGGTGTACCTTTAATGGTGGTGTACCTTTAATGGTGGTGTACCTTTAATGGTGGTGTACCTTCAATGGTGGTGTACATTCAATGGTGATGTACCTTTAATGGTGTACATTCAATGGTGATGTACCTTTAATGGTGGTGTACCTTTAATGGTGTACCTTTAATGGTGATGTACCTTTAATGGTGGTGTACCTTTAATGGTGTACCTTTAATGGTGATGTACCTTTAATGGTGGTGTACCTTTAATGGTGTACATTTAATGGTGGTGCACCTTTAATGGTGTACCTTTAATGGTGATGTACCTTTAATGGTGTACCTTTAATGGTGATGTACCTTTAATGGTGGTGTACCTTTAATGGTGTACATTTAATGGTGGTGCACCTTTAATGGTGTACCTTTAATGGTGATGTACCTTTAATGGTGTACATTCAATGGTGATGTACCTTTAATGGTGATGTACCTTTAATGGTGGTGTACCTTTAATGGTGGTGTACCTTCAATGGTGATGTACCTTTCATGGTGTACCTTTAATGGTGATGTACCTTTAATGGTGGTGTACCTTCAATGGTGATGTACCTTTAATGGTGGTGTACCTTTAATGGTGGTGTACCTTTAATGGTGTACATTCAATGGTGATGTACCTTTAATGGTGGTGTACCTTTAATGGTGTACCTTTAATGGTGATGTACCTTTAATGGTGGTGTACCTTTAATGGTGTACCTTTAATGGTGATGTACCTTTAATGGTGGTGTACCTTTAATGGTGTACATTTAATGGTGGTGCACCTTTAATGGTGTACCTTTAATGGTGATGTACCTTTAATGGTGTACCTTTAATGGTGATGTACCTTTAATGGTGGTGTACCTTTAATGGTGTACATTTAATGGTGGTGCACCTTTAATGGTGTACCTTTAATGGTGATGTACCTTTAATGGTGTACATTCAATGGTGATGTACCTTTAATGGTGATGTACCTTTAATGGTGGTGTACCTTTAATGGTGATGTACCTTCAATGGTGATGTACCTTTAATGGTGTACCTTTAATGGTGATGTACCTTTAATGGTGTACCTTTAATGGTGATGTACCTTTAATGGTGGTGTACCTTTAATGGTGTACATTTAATGGTGGTGCACCTTTAATGGTGTACCTTTAATGGTGGTGTACCTTTAATGGTGTACCTTCAATGGTGATGTACCTTTAATGGTGTACCTTTAATGGTGGTGTACCTTTAATGGTGTACCTTTAATGGTGTACCTTTAATGGTGTACCTTTAATGGTGATGTACCTTTAATGGTGGTGTACCTTTAATGGTGTACATTTAATGGTGGTGTACCTTTAATGGTGATGTACCTTTAATGGTGTACCTTTAATGGTGGTGTACCTTTAATGGTGATGTACCTTTAATGGTGGTGTACCTTTAATGGTGTACCTTTAATGGTGGTGTACCTTTAATGGTGATGTACCTTTAATGGTGTACCTTTAATGGTGGTGTACCTTTAATGGTGTACATTTAATGGTGGTGTACCTTTAATGGTGTACATTTAATGGTGGTGTACCTTTAATGGTGGTGTACCTTTAATGGTGGTGTACCTTTAATGGTGTACATTTAATGGTGGTGTACCTTTAATGGTGTACCTTTAATGGTGTACCTTTAATGGTGGTGTACCTTTAATGGTGGTGTACATTCAATGGTGATGTACCTTTAATGGTGTACCTTTAATGGTGTACCTTTAATGGTGGTGTACCTTTAATGGTGTACCTTTAATGGTGATGTACCTTTAATGGTGTACCTTTAATGGTGATGTACCTTTAATGGTGTACCTTTAATGGTGTACCTTTAATGGTGGTGTACCTTTAATGGTGTACATTCAATGGTGATGTACCTTTAATGGTGTACCTTTAATGGTGGTGTACCTTTAATGGTGGTGTACCTTTAATGGTGTACCTTTAATGGTGGTGTACCTTTAATGGTGGTGTACCTTTAATGGTGTACCTTCAATGGTGGTGTACCTTTAATGGTGGTGTACCTTTAATGGTGTACATTCAATGGTGGTGTACCTTTAATGGTGTACCTTTAATGGTGATGTACCTTTAATGGTGGTGTACATTCAATGGTGGTGTACCTTTAATAGTGATGTACCTTTAATGGTGGTGTATCTTCAATGGTGGTGTACCTTTAATGGTGGTGTACCTTTAATGGTGGTGTACCTTTAATGGTGTACCTTTAATGGTGTACCTTCAATGGTGTACCTTTAATGGTGTACCTTTAATGGTGATGTACCTTTAATGGTGATGTACATTCAATGGTGTACCTTTAATGGTGGTGTACCTTTAATGGTGTACATTTAATGGTGGTGTACCTTTAATGGTGTACCTTTAATGGTGTACCTTTAATGGTGGTGTACCTTTAATGGTGTACCTTTAATGGTGTACCTTTAATGGTGATGTACCTTCAATGGTGGTGTACCTTTAATGGTGGTGTACCTTTAATGGTATACCTTTAATGGTGTACCTTTAATGGTGATGTACCTTTAATGGTGATGTACATTCAATGGTGTACCTTTAATGGTGGTGTACCTTTAATGGTGTACATTTAATGGTGGTGTACCTTTAATGGTGGTGTACCTTTAATGGTGTACCTTTAATGGTGGTGTACCTTTAATGGTGTACCTTCAATGGTGATGTACCTTTAATGGTGTACCTTCAATGGTGATGTACCTTTAATGGTGTACCTTTAATGGTGATGTACCTTTAATGGTGTACCTTTAATGGTGTACATTCAATGGTGATGTACCTTTAATGGTGTACCTTTAATGGTGTACATTTAATGGTGGTGTACCTTTAATGGTGTACCTTTAATGGTGTACATTTAATGGTGGTGTACCTTTAATGGTGTACCTTTAATGGTGTACATTTAATGGTGGTGTACCTTTAATGGTGTACATTTAATGGTGTACCTTTAATGGTGATGTACCTTTAATGGTGGTGTACATTCAATAGTGGTGTACATTAAGTGGTTGTGTACCTTCAGTGGTTGTGTACATTGAGCGGTGATGTACATTCAGTGCTGTACATCGCACACACAAAAGAAAATCCTTATTGCTTCCAGAAAAAAATGACCAAATCAAAAGACACTTGCTTCACAGTCTCTGAGCATATCTCAAACAATATCCCCCCCGACGCCAAATCCCTTCAAAACCCATGCACGTCTCTTCACTCTGGGAACTCCCTCCCCACATCAGTGTCATCTCCAACTCGCCAATAACAATACCATGGGCTCTCCGGTATCTTTATATTATTGTAGTTAACACAGTGTCATTAGTGCAGAGTGTATCGGAATATATCTGCAGTTATTAGTTGTTTAATTGTCATTTCACTGCGACATATTTTCCATTTTTAAACAGATAAACGATCTCCTCAGGAATCTAGAATAACAACGGAAAAGGCAGTAGAAGTGTATAATAAATAACAAAGGCATTTTATTACAGTGTCAATTGAATAGAATGCTTGATAAAATTATTAACTTTCTCATGATAAAAATATCGACATCATTTCTCTTTGATTCAAGGATTAAAGTTGTATCCATGTGTTGCTTTGTGCTAGTGAACATGTATTTTATTATATGTACCCAGGAAAGTTGTATTTTTCAAAATTATGATTATTAAACCGTCTATTTGATAGTCTTAGCAATTGGTCTTTTTGTGATTATTTGATTCTGATTCAATATTAAAGAAAAATGAGAGAGAGACTTGCGCCTTTCATAACCTCAGGACATCCCAAAGCACTTTACAGCCAATGAAGTACTTCTGAAGTGTAGTCACTGTTGTAATGTAGGAAACGCGGCAGCCAATTTGCGCACAGCAAGATCCCACAAACAACACTGAGATAATGGCCAGATAATCTGTTTTAGTGATGTTGGTTGAGGGATAAATATTGGCCCAGGACACCAGGGAGAACTCCCCTGCTCTTTTCCGAAATAGTGGCCGTGGGATCTTTTACGTCCACCTGAGTGGGGCAGATGGGGCCTCGGTTTAACGTCTCATCCGAAAGACGGCACCTCCAACAGTGCAGCTCTCCCTCAGTATTGGCACTGGGAGTGTCAGCCTGGATTTTGTGGTCAAGTCTCTGGAGTGGGACTTGAACCCAGGACCTTCTGATCCAGAGGCATGTGATTGCACCTCTTTTTTTAAAAGCTGCAGTTTCAAGCTAAGGATCACTTCTGATGATTTCTTAGAAACTTGCTGGTGCATTGGCCGCAGTTTTCTGATCAGCTGCCAGATTCTGGATCTGCCAGATGCTTAACACATGTGGACTTGCACCATGGGCGTCCTCGGGAACCCTTTCGGATTTTTCTTCTTGAGGTCCCTAGGGCGTTGAGCCTAAGAGGGCAATTTGAACCTGATCTACCCATCGGGAAACCCACAGGATTGGGCGGAATGCTGGTTTCACACCCCGCCCAGTACTGAGGGGAGTGGAAATCTGGAACTCTCTCCCGCAAAAAGACCGGGGGTCAATTGAAAATTTCAAAACTGAGATTGATCGATTTTTGTTAGGCAAAGGGTATTATGGGTTACGGAACCAAGGCTGGTAAGATGGAGTCATCTCTTATGGTCTTATCTGAGTTTGACGAATTTTTGATCAGCAAGGGAGTCAAAGGATATGGGGAAAAGGCGGGAAAGTGGAGTTGAGGTAAAAATCAGATCAGCCATGATCTCATTGAATGGCAGAGCAGGCTCGAGGGGCCGAATGGCCTACTCCTGCTCCTATCTCTTATGGTCTCTTACACTCCAGCTCGAGGGGTTCAATGGTCTGTTCCTATGACCCTAGGTGACAGCGGACTGAGGCAAACACTAAAGGAGCTCTCGGAGGCTTAAGTGGTGATGCACACATGGTAGCACAGCGCATTCTTGGAAGCTCTGGAGTTGTTCTCTTACCTTGTGCGCCCTGGTGTAGTTTTTTTTTGAGGTATTGTCTGGGGAGGTCTCAGGTCTACCATTTACAATCAACCCCCTTTTCTCTGTACTACCTCAGATTGTCTCCAAATAGCTCATCTCTCCTGTCGATTCCAGCTCATTACCATTAAAATTAGCTGAACAGAAGCTGTCAAGTCTACACATATATAATAATTTCTGAAATCCCTGAATGAGGCTAGAGTCCCATTGTAACAAAATAGTGCGATGTGTAACACGTCCGTGTGGTTGTGGATTACTCCCATTTCTGTAGCCACTAGTTTTAATAGTTTATTTATCTTTTGTCCCTTACCATAAATGTTTTCCAGGTCTGGTCTTTGCTCAGTAGCACTGTGGCCCCTCTCCAATGTGAGTATCAGCAATGCAGTGTGTATGTGTGTGTCCAGGAATCTTAGCCTTTAGGGAACCAAACGCCTGAAAGACTTGCAGTGAGTATGGTCGCGGAGCCCTGGGCCATCCCATTCTGATTTAAATTAAGACATCGCAAGTATATTCCGCCCTGGCTGAAATCAACAAATGTCGATTACAGGGGCCGAACGTGAAGGTCATTGCCAAACCACGCCTTCCAGCCTGGACTTCCATATTCTGCACCCTCATCTCCTGGTTACATAATTGTTAGCTTTGCGGTGAATCGCTCCACCCAGCCCTTGGCTGTCCTCATTCTGAGTTTCGTTCATCAAAGGAGTTTCAGACACAGGTAGGTAAAATAAGTTTGGTGGATCTTGCGGATGGCTTTGCTTATGTGTCTGTCTCCGCTGTTCTTGCTCAATGCAAGGGGCCGCGGTGGCCGATTTGATATATATACCAGCGGCTGCTTATTGCCATTTGAGATAATTTCCTGCTGGGTGTAAATGCTGCACTGGGTGATTGTCAGATAACGGGGGTTTGACTTGTGTTCACCCCATAATAGTCACTCTTACTGTTGGGGAGTAGGATAGAGGCTATTCAAAGTAAGTCCAATGTACTACAGCGTCAAGTTGGCTAACTGATTCCGTTCTTGCCTCTGGGTCAGAAGGTTGTGAGTTCGAGGACTTTGAAAGGCATGTGCCCGGAATTCTCCTGGAAATTCCCTCGATTCTTCTCGGAAACTTGGGCAGAAGATTGGACAAATCCTGGAGAAAGGGCAGAAATGGCCGTATATCCTGTTCGCAAAAAAAAATAAAGTCGCAGCCAATTGTTAAATTCGACATGATAAGATTCATTGATTTTCCACCCAGTGCACACTGGCGAACACCCACAGATATTTTGCCCCATAATCCAGACCAACGTTTCGATGCAGCACTGAAGGGGTGCAGCATTGTCCGAGGTGCCGTCTTTGAGATGAGACCTTAAATCGAGATGCTATCTGGCTGTTCAGGGGCGTGTAAAAGATCCAATGGCACTATTTCAGAGGAGAGAGGGTGTTCTCCCAGTCCCATATTGCTTCCTCACTGTGTGATATCTGTATAACGCTGGTGATTGGAACCCCCTCTGTAGCCCATGTGAATTGGTTGGCGACTTGATCAAGATGGGGAACAGATAAATTTCACACAGAGTGGGTAATCTTGACTTTGGCTGATATCGATTCAGCCGCCCGTTATACACTATCACTCAAATCCAAAGTTACCCCCAATGGCCATCATTTTAACTTTGGGTGATTATATAAAATGGGTGATATCCAACTGACTGCCCATTAAACAATGTGCCAGATTTTCCTTTAACAGAATGGAAAATCAGGAAGGTGACTAAATCAATATCATCCTGTTTCACATCGTAGTGCAAAGTTAAAAGGACCCCTAATGACTCCAAATATTACCTAGCGGAATTTAAATGCCCAAGTGTCAGAATCCAAAACCCAGAAGCCCTCGTGATGATAGACACATTTGTTCTAGGGTTTTATATGATAAAATTAGACTATATAATGTGGATTAAGTGCAATGTTTACCTTATCGTATAGGAAAAAGCATTGAATTATTAATCATCACCATCAAGGAAATCAGCTGGTGTAATGACATGGTTCATACAAAAAGAGCTACTTACTAACGAGTGGGTTAAAGAGTAGCGATAACGTAATGCGGGGGACACCACTGGACACGGTCACTTTTGGCCAAAGCAGCAAAAGAAAACACGAACTTTGAGATTAAAAGGTTAGACTGAATCAAACGATCTGCTGAAACAGCACATTCAAGATCAGAACGTTTCCGGCCCAAATTTTTGTCGTGTTGAGCGAGTTGTGCTGGTGTCAGTTGTAACACTGTTTGACTGACCTCGAGTGTAATTATATACAAGTAAGTACAAGAAGAAACGCAGCGTGCTTTCTCCAAAGGTCGGTAACCTCCAGATCCTTCTCAAAAATCCTGATAACGTATTCCAATGGAATTGGATCATTGCTGGTTTAACCTTGTTTTCCGAAAATGGAACAGAGTTGGTGACCTTTAGTAAACTTATTGGGAGTAATTTGAACTTTTGGCGATATTGGGTTGGCTGCTTGTTATATATCTCTCCTATTGACTTTCTTTTCCATTGACTTCAATGGGGTAGATCTTGACTGCGATAGCGTAAAATGGGTGATAATTGGGGTCAATTTTAACCTAACAAGCCTGTCGGGAAACTGACGGGATGGGGTGCAACTCTGGCTTTACACCCGCTCGATTTTACTCTCCATTGAAGTCAACCAAGAGTAATATCAGGCCGGGGGGGGGGGGGGGGGGGAGTAAAATTGGCGTTCCACCCGATCTCATGGGATTCCCATTCGATGCGTTAGGTTAAAATTACCCCCACTGGATTTACACCCTGCCCAATTTTACTCTCCGTTGACTTTAGTAAAGCATAAAATTGGGCCGGGTATAAAACCAGCATTGCACCCGATCCTGTCAGTTTCCCAACTGGTGGGTTAAAATTGCCCCCACTGTATGATTCTTGGGAACGCAGGGGGTGGGGTGTGGGGGTTAGTAGTGGGGGGAATTATCCAGTCGGCCGGAGCAGACTGGGATCAGAGGCATCAATTTTAACAAAGGGTTATGATGCAGCCTCCCTGGAAAGAATTCAGCCTCCTTTATCCAAATGGAAAAAAACAATTGTACCAATTAGAGAATGCTCGATTAAAGTTTGTGTCAAATAACGTTGCATTAATTATTTGGTGACAGCCACGTTATTAATATCGCTGGAAGGCTTGCTGCGATCGCTGCTTTTAGCGAAACGGTAAGAACGTCCTAAAAGAATGCGTCGGCGATTTTGCCAGAAATAACCGCCAGAGGCAACGTTCCCGCTGAATTCACGTAATGGCTATCACGTAGCTACCAGGGGAATACTCCCCTTATTACAAATTCTGTGTAACGACGTAAACACGGACATGTTTTACTAAGAACGAAAACGCATGAACAGTTATTTCTCATTCATTCTAGCTGTCATGGTGGTGTCCGAGGATTTTGACAATCGCAGTGGTGCTGAGACAAGCACTTCCAACAGTACCGGCCAAGCTACTGATCTGGAGGGAAGCAAGCATAGAACCAACAGGACCATCCTCGATCATTCTAATGGTAATACATCCAATCCCATTCACCTGAAAGGAAATGTCTCACAACAACATGATTTCTATTGCATTTTTGCACCTTGCGTATTGCAGCGTAAGCTTCGAGCTGCCAGAAACGTATTAACAATTTGCAAGGCTGCGGGGAAAGGGCGAAGGGAGTGAGACTAATTCAGTAGCTCTGTAAAAGAGCTAACACAGACATGATGGGACGAATGACCTCCTTCCCTGCTGTATCTTTCTATGGGGTAGAAATTCGCCTTGGGCCCATGGTGCAAAACGAGGGATGGCGCAGAGTTCAACATCTGAAACTCTTAAGCATGTACATCTGCTTCGATTTCTAGCCAGCCGTGTCCGTATTATCCTCGCTAGAAAAAAGAATCCAGATTAGTTAACTTTGATCTCACTTTTTTTTATTCGTTCACGGGATGTGGGCGTCGCTGGCGAGGCCGGCATTTATTGCCCATCCCTAATTGCCCTTGAGAAGGTGGTGGTGAGCCGCCTTCTTGAACCGCTGCAGTCCGTGTGGTGAAGGTTCTCCCACAGTGCTGTTAGGTAGGGAGTTCCAGGATTTTGACCCAGCGACGATGAAGGAACGGCGATATATTTCCAAGTCAGGACGGTGTGTGACTTGGAGGGGAACGTGCAGGTGGTGTTGTCCCCATGTGCCTGCTGCCCTTGTCCTTCTAGGTGGTAGAGGTCGCGGGTTTGGGAGGTGCTGTGGAAGAAGCATAAATCCATGCTGAGGCAAGATGAGCGTCTTTCTCTGGTGGTCACCCATTGGGAGCAATTTTAACATAACTCGCCCGTCGGGAATGGGTCCAACACTAGTTTAAAACCCCGCCCGATTTTACTCCCCATTGAGACCAATATCAGGCGGAGTGTAAAACCAGCGAATCCCATGGGATTCTCGCCCTGCCGAGTTAGCTTCAAACCACCCCCTCTACATTGTATCCACGTTTACCCCCGTTAGATCAGTTAAAGTTACAACTGTACAGTTCTGGATTATGTCAATGAACCGTTTATGTTGAATAACGGAGTTAAGTTATCCAATTCCCAATCCTTAGGAACAGCCCTCAGTTAACGAACGTGTGAAGTTGTCAGCTAGAGCTTGGCAGCTTCCAGTTCCCATTTCCTTTAAGACTCACCTTCGGATAATTTTTCCCATCTCCCCTCGCCACTAGCTGGGCCTCGCAGGCAGTGGGCAGCTTGGCGGAAAATCGCGTGTGCGCTGCCGACGATTTTCTGTCCATCAGTGCCAGACGAAGCACCTACAAATTTCTGAGAAGGCGCCCTCTGCGTGAGGAGGCCCGCCAGTATCGAGCCAGGCGAGCAAAATCCCGTCCTTTCTCACTTTGGACGCGTTGTTCCATATATTCCAGGTACCCGCGGAGACATCCCGAATTGTGATAATCTTTTTTTTCTCTTTCTGATTCAGAATCGAAGACTCTCCATGCTCTACGTGAGTTATACGTTAATGTGTTACAGCTGGCATTAATGGATCTATGTTGGGTTTATAGGAAATGCCGTTATACAATATTATTAAATGAGGTGGAAGCAGATTCAATAGTAACTTTCAAAAAGGAATTGGATAAATATTTGAAGGGGAGAAAATTGCAGGGCTATGGGGAAGGAGCAGGAGGAGTGGGACTAATTGGATAGCTCTTTCAAAGAGCCGGCACAGGCATGATGGGCTGAATGGCCTCCTTCTGTGCTGTATCATTCTATGATTCGCTGTATCATTCTATGATTCTATGATTCTCTGCCTTTTGATTTAGGTTGTTGCAGTGTAAGGACAGCTCTCTTGTACTCTTATTTCCCACAATAAATACAAACTTGCTCTTAACCTGAATTCCTGATCTGTTTTTTCTCAGCGCTGTAGGAAAGTATTTTTAATGCTTACTCTCACTCACATCCCTTTCAGAATTGAAAAGGCCAAAACGAGCAAGGGACGCCAAAAAAAGAATAATATATCGGAGGACTCCAAAAATACAGAAAACGACTATAGTATAATCAACCCTAGCACACCAAATTGCTTGGGATTACAATTAATTAAACTGAATTGCACAAGCATATATCTCGCTGAGGGAGCAAAATATAATCATTGTTGGATGACATTATTATAAAGTTGTAATTTTGTGTTTATTAAAAATTGTCAAATTATGAAATATTAACTTCCATATATTTTTAATGCTAATCCGGCTATCTGGAACTGTCACTTTCAGAAAGTTGCAAAGATCCTTGGGTGATTGGCATTAATGTATCATTTGTACACTTCCTAATTTATTTTTAGATTTGGAGACACTCAGTGAAATATTCGGTAAGAATTAGTCATTAGAGCTGCTGATTGTAGCGGTCTGGACTTCACTAGTTTAACATCCAGATGGTACGTGTTAGCTCCAGGCAACAAAATCACATAACTTTCTTCAAGGACTTATACTTGTAACAACTTAGGACGCCCCCAACTCGTTTCAAAGCCAATGAGATACTTTTGGCTGTAGGCAAATGAGGCAGCCAATTTGCACACAGCAAGATCTTACAATCAGTGATGAGATAAATGACCAGATTAAGGCGGGGGGGGGGGGTGGAGTGAAATCAAACAGGGGCGAGGTCGCAAAGCAGACGGGATTGCAAGTGCCGACCATTTACGACATGCCTGATGTTCCAACCCATTAAAGTTTTAGGATCCACTGTATCTTTCTCGTCTTTTCACTTTCCCGTACTAATTAGAGTAAATTATATTTTATCCTTTAGATCCGGAAAAATTTCACGAAAAGGCAGGTGAGCGATGAAGATCTGGGCCATTGTTGGGCTAGAAAGTCTCGGGGTGGGGTGGGTGGGGTTGCCAACTCTGGCTCGACGGATTCCTGGAGGTCTCATCACATGACCTCCCGCCGCGCTCCTGCCATTGGTCACCCGACATGTCCATCATCACGGAGCCCCGCCTTCCCACGGCCAAGAAAGCGAACAGTTACCCGATTGGATGATTCTTTACTGTCAGTCAAACGGCCTTTTCTCCCCATCGCCAATATTTGTGTAACCAATAAATGAAAGTGATCAAAGAAAATAAAAAGAAGGCAAGCAATTTGTTAACGCTCCTCTGATTTTTCTCCCGGGTGTTTTTTGCAGTGTCCTGGAGATTAACCTTTAATTCCTGGAGACTCCAGGACAATCCTGGAGGGTTGGCGACCATAAGCAGTGGTGGGGAGAGGGAGGGGGGAGAGGAAGGGGTAGAGGTTTGTATTGTTTTTCTCGTTCAGTAATTCAATCTCCTGCTTGTCGTACAAATATTTTGTACATGCCACGCATCAATATTGGCAAGTTAAGGGTTCCCCCATGAACTCGCCAAGGGATAAGAACCAAAAAGGTCCCAAGTTCAAACTCTACGCAAGAAGACTTTGCATTTATATAGCGCCTTACACGACCTCGGGACATCCCAAAGCACATTGCAGCCAATGAAGTACCTTTTGAAGTGTAGTCACTGTTATAATGTAGGAAACACAGCAGCCCAATTTGCGCACAGCAAGGTCCCACAAACAGCAATGAGATAGATAACCAGATAATCTGCTTTTAATGATGTTGGTTGAGGGATAACTATTGGCCAGGACAACAGGGAGAACTCCCCTGCTCTTCTTCGAAACAATGGATTTTTTTTTACATCCACCGAAGAGGGCAGACGGGGCCTCGGTTTAACGTCTCAACCGAAAGACGGCACCTCCGACAGTGCAGCACTCCCTCAGAACTGCACTGGTAGTGTCAGCCTGGATTATGAGGCTCAAGTCTTCGGAGTGGGACTTGAACCCACAACCTTCTGACTTGGAAAGGAGAGGAAATGTGCAACAAAAATAACAGGGGAAATGAATATTAATTTTAAAAAGCACAATTATACTCTACTTCATTGTTCTCCTCAGAAACGTAAATGCGAGTGACGTCAATCTTACCAGTCTCTTTACCAATGTCCCACAGTTGTAGACTAGTAGCTAGGTCCAGTAGCCTAGTGGTTATGGTATTGGACTTGTAACATAGCAAGTTACGAAATTTAATTCCGTTAACCTGGTTAGTTATGAGCCAGCACCAGGTTAATAAATAAACAAAAGCTGCTGGACCCCCTGTAGTAAAAACCCAGCTGATTTATTTATGTCACGCTGGAAAGTGACCTAATGTCCCTGCCTGGTCTGTCCTACATTTGCCACTTGTCCCACCCTCAAGGCAATTGGACGATCGGGGTTAAAGTGGAACCCCTCAAGACCAGGGGTCAATTTTAAACCTAACTCTCCGGGCGGGAATCCCACGGGATCGGGTGGAATGCCGATATCAACACCCCGCCCGATAATACTCTCCGTCAACTTCAACGGAGAGTAAAATCGGTCAGGCCGTTAAAACCAGTGCGGCTCAATTTTAACCTAACCGGCCCGCCGGGAAACTGGAGTCAGTGGGGAGTGATATTGGACATGGTGTAAAACCAGCGTTCCACCCCTGACCCCCGTGGGATTCTCACCAGGCAAGTTAGGTTAAATTTGCCCCCTGACGATTTCAAACGGGCACCTGCAGTATAGTGGCACCAATAGTTTCTCTTAAATGCCAATGTTCTCTGATTGCTGCTAGCTAAACTATTATTTCTCTTTTGCCTTGCAGATTCCTTAAAAACCGATACTCTAGAAGGTGCAATACCCTTAGACATTTCACTTTGATGCTGGACTTGACTTATGTAAACAATGCCATTAAAGCGAAGAATTCTGCTCAACCAGATTTGAAATAACTTTGCAGTTTCTCAGTTAAATGTTACCTCTAGACTCGACTATTCCAATGCTCTCCTGGCCCGGCCTCCCATCTTCCACCCTCCATAAACTTGAGCTCATCCAAAACTCTGCTGCCCGTATCCGAACTCGCACCGAGTCCCGTTCACCCGTCACCTCCCTGTGCTCGCTGACCTACATTGGCTCCCGGTCCGGGAACGCCTCGATTTTAAAATTCTCATCCATGTTTTCAAATCCCTCCGTGGCCTCGCCCCCTCCCTATCTCTGTAACCCTCCTCCAGCGCTACAACCCTCCGAGATCTCTGCGCTCCTCCAATTCTTGCCTCTTGCGCATCCCCGATTTTAATCGCTCCACCATTGGCGGCCGGGCCATGAACCGTCTGGGCCCTAAGCTCTGGAGTTCCCTCCCTAAACCTCTCCGCCTCTCCGACTCTCCTCCTTTAAGACGCTCCTTAAAACCCACCTTTTTTGACCAAGCTTTTGGTCACCGGTCCTAATATCTCCATATGTGGCTCGGTTTCAAATTTTGTTTGATAATCGCTCCTGTGAAGCTCCCTGGGGATGTTTTACTAGGTCGGAGTATCCGCCATCTTTTATGCTGGTTCAAAAGTCCATTGGCTCAAAGTACTCCCTGCCCGCAAAACTGGCCCCTCCCTCCCCCCCCCCCTCCCCGCCTCACAGGTCGGAATGGCAAGTTTCCGCCAATTGCGCTCTCTCGGGGTGGGCGGGGGAACGTTCATCGCGTTGCGTTCAAACTCTCGGCCGCACAGGCGACCGTGGTCACTTGAGTCCAGCGTTAATCACCCGTACCTGGCAGTCAATTGAAGCCTGACAGCCTGTTTTTTGCACTCCCGTCCCATGGCATGTTCAGAGTGTCTGGTGAAGTTACATTTGCACCTTGGGGAAGAATTTTACATTGAAATGCACTTTTATAAATATTACTGTTATCAACAGGTCACTTTGTCTTGTATAAACAGCAAATGATGATTTCATTATATTCCAATTAACACTTTACAAATCTAATAAAATCTATCACCAACACAGCAATGTGACACTATTATTGATCCTTGTTTCGAGAGTTGGCACAACTTGGTGGAACTGACGACAGAATCCAGCTGAAACTTGTCTGAATTCCGTTATTATTTTCACCGTGGCATTTTAAATCTTCCAAATGGTGGTGTCAGACGCTTTTAGTGTATTTTACAAGCTGATGAAACAAACGGAAATACTGAACAAACGCCCATCATGGAAATAGTCCGTAAAATATTTCAAGGTTGGGGGAGAATTCGAATATGTAGGAAGATAGGAAGATATAGGAACAGGAGTAAGGCCATTCAGCCCCCTCAAGCCATTCAGTTAGATCATGGCTGATCTGTATCTCAACTCAATCTACCCATCTTGGTTCTGTAAGCCTTAATAACCTTACAACAATCTGTCAATCTCAGTTTTGAAATTTTCAATTGACCCCCAGCCTCAACAGCTTTTTGGGGGAGAGAGTTCCAGATTTCCCACTCCCCTTTGTGTGAAGAAACGCTTCCTGACATCACCCCTAGCTCTAATTTTAAGGTTATGCCCCCTTGTTCTGGACTCCCCCCACACCAGAGGAAATAGTTTCTCTCTATCTACCCTATCAAATCCTTTAATCGTCTTAAACACCTCGATTAGATCACCCCTTAATCTTCTGTACTCGAGGGAATACAAGCCACATGGCAAGATGGTAAACGCATTGCAAAAGAACATTTACCATTGGTTACATTTTAAGAGGCCTCCTTGGGAAGGATTGCTTCCAAGGAGACCTCTTAAAGTGTACTATTCGATTTGTGACAACTTTGGGGTGTTTCTGAGTCTCCGACAATCTTATTAAAAAAATCTCCCTAATGTGCAAAAGAAATTTCATCTCTCCTTCCCATCGATTAGCAAATTTGTTTTAAGGCAGGTTGTGAATGCACATATAAGAAACACAAAGCTTATTTAACGTTTTTGTCCACAACAGGAAAGTTGGCGATTAAAGAGGAAGGTGAATATTTTCTCTATCTTCCTGTCTTCTCTCTACTTTTCTCCCCTCAGCCATTTCTGAGAGCAGAGCGACAGCCAGACCGACTACAGTGGACTCCAGGGCGATCAGTGGAATTCGTCACCCATGATCCCAGATAGTGCGCAGAAGGATATCGTAGCCAGATGTTGCCCTCCCCCGCCTCCCACCCCGAGCTCGCTCCATCCACACATGCAGACAACAACAACTTGCTTTTATACAGCACCTTTAACGTCATAAAACCTCCCAAGGTGCTTCACAGGAGCGATTATCAAACAAAATTTGACACCGAGCCACATATCAGGACAGGGAGGTGGGTTTTAAGGAGCGTCTTAAATGAGGAGAGAGAGGGAGAAGTTTAGGGAGGGAATTCCAGAGCTTAGGGCCTAGAAGGCACGGCCGCCAATGGTGGAGCGATTAAAATCGGAGATGGTCAAGAGGCCAGAATTGGAGGAGCGCAGAGATCTCGGAGGGTTGTAGGGATGGCGGAGGGTTACAGAGATAGGGAGGGGGCGAGGCCATGGAGGGATTTGAAAACAAGGGTGAGAATTTTAAAATTGAGGCTTTCCTGGACCGGGAGCCAATGTAGGTCAGCGAGCACAGGGGGTGATGGTGAACGGGACTTGGCGCGAGTTATTTATAGACCTGTCAGAGATGTCCCTCCAAGAATATATTCAGCGTAGAGCTCCTCTTTCCTTGTCCAGGTATAGTAATGGTCCAGGTCTCAAGTCATTATGGAGTCTTACCGGCTGCCATTGGTTCGGATTGGCCAACTCAGCACAGATTAGACATCCCCCTGAGATGATCGTCTTTTGGTTTGTATCACGCTGCTAATGAGATTATCCACTGAACTCCTGAAATAACCAATTGATAGTTCCATTTTATTTTTGCAGAACTTCAAGACTTATTGACAAAAGGAGGTGGGTATCCGAGATCAGAGGGGCCTGCAAGTGACTATTGACAACGCTAAGAAATCCAATCTGGAATTCAGGAGGAACTTCCTTACTCAGAGAGAGGTTAGAATGTGGAACTCGCTAACAGAAGGAATGGTTGAGGCGAATAACATAGAAGCATTTATGGGGAAGCTAGATAAACAGGAGGGGGAAAGGGATAGGAGGATATGCTGAGTGGGTGAGATGAAGTAGAGGTGGGAGGAGGCTCGCGTGGAACATAAACACCAGCATGGACCAGTTGGGCCGAATGGCCTGTTTCTGTGCTGTACCTTCTATGTAATACTTTTGACGTCACATCCTGGAAAGTCCTATTCGGCAACACCGTCACCACGAAAGATTGTGGCGGTTCAAGAAGACGTTCCCTTTCCTAAAGTATCGGAGAGAGAGGAACGTGCTCAGTGTAAGTGGGGCGAGTGTTGCTTTCAGGGTCTCCGTTACTGACTTGAACTTCCTGTCTTGCAGAAGAGAAATGGCTTGCCCTGGATAAAGGTGAAATGCCCCCACAGAGTCTAACTCCTTCTTGTAGCGGAAGGTTTTCTTCCAGATTGGTGTAAACCCCTACCCATTCTCTCCATAAATCCACATCATACCCATTAACACCCAGCACACGCAAACGTTCTGCGCTGCACGTACCACACACGGACAAACGCCCAGCTCTCTCCTGCACGGGGAAACGCCGGGGTAGAAATTTCGATTCGGGCGTCTACGCAAATCAGGCCGCGCGTCCCGCCCTGTGTTCACTCCTACTGAAGTCAGTGCTCCTGGATATCAGGCCGGGCCTATAACAGGAGGTCAAAGTGATGCCGCTGTTTCACACTACCAACCAACACGGGCATCTACCCGTCCATCGCTAGATAACTATCCCCGTGACAGCCCGGGGCAGAAGCTGAATGTGGTGAGATAAAGCTGCTCACAATGAGGCTGAGTTAGTCTAACGGACTCTGGTAATGCCGGGCGGGGCCTCCTCCGCACAAGCCCCAGATTCTCTCGAGTGTGTTCTGTTAATGGAGCCAAGCCATCCCTCATCTTGAGCGCACGTCCCACCAAAGTTTTATCCTTGGCGGGTTACCTTTCCCGACTGGGCCACTTTTACGAATTGCAACGGGACACACGCCTGTCATTAAAGTGACTCCTTTGGGGGGAGTGGGGGATTGGATCGTTGTGTGTGCTCCTTCCCTCCCTCCCTCCCTCCCGCTCGATATACGAACCCTACTCAGTGGACTGTGCCCTAAGTATGCACGTAACTTTCCCTCAAACATCTGCACCGCGGTGTCCGTTTGTTTTGAGGATGATGCAAGGACGTACCGAGACACTTCAGGTTTCACTGATGCGTGACTCACCAGGACTAAAGTTCTTCAGAATTCACACCTGTGAAAACAAGTCTCCCAAAGGTTTGGCTATTGCTTTTACTTGGGTCAATGCCAGTATTGCATTCCCCCCACCCCCACCCCAATTTACTCTTCATAGAATCATAGAATGATACAGCACAGAAGGAGGCCATTCAGCCCATCGTGCCTGTGCCAGCGCTTTGAAAGAGCTATCCGATTAGTCCCACACTCTCCTGACCCTTTCCCCATAGCCCTGCAAATTTTTCCCCTTCAAGTATTTATCCAATTCCCTTTTGAAAGTCACCACTGAATCTGCTTCCACCGCCTTTTCAGACAGCGCATAATAACTCGCTGCGTTAAAAAAAAATGTCTCCTCATGTCCCCCTCTGGCTCTTTTACCAATCACCTTAAATCTGAGTCCTCTGGTTACCGACCCTCCCGCCACTGGAAACAGTTTCTCCTTATTTACTCCATCAAAACCCCTCATGACTTTAAACACCCCTGATTTCGAGACAAGTAGAGAATTCCTCGGATTGCTATGGTGCGGAGATATCCTAAATCTGTTCGGGGAAAAGCGGGACCAGGTAGTGAATTTCCCAAAACATGGCGACCAGAGCAACTCTTCCCCGGAATTATAGTTAAAATGCAATAAAAAGAGGTTGATATAAATATATAAATATATGCACTATTCAGTGACCATTCTGTTGTGCCTTCAATATACTTTCGTTAACAGAAACAAGGTTATACCGAGCAGAAACAGGTGAGCACATCAGCACAGTGAAATGATACAACTGAGTGAAGGTTAAGTTCATATTTAGAGGAATAAAGAACATTTTGAGGATTGTTTTTAGTGGTTACCTGGTTCATGTCACGGGCAGGTGACTTTTCCTTTTCAGAATGACGAACCCGAGCTCATATTTGTAATGAATGGATGCCAAATTCCTAGCTGCAGGACCCATTTGCTCTCATTTATGTGCCAAAATGTCACTGCATTTATCTTGATGTTTTCTGAAAGTACCATAATTTAACAATGTGATATGCTGGTCGACCTTTCCTGGCATTGCACATAGGAGTTGGGGGGTTGGGGGGATGGGGTGGGAAAGGATCATTTTGACTTTGGGCTAAAATGGGCGACATGGAATCAACCGTCCGTTATACTCAACACTCGATTTTTCTTTCCACTGAAGCCACTGGAAGAGAAATCAGGCGGGGCGTATAGTGACCGGCCAATTCGATAGCACAAGTTTTATTGGCACCCCATCCACCACCCTAAACATTCACTCCCTTCACCACCAGCGCACCATGGCTGCAGTGTGTACCGTCCACAGGATGCACTGCAGCAACTCGCCAAGGCTTCTTCAACAGCACCTCCCAAACCCGCGACCTCTACCACCTAGAAGGACAAGGGCAGCAGGCACATGGGAACAACACCACCTGCACGTTCCTCTCCAAGTCACACACCATCCCGACTTGGAAATATATCGCCGTTCCTTCATCGTCGCTGTGTCAAAATCCTGGAACTCCCTTCCTAACAGCACTGTGGGAGAACCTTCACCACACGGACTGCAGCGGTTCAAGAAGGCGGCTCATCACCACCTTCTCAAGGGCAATTAGGGATGGTCAATAAATGCCGGCCTCGCCAGCGACGCCCACATCCCATGAACGAATAAAAAAAAAACCCTCTCGCCCAAAGTTAAAATGGCCCCCAGGGAGTCGAGGCCAAGCTGTGGGTGTAGCAGGTTGGTGGACAGGGGACACTTAAAGGATATTGTGCGGGTGTAACTCAGTCCCAATTTTAAAGTCATGCGTTCTGTCCTTTTGGGGGCAATTTTAACCTAACCGGCCCGTCGGAAAACTGCGGCTGGTTTCACACCCCGCCCGATTTTACTCTTTATTGAAGTCATCTGTACATTGGGGAGAAATACCCGAATTCATCTAAGCTTAACTCCTGTGCGACCTCCATTTGATGTCATATGTAAACTGAAGCTTAATTCCCATATTGTGTAAAGTGAGGAAGCAAAGGAACGTAGGAACATAGGAGCAGGAGGAGGCCATTCAGCCCTTCCAGCCTGTTCCGCCATTCAATTAGATCACGGCTGATCTGTCCCTTAACTCCATCTACCCGCCTTGGTTCCGTAACCCCTAATGCCCCTACCTAACCAAAATCTATCCATCTCAGTTTTGAAATTTTCTACTGACCCTCCGTCTCAACAGATTTTTGGGGGAAGAGAGCTCCAGATTTCCACTACCCTTTGTGTGAAGAAATGCTTCCTGACTTCACCCCTGAACAGCCTAGCTCTAATTTTAAGGTTATGCCCCCTTGTTCTGGACTCCCCACACCACCAGAGGAAATAGTTTCTCTCTATCTACCCTATCAAATCCTTTAATCATCTTAAACACCTCAATTAGATCACTCCTTAATCTTCTATATTCAAATGTAAAGAATCTTACAACACCAGGTTATAGTCCAACAATTTTATTTGAAAATCACAAGCTTTCGGAGGCTTTCTCCTTCGTCAGGTGAATGTGGGAATCCTTGAACGTTTCACATTTATATTCAGAGAACAATACCTGGTGATTACAGACAATCTTTCCAACTGCCCATTGTCAAGGCAATCAAAGTGTTCAGACAGAGAGGTGTTACCTACAGGACCACCGAATATACAAACGGCCAGAACACAAAACAGAGAGAGAGAGATAGGGAGAAACATCCGAAAGGAAGAGAAAGACAGAGAATGACCCATTGTAATAAAAACAGATAACTTTTATTCGCTGGTGGGGTTACGTGTAGCGTGATATGAACCCAAGATCCCGGTTGAGGCCGTCCTCATGGGTGCGGAACTTGGCTATCAATTTCTGCTCGACGATTTTGCGTTGTCGTGTGTCTCGAAGGCCGCCTTGGAGAACGCTTACCCGAAGATCGGTGGCTGAATGTCCTTGACTGCTGAAGTGTTCCCCGACTAGGAGGGAACCCTCCTGTCTGGCGATTGTTGCGCGGTGTCCGTTCATCCGTTGTCGCAGCGTCTGCATGGTCTCGCCAATGTACCATGCTCCGGGGCATCCTTTCCTGCAACGTATGAGGTAGACAACGTTGGCCGAGTCACAGGAGTATGAACCATGTACCTGGTGGGTGGTGTCCTCTCGTGTGTTGGTGGTATCTGTGTCGATGATCTGGCATGTCTTGCAGAGGTTGCCGTGGCAGGGTTGTGTGGTGTCGTGGACGCTGTTCTCCTGAAAGCTGGGTAATTTGCTGCGAACGATGGTCTGTTTGAGGTTGGGTGGCTGTTTGAAGGCGAGTAGTGGAGGTGTGGGGATGGCCATAGCGAGGTGTTTGAAGGCTATATTCAAGGGAACACAGTTTAGTCTGTGCAACCTGTCCTCATAATTGAACCGTTTTAGCCCTGGAATCATTCTGAAGGGGGAGGGAGGGATGTTGATCGGAAGAGAGGAAAGCTTCCCAAGTTTTCGAAACCTGCTGAGCATCAGAGTGTACTTTTCCACCTATTGGTGCGTTGGGCCGTATGAAATCAGAATGAAACTAATTGCTCATTTGTTCCCAGCTCTAAAATCGCTGCTGGAATTTCATCTGGAGATGGGTGAGAAACAAAACAAATCTATTCACCCCCTTTAAATGGTTTATATACGTGTGCTTGTACAATAAATTGGGAACGGCAGATGAATGGTACTGGGCATGCTGTTACATTGCTCCAAACAAGATCAAGACAAAATTCAGGGGCAGAACCTCGAGTTCAGCCTGGACATGCCTCTGCTTTTAACCTGGACTGCAACAGCTTCAAACCTCAGCAGTTAGAGTCTTTCATTTATATTCCACTATTGTACCTTCTACTTTCAAGCTGCATCGCTCAAAACTTCAATAGACAGTAAAATACGGGTGGAGTGTAAAACTCCAATCATAAGAACATAAGAATGTAAGAAATAGGAGCAGGAGTAGGCCAATCGGCCCCTCGAGCCTGCTCCGCCATTCAATAAGATCATGGCTGATCTGATCCTAACCTCAAATCTAAATTCATGTCCAATTTCCTGCCCGCTCCCCGTAACCCCTAATTCCCTTTACTTCTAGGAAACTGTCTATTTCTGTTTTAAATTTATTCAATGATGTAGCTTCCACAGCTTCCTGGGGCAGAAAATTCCACAGACCTCCTACCCTCTGAGTGAAGAAGTTTCTCCTCATCTCAGTTTTGAAAGATCAGCCCCTTATTCTAAGATTATGCCCCCTCGTTCTAGTTTCACCCATCCTTGGGAACATCCTTACCGCATCCACCCGATCAAGCCCCTTCACAATCTTATATGTTTCAATAAGATCGCCTCTCATTCTTCTGAACTCCAATAAGTAGAGTCCCAATCTACTCAACCTCTCCTCATATGTCCGCCCCCTCATCCCCGGGATTAACCGAGTGAACCTTCTTTGTACTGCCTCGAGAGCAAGTATGTCTTTCCTTAAGTATGGACACCAAAACTGTATGCAGTATTCCAGGTGCGGTCTCACCAATACCTTATATAACTGCAGCAATACCTCCCTGTTTTTATATTCTATCCCCCTAGCAATAAAAGCCAACATTCCGTTGGCCTTCTTGATCACCTGCTGCACCTGCATACTAACTTTTTGATTTTCTTGCACTAGGACCCCCAGATCCCTTTGTACTGCAGTACTTTCCAGTTTCTCGCCATTAAGATAATAACTTGCTCTCTGATTTTTCCTGCCAAAGTGCATAACCTCACATTTTCCAATATTGTATTGCATCTGCCAAATCTCCGCCCACTCACCCATCCTGTCTATATCCCCTTGTAGGTTTTTATGTCCTCCTCACTCTCTACTTTCCCTCCCACCTTTGTATCATCTGCAAACTTTGATATGTTACACTCGGTCCCCTCCTCCAAATCGTTAATATAGATTGTAAAGAGTTGGGGACCCAATCCTGTTAGTTTTTCTGCCAGTTTAAACCCTCCCCCCTCATGCAATCCCCCCCCACAAACACCTTTGCCTTTCCAGTGCCTGATTGTGATCACCTTTGTATAGAGCATAGAGCTTTACATTTTTTCCCCAAATATTTTAACCCCCAAGAACGGGTGGGTTGGGGACGGGTGAGAGTTGAAAATAGTTGGGGTTTTTTTTGGGTCGCAAAATTTTCGGACGTTGCATTCCCGGCGGGAAGCCTGTACTTTTACGTGCCCAAGATAAACCCGGAAATAAAGCCGGGTTGCGGTCGCGACCCAAAAAACAACTATTTTCAACTCCCACCCGCCCCCAACCCACCCGTTCTTAGGGGGTTAAAATCACTCCCTTATAGTGCCCCCCCCCCCCCATTTTAACCTAACTGACTGGGCTAGGATAAAATCGGGGCTTATATTAAAATTCAGTCGCTGTCACTTTGTGAAAGCACTGGGTGGGTGGGTGGGCAGGAGAATTCCATGTATGTAATGAATTAAGAACCCCGTTTATAAAGAAACAATTTAAGATCTGGTTACACATAACCCACTTAGAAATTATCACCTATCTGTAATCTTGACATCTGCAAGTTGCCCTTAGAATCAAAGAATCATGGAATGATACAGCACAGAAGGAGGTCATTCGGCCCATCGTGCCCGTGCCGGCTCTTTGAAAGAGCTATCCAATTAGTCCCACTCCCCCTGCCCTTTCCCCATTTTCAATTTTCTCCCCTTCAAGTATTTATCCAATTCCCTTTTGATTGAATCTGCCTCCACCGCCCTTTCAGGCAGCACATTCCAGATCATCACAACTCGCTGCGTAAAAAAAAATTCTCATCTTCCCTCACCAATTTATTTTCTCCAATCTATAATGGCGCTGTTCTGCATGATCATATCAGTCCTAATTAATTGTTTCACAAAAACCTTCCTTAGAACAGTAGAAAAGAAAACATGTTAGTGGATTCGGGAGGCTAATAAGTCACCAAAGTTGGTGTAAAGTTTGTGTTTGGTGTGCGGAAGGCTGTTTCGAATCGGAAGTCCATGGGAACACGTCAGGAAATGGGTCAGCCAGTGGCTTGGTTAGGTCAGCTGACTTACATAGAATTACATTGAATGTACAGCACAGAAACAGGCCATTCGGCCCAACTGGTCCATGCCGGTGTTTATGCTCCACACGAGCCTCCTCCCTCCCTACTTCATCTCACCCTAT
The DNA here is from genome assembly GCF_035084215.1 of Heptranchias perlo. Taxonomy (NCBI): domain Eukaryota; kingdom Metazoa; phylum Chordata; class Chondrichthyes; order Hexanchiformes; family Hexanchidae; genus Heptranchias; species Heptranchias perlo. The sequence continues at coordinate 7,104,322 of NC_090363.1, forward strand.
CAGCGTATCCTTCTATTCCTTTCTCCCTCATGTGTTTATCCAGCTTCCCCTTAAATACATCTATGCTATTCGCCTCAACTACTCCTTGTGGGAGCGAGTTCCACATTCTCACCACTCTCTGGGTTAAGAAGTTTCTCCTGAATTCCCGATTGGATTTATCAGTGACTATCTTATATTTATGGCCCCTAGTTCTAGTCTCCCCCACAAGTGGAAACATCTTCTCTACGTCTACCCTATCAAGCCCCTTCCATAATCTTACGGAACTCTATCAGGTCACCCCTCAGTCTTCCATTTTCTAGAGAAAAGAGCCCCAGCCTGCTCAATCTTTCCTGATAGTTATAACTTCTCAGTTCTGGTATCATCCTGACATGGTACATGTTCAATAAAGCTACCTTTCCCTTTTTCAGAGCTGCGCGGATGTGGCAGAAAGTCAAGTGAGTGTTTGACTACAATGAGGTGTCCATTTGAAGGAAGTGAGGGCTGTTAAAACTATTCTGCGAGGAAACTAAAGCATAAGGTTCTGGAGGCACTGGGGGTAATTTTAACCTAACTCGCCGGGCGGGAAACCAATGGGATCGGATGGAACGCCGATTATACACCCTGCCCGCTTTTACTCTCTACTGAAGTCAGTGGCAGGTCATTCTGATTGTGTAAAACGGGTGTAGTGAATCTGCAGTCCTGTTTTACATCTCTCCCCATGTTTATGTCCACTGACGTCAATCGGGAGAGATGTAAAACGGACTGCTGTCTCGCTATCACGCTCTCGCACCAAGTTAAGATCTATCCCAACAGAGATTGTCCCACTCATCCTCCAATTTCCGCCAAAGAGTCGGGTGAGTCTAACCACCTCCCCTTGACATTCAACGGCATTACCATCGCCGAATCCCCCACCATCAACATCCTGGGGGTCACCATTGACCAGAAACTTAACTGGACCAGCCACATAAATACTGTGGCTACAAGAGCAGGTCAGAGGCTGGGTATTCTGCGGCGAGTGACTCACCTCCTGACTCCCCAAAGCCTTTCCACCATCTACAAGGCACAAGTCAGGAGTGTGATGGAATACTCTCCACTTGCCTGGATGAGTGCAGCTCCAACAACACTCAAGAAGCTCGACACCATCCAGGACAAAGCAGCCCGCTTGATTGGCACCCCATCCACCACCCTAAACATTCACTCCCTTCACCACCGGCGCACCGTGGCTGCAGTGTGTACCATCCACAGGATGCACTGCAGCAACTCGCCAAGGCTTCTTCGACAGCACCTCCCAAACCCGCGACCTCTACCACCTAGAAGGACAAGGGCAGCAGGCGCATGGGAACAACACCACCTGCACGTTCCCCTCCAAGTCACACATCATCCCGATTTGGAAATATATCGGCCGTTCCTTCATCGTCGCTGGGTCAAAATCCTGGAATTCCCTACCTAACAGCACTGTGGGAGAACCTTCACCACACGGACAGCAGCGGTTCAAGAAGGCGGCTCACCACCACCTTCTCAAGGGCAATTAGGGATGGGCAATAAATGCCGGCCTCGCCAGCGACGCCCACATCCCGTGAACGAATAAAAAAAAAGGTAACAACACAGGCGACCGCGAGTCGCCCGCCCCGTTTTACACTCCGCCCGATTGTCTAAAGAAAATCGAGTGGAGTGCCAAAAGGGGCCTGTTTTGCCCCTATCGCCCAAGACTTAATCTTAACCCCCCTCCACCCATCCCCGTGGAAACCCCTGACGTAAACGGTGCTGAGGCCGGGCTTTCTGCAGACTTCCCCCTGAAGTCGCCCAGGAAATTCCTGTCAGAAAATTCCCGTGAGAAAATCCACCTCCTCGATCTCTTAAAAGAATCCGTGTCAAGTTGGAGACTCGGGGAGGGGGGGCGCAAAATTGAGTCGATGGAAACGGGGATGGTCCATCCGTGACTCCAGGTTCACGACCCCGGCGTCAAGTGGAGAATCTACTCCCCCTGCATTTCAACAGGTGAACTTCAAAGTAAAGACTTTGGTCGTTTTTACTGTAGATTGGATTAAATGTTCCATTTCCCTTAGGCACAGCGTCTTCGAGCTTTTCCAAGACTGAAGGTGAGTAACCGTCCTGCTGTTCAGATTCAGTCTTTGATCCAGCATTTCACATTCAAATAACTTGATGTGATATTTACCTTGAATAGAAACATACACATGCGTTATCGCTGAAATAAAAGCAGAAAAATGCTGGAAACACTCAGGCGGCATCTGTGTTATAGATGTTAACATCTGTGTTGTGTTAACAACATCCTGCATTTATATAGCGCCTTTAACGTAGTAAAACCTCCCCAGGTGCTTCACAGGAGCGATTATCAAACAGAACTTGACACCGAGGAGATATTTAGGACAGGTGACCAAAAGCTTGGTCAAAGAGGTGGGTTTTAAGGAGCGTCTTAAAGGAGGAGAGAGAGGAGGCGGAGGGGTTTAGGGAGGGAATTCCAGAGCTTAGGGCCCAGGCAGCTGAAGGCACGGCCGCCAATGGTGGAGCGAAGAGAAGAGCAAGAGGCCAGAATTGGAGGAGCGCGGAGTTCTCGGAGAGTTGTAGGGCTGGAGGAGGTTATCTGGTCATTTATCTCATTGCCGTTTGTGGGATCTTGCTGTGCTCAAATCGACTGCAGTGTTTCCTACATGACAACAGTGACTACACTTCAAAAAAGGTATTTCATTGGCTGTAAAGCGCTATGGGATGTCCTGAGGTGGTGAAAGGCGCTATATAAATGCAAGTCTTTGTTTTCGTTTTAGTTTTGTGGGATCGTTCGGCAAATCCGACTTTGGTCATTTGGTTCTTTCCTCATTCTGGTGGCAATCGAAATTAAACAATTTTATCAGTTTCTGTTTGGAGTAAGGAAGCCCATTAGTGCCAAGCATAAATTACATAATCACCGTCAACTTGAGATTAAACGAAAGAAAGATTTGCATTTCTATAGCACCTTTCACAACCTCAGGACGTCCCAAAGCGCTTTACAGCCAATGTGGTACTTCTGAAGTGCAGTCACTGTTGTGATGTAGGAAACGCGGCAGCCAATTTGCGCACAGCAAGATCCCGCAAACAGCAACCAGACAAGTGTCTAGATAATCTGTATTTTAGTGGTGTTGGTCGAGGGATAAATATTGCCCAGGACACCGGGGAGAACTCCTTCGGAATAGTGCCATGGGATCTTTTACGTCCACCTGAGAGGGTTTAACGTCTCATCTGAAAGACGGCACCTCCGGCAGTGCAGCACTCCCTCAGTACTGCACTGGGAGTGTAAAAAGAAGACTCAGTCGAGTTAAAATCACAGATAACTTAAACTGAATTTTAGATCTATGCGGCGATGTGATGGAGTGATGTATGTGATTTAATTGTGGGCCTCCTTTAACCCGGAGCAAATTTGAATGCAAAGAAATTCGGCAAAACAAGCGGACCGGTCAACTTAGGCTCTGGTGCTGTTTTAAAATGTTTCTTCAGTGACATTCGCCAAACACTACAGGACCATGTTTAAAGCATTAAATCTTTGAAAGCACCCAGCGAGTATGATTTGTATTGATTTGGAACAGCAATGGCAGGATGCTGTTGGCTGCCTTGAATTCAGGCATGAATATTCATTTCTTGGCAGATGCAATACCGCCCCCGCCCGATGAGTTTCTGCCGCCACATGGTGCAGGACGTCCTGGTTTCATTCACCGTCTGTGCTGAGTTGGCTAATCTCAGCGGCTCGGTAGGAAAAGTCCGAGAGGGAAAACCCGGCCAACGTTCTGGTTCTTGATCCTGCCCAGTGACCCATCCACGGGGATGGGTGGAGGGGGGTTAAGATTAAGTCTTGGGCGATAGGGGCAAAACAGGCCCCTTTTGGCACTCCACTCGATTTTCTTTAGACAATCGGGCGGAGTGGAAAATTGCGGGTGCCCCAAAGGCTTGGGCTCGGTTGTGATGCCTTCACTTTGGAATAGCTCATCGATACTCACTACCTGGGCTTCCACACAACGGGGGTACTTTTAACTTTGGGCGATGGTGTAAGATAGGAGGTGTGTGGAATTGTTCACCTATTACGCACAACACCCAACTTTCCTTTCCGTCGAAGACAACGGGAGAGAAAAATCAGGCCTGCTGAATAATGGGCGGCCGATTCGATATATCGCCCATTTTACACGGTCGGCCAAAGTTAAAATTACCCCCAAAGAGCGGCCATTAGGCACGGCACCCAACTGCGACCCCGTGTCGCAGCTAAGGTGGAGGATGGAGGAAAGGCAGTGGTCATTGTCAAAGGTAAGGGGGGGGGAGAAAAGATTCCCGTCCGGAGTGAGACGGGAGACTACAAGGTAAGCAACACTTATCTCTCTGTTTGAACTAATGGATGATTTCTGCAGCAACAGGGGAGACCGCTGGTCACTGCTGGTCAGGTGATGAATGTTGGATTGATGTCCCCCGGGGTGGGGGGTGTCTGCGCGCCCGACATTCCGGACGCAGTGTGGTGAAATCGCCCCTGATAGGTCACAATCGGAGGAAACCACGCCCCTCGAACCTGGGGGGGGCGTGGCTAGCTTTGTGGGCGGGGACTACTTTCGGGCAAAGGGGCTGTCAGGCCAGCGTAAAAGATCTCAGCTGCTTGGGCGTAACGTAGTTATTGGCGCAGCTCACTCACACTCCATGTTAGGCGACCTTTTAGAAACATAGAAAATAGGAGCTAGAGTAAGGCCATTCGGCCCCTTCGGGCCTGCTCCGCCATTCGAAATGATCATGGCTGATCGTCTAACTCAGTACCCTGCTCCCGCTTTTTGCGCTGTTCGATTTGATTAAGCGGTTATCTGGACAAAAATTCTTCAAAGAAATTGTCTAATCATTCTTTCTAAAAAAAAACAGTAAACACCTTTGGAATCTCATCAGTTGTAAGGTGAATTGAATCATTTCATTCGAAAATGCTCTGAATTAATATTGAGGTTGTTTATTCCACAGCCCCCTGAATTATGGGTTTTCAGCGGAGTTATACTTTTGTTTCACAGAAATGAGTAGGGGAAAAGAAATGGAAGGACAAAATTAATTGTTCTGTTACATCCTATTTTCCCACTGCGGACAGATCCCCCGTGGCATTGCTCACGGATAGAGCAGGGCCTGGAATGTGCTTTCTGACGCTTAGCCTGTTTCAGCCACAATTCAAGCCACTTATCAATTATTTACAAATATTCTTGTGCTCTATCTTCCAAATGAGTTGAGGGTTTCTGCCTCTACCACCCTTTCAGGCAGTGAGTTCCAGACGCCCACCACCCTCTGGGTGAAAAATTCTCAGCTCCCCTCTAATCCTTCTACCAGTCACTTTAAATCTATGCCTCCTGGTCACTGACCCCTCTGCTAAAGGAAATAGGTCCTCCCTATCCACTCTATCTTGTCCCGTCACAATTTTATACACCTCAATTAAATCTCCCCTCAGCCTCCTCTGTTCCAAAGAAAACAACCCCAGCCTATCCAATCTTTTCTCATAGCTAAAATTCTCCAGCCCTGGCAACATCCTCGTAAATCTCCTCTGTACCCTCTCTAGTCCAATCACATCTTTCCTGTAATGTGGTGACCAGAACTGTACGCAGTACTCAAGCTGTGGCCTAACCAGTGTTTTATACAGTTCTAGCATAACCTCCCTGCTCTTATATTCTATGCCTCAGCTAATAAAGGAAAGTATTCCATATGCCTTTTTAATCACCTTATCTACCTGTCCTGCTACCTTCAGGGATCTGTGGATGTGCACTCCAAGGTCCCTCTGTTCCTCTACGCCTTTCAGTATCCTCCCATTTATTGTGTACTCCCTTGCCTTGTTTGCTCTCCCCAAATGCATTACCTCACACTTCTCTGGATTGAATTCCATTTGCCACTTTTCTGCCCACCTGACCAGTCCATTGATATCTTCCTGCAGTCTACAGCTTTCCTCCTCACTATTAACCACACGGCCAATTTTTGTAACATCTGCAAACTTCTTGATCAAGCTCCCCACATTCAAGTCCAAATCATTAATGTATACCACAAAAAACAAGGCACCTAGTACTGAGCCTTGCAGAATCCCACTGGAAACAGCCTTCCAGTTGCAAAAACACCCGTCAACCATTACCCTTTGCTTCCTGCCACTGAGCCAATTTTGGATCCAACTAGCCACTCTCCCTTGGATCCCATGGGCTTTTACTTTTTTCTCCAGTCTGCCATGTGGGACCTTGTCCAAAGTCTTTCTAAAATCCATGTATGCTACATCAAATGCGTTACCCTCATCAACCCTCCTTGTTATCGCCTCAAAAAGTTCAATCAAGTTAGTCAGACACGGCCTTCCCTTAACAAATCCATGCTGACTGTCCTTGATTAACCCGTGCCTTTCTGAATGACGATTTATGCTGTCCCTCAGAATTGATTCCGATAATTTGCCCACCACCGAGGTTAGACTGACTGGCCTGTAATTACTCGGTCTATCTCTTTCTCCCTTTTTAAACAACGGTACAATGTTAGCAGTCCTCCAATCCTCTGGGACCACGCCTGTAGCCAGGGAGGATTGGAAAATTATGGTCAGAGCCTCCGCTATTTCCTCCCTGGCTTTTCTTAACAGCCCGGGATACATTTCATCCGGGCCTGGTGATTTATCTACTTTCAAAGATTGCATTCTACGCAATTACCAGTGTAGCCTTGTTCCTGGACCAAACGCTGGCATTGGGTTATGTTGACCATCATTTCTATGTTATTGGGAGCAAGGTGGCAGACGTTATGTTTTAGCTAGATACATTGTACAAGAGATAAAAACCTCAGCCCTATCCTTATGTACTTCTGCATCTCTGAGTGACATTTCGACAACATTCGCACGAGGAGGTGGCTGAGCAAATCAGTGCAGGACTCTTGATCTAAATGCTCGATGTCACTCCCTGATTTAAGGCCTCAATGCTCAATCTTTTTATACATTTTTATTTCAGATGTTGATAAATTGAAGGCAGCTTTAAGAGAAGCAGGTGAGGCAAGAGAAAGAGGGCAAGGGGGAGGGGGCGGGGTTCAGTTGTGCCGATCAGTATTTCCAATAGAACCATAGAAGTTTACAACATGGAAACAGGCCCTTCGGCCCAACATGTCCATGTCGCCCAGTTTATACCACTAAGCTAGTCCCAATTGCCTGCACTTGGCCCATATCCCTCTATACCCATCTTACCCAATTAACTGTCCAAATGCTTTTTAAAAGACAAAATTGTACCCGCCTCTACTACTGCCTCTGGCAGCTCGTTCCAGACACTCACCACCCTTTGAGTGAAAAAATTGCCCCTCTGGACCCTTTTGTATCTCTCCCCTCTCACCTTAAATCTATGTCCCCTCGTTATAGACTCCCCTACCTTTGGGAAAAGATTTTGACTATCTACCTTATCTATGCCCCTCATTATTTTATAGACTTCTATAAGATCACCCCAATGGCATGGTGAACGCTCTAATCTGGGTTTGGAAGGCGTGTTGGGTCTTTGAACACACAGTGTGACTAAAAAAAAAAATCCATTACCAGCCCGTGTCTGATGTCCCTACCAGCAGCGAATTCTTTCCCAACGTCTCTGATTGAAGTGCTGATATGAGGAGGTGGGTAGTCAGTGGTCCTAATGATATGCAGATGATGGGATAGGATGGGGGACTCACATACCCCGGCGACAGGAACCGACCTTCCTTCCGTGGAAATGAACTGCTTCCGTGAATTTTGTTTGAAAATCCAAGCCTGCTGCGTTGGCCCTGGATGACGAGCCCATTTCATCTCCTCAGTGAATTCCGGTGGGTTTTTGTGTGAAGCAGTGGAAGGATTTGCAGGCTGATTAACAGTCTGACAGTAAACACTCCTTGCGTGGCCATAACTATCTTTTGATACCAGCTGTTAGGACGGTGGTGTGTGGGGGGCGGGGAGATGAAGGGAGAGGGGAACCCACACCCATCAGATGTGAGTATCCCCCTGGGATATCAACCCAGAATTCAGAGCCCAGGGGGGTGATTTTAAACCCCAAGAACGGGAGGCATTGGTTCCTGTTAATCAGGATTACAATAAATAATTGCCATGAATAAATTCGTTCCAATTATTTTGGAATGCAATTAATTGCAAGCTGCATAAATTAATTGCATGGATGTTTTAATTCCTGGTGTCACATTGTCATAATTTCATTTCCCAGGCAGTGAGGAGATAATTTTAACCTAACTCGCCAGGCGGGAATCCCATGGGATTGGGTGGTTTTACATCCCGCCCGATATTACTCTCAATTGACTTCAACATTGAGTAGAATCGGGCGGAGTGTAAAACCAGCCTCACACCCGATCCCGTCAGTGTCCCGATGGGCGGGTTAGGTTAAAATTGCCCCAAAAAACATCAGAGGCACCTTGAGTGCCTTTGAAAGTCTTCTGGCGCCCCTTTTTTTTGGGAATACCGATTGGGAACGCCGAGTGGGATGTACATTTGCCCTCTTGGCTGCAATCCTCCAGCCAAGGAGATGGAAATGGGATAACTGCCAAAGCGGGGGATGGAATTAATGCAAGTATCTCCACATAATAAAGTGAATGGGGGGCAATTTTAACCTAACTCGCCGGGCCTGAATCCCACCGGATCGGGTGGGATGCCGGTTTCACACCCCCCCACCCGATATTACTCATTGACTTCAATGGAGAGTAAAATCGGGACGGGAGTAAAACCAGCCTCACACCCGATCCTGCCAGTTTCCCCGGCGGGCGGGTTAGGTTAAAATTGCCCACTGAGTTGGCTATTTTTTTTTCCCCTTCTTCTCCGTCGGCTTTAGAACCACAGGCACGGCTTGTTAACCGGAAATTCTCCCCACTTTTGCCATCCATCTCCGCCATTGTCGCAGTTTAACGGCCTGGGGTAATAGTCTGTGTGGTGGGCTTCCTAAATGCATCCATAAAGAACGGCTCCATGACTGTGCTACAAGGAGAGGAAATCCTCCCCGTGATTAAACGTGGAAGGACGGACTAAAACGCGGAATTCTTCAAATAAATTTTCTAACCATTTTTGAAAAAAATTAATAAACGTTAAGCAGCTTTGGAGCCACCCCAGTTGTAACATGAATAAATTATAAATGATATTTCATTTCATTTGAATATGAATATTGAGGTCATTTATTCTACAGCCCTGTTAATTATGGATTCTCTGTTGAGATATACTTTTGTTTCGCAGAAGAGAACTTGGAGAAAAAAGACGCAGGTAGAATTCCTTATTCTGGCGCAGCCTAGTTTTTAACTACTGACTGGATCTCCCGTGGCATTGCTCATGGATAGAGTGGGACCTGTTTTCTGACACTTGGCGCGTTTTGGCGGCAGTCTAAATGTAAAAACGTATATATCCCGTCACCGTAAGTCAGCAAACGTATTGAACCAATAAACATGACTGACGCCAGATGAAAGTCAGTGGAAAATGCATTTGTCGCATATTATGTTTGTCATATTCTCTTGCTCCTGCTTTACAAAACTTGCTTGAGATACAAGTAATTTTGTTGGCTGAGAGACTGAGCTGACTGAAAAAGATGCTGGTCTAATTCAGCATTCTACTGTGTAGTTATTTTCTATTATGGATTTTCCTTGTTGCTGGAAGAAATATTGTTGATCATTAAAAACGAAACAAAAAAAATTGCATTTCATAATCAACAGCAAGTTTTCATTTCTTGTATTATGCAAAGATTATTACAATCCTTCTGCAATTGGTTGAGTGAATTATTAACAGCCACCGCCAGTAGTATGTGCCTCAAGAGAAACCCAATAATCCAGTGTATTCAGAATGATACCGGGGCTAAAAGGGTTAAATTACGAGGACAGGTTGCACAGACTGGGCTTGTATTCCCTTGAGTATAGAAGATTAAGGGGTGATCTAATTGTTTAAGCTGATTGAAGGATTTGATAGGGTAGATAGAGAGAAACTATTTCCTCTGGTGAGGGAGAGTCCAGAGCAAGGGGGCATAACCTTAAAATTAGAGCCGGGCCGTTCAGGGGTGATGTCAGGAAGCGTTTCTTCACACAAAGGGGAGTGGAAATCTGGAACTATCTCCCCCAAAAAGCTGTAGAGGCTGGGGGGGGGTCAATTGAAAATTTCAAAACTGAGATTGATAGATTTTTGTTAGGCAAAGGGTATTAAGGGTTAGGGAACCAAGGCGGGTAGATGGAGTTAAGATACAGATCAGCCATGATCTCACTGAATGGTGGAACAGGCTCGAGGGGCCTCCTGTTCCCATGTTTCTATGTATCCCATTACTCTGTAGCGTGGCCTTGGTGCTACGTCCCCACCTTCCCTGATTGTGTGCGTCTCTCTAAGACTGAAAGAATGGAACAGGGAACAAAACAATGGGCATTGTTTAGGGTGCCTCCTTTCACTACTATTGACGAGCGACCCAGAGGAGGTGACATTGTATGTTCCCTGAGACCCTCCATTCGGTTCCCTCCATGGGCAATGTAGGAGTGGGTGGGGCCAGCAGAGATGGTGATAGGTTACATTTTGGGAAACAGATTCGATAGGAAGGTCAGAGGCCCCTTGATTGCCTTTGAAAGAGTTGTGGCGCCTCCTTATTGGGAATACTGATTGGAACCTCAGAGCAGGATGTACATTTGTACTTTAGGCTGCGATGCTCCAGCCAAGCGGATGGAAATGGATGAAATGGTTTAACTGCCGAGAGGGGTTGGGAGGATTAAAGGAAGTATCTCCGTACAATAAAGCGAACGGAGGTGATTTGAACCTAATTCGCCGGGAGGGAATCCCACGGGATCGGGTGGGACGGCGGGTTTTACACCACGACCAATATCGCGCTCCGTTAACTTCGAATCAGGCGGGGTGTAAAGCCGGCGTTGCACCCGATCCCGTCAGTTTCCCGATGAGAGGGTTAGGTTAAAATCGGTCCCTTTGTTGCTGGTTAACTGTTGTTCAGTGCGACGGCTCGATCCATGGCTGTACAGGATCAGCATTGCCACTATGTTTACTTCCTTCCAGAATTCAAAAAAGCAAACAGACGGCTTCAAGATATAAGTGAGACGAAGCAGAAACATAAAAATGTCTTTCTTTTCTGTTACAACCTTTGCAACGATGCATGTAACTCCGATTATGTCCAGAAACTGCCCCCATTTATATTAGTATCCTCTCGCTGTCAGAGTATTAATTTCCCATTCCCCAATTCCGATTTCATCCTAAGCTCCGTGTCTTTCTTGAAGTATCATAGTAACATAGTATCAAAGTACTTACAGCACAGGAGGAGGCCATTCGACCCATCGTGCCTGTGCCGGCTCTTTGAAAGAGCTATCCAATTAGTCCCACTCTCCTGCTCTTTCCCCATAGCCCCGTAAATCTTTTCCTTTCAAGTATTTACCCAATTCCCTTTTTGAAAGTGAATCTATCATTCTCCCAGTGCCGAAATCCCTGCTTTCAGGAGCCTAGATTTTGGAACTTCTCTTTGAGAACACACCCCAACCGTCTGATATAAAATAATTGATCAGATCTTTTAATGTGAAAAGAAGGCCTGGCTGATTGGTCTCGCATTGGTAGCGCAAAATGGGTGGAGGGGCATCGGCCGCCCGTTATATTGACGATAAAACCAAATATCAGGCAGGGCGTAGAACGGGCGGACGAAGGGATAACCGCCCGTTTCGCGCTGCCGCTCGGGACCAATTTCTACCCCGTCATTTTGTCGGTGAAAGCAGCTGACCGGGTTCTGGTGAGGGAGACAGATGGTCGACTTTGAGTCAGTGAGGCTTCTGCCTGAACTACCCACAGCTGACTTCGGCAAGTCTTAAGCAAGGAGACCATCGTCGCTGAAGGCCTTCCTCAGCTCGCTCAAGAGCCACGCGAGAAGGAAGCCCTATCGGGAGCAATAATGGATCAATTCTTCTATCGGTGGCAACTGGAGGGTCCTCCAGCTGCTCCACCGTGGGTGAGGCCCGGGATTCTCTCCCGGGACACATCGTTCGGGCAGTAATACTGCAAAATTCCCGGCGGCAGCAGCTATGGCTCTTCAAGGCCCAAGGTTATTAATCACAATGAGCTGAACTGCAATTGAGGCAGTTATTTGGGTTTCCACAGCCATTTGCCCGTCACAACTGTCTCCCAATCTAAAAGTCATGGTGAGCAATGGCGTACTTTGTTGGTTAATATTGGCTCACGATACAATCTCCTTGATAATCAATTTCTCTCCGTTTTTACCCCCAGGGTCTGAACTTGAGGCAGGTAGGTTCGGGAGCATGTCACCATATCTCTCCAATCAAAATCCAACCAAGACAATGCTATCAATGCATAGGCTAGCAACAAAACATTAAAAAAACACAGGAGCATGTTTACGCTCGTTTAATGAATGTCAGTAAAATTACGGTAATTTATGCAAATAAGACGTCATCAACAACCTCCTCTTTTTTCAGAGGTGGAAAAACTGCGGAAAAAATTCGGTAAAGAACTTAGCCCGAAATTCACTTCAAGTTGGTTAAAAATTAAAATGGGATCCATTGCAGACCACCAGCGAAACGACAATGAAGACCATGACAAGTCACTGGTTCGGCCCCAGCTGGAGTATTGTGTTCAATTCTGGGCACCGCACTTTAGGAAGGATGTCACAGTCTTAGAGAGGGGGCAGAGGAGATTTACTAGAACGGTACCAGGGATGAGGGACATCAGTTACGTGGAGAGACTGGAGAAGCTGGGGTTGTTCGCCTTAGAGCAGAGATGGTTAAGAGGAGATTTGATAGAGGTGTTCAAAATCATGAAGGGTTTTGATCAGAGTAAATAAGGAGAAATTGTTTCCAGTGGCAGAAGGGTCGGTAACCAGAGGACACAGATTTAAGGTGATCGGCAAAAGAACCAGAGGCGACATGAGGAAAAAAAATTTACCCAGCGAATAATTGTGATCTGGAACACGCTGCCTGAAAGGGCGGTGGAAGCAGATTCAATATTAACTTCCAAAAGGGAATTGGATAAATACTTGAAGGGAGAAAAATTGCAGGATTATGGGGAAAGGGCAGGGGGGAGTGGGATAGCTCTTCCAAAGGGCCGACACAGGCACGATGGGCTGAATAGCCTCCTTCTGTGCTGTATCATTTTATGATTCTATGATTCTATTGTATGAATCTTAGTATTTTGCAGGTAGATTCACCAACAGATATCAACTAACTATCTTATGGTTTCTATATTTCTTTCTTTCCTATTTCAACAGCTGATACCTGCCTACAATTGGAATGTAAGACAGCACTAAATCAGAAAGTTATTCGAATGTTCCTGACTCAAAGAGTGACATGGCTTGTCGTTTCCTCTTGGGATTCCAGTGACATCACAGAACTCAAGATTGAAACTGAAAGGCTCATTTTCTCCGATGTCCTCGATGATGACTTGCGTTTAAAGTCTGAATAAAATTTAATCGGTGCTGATAGATGGAATTGGACGTGGGCGGGGACGCAAAACAGGTGGGCCGACTTTTGCCGCCCGTCGTACCACACGCCCGATAGTCAATGCGACTGAAGTTAACGGGACTGGCTATCCGACCGGGCGTGTAACGGGCGACCAACGCGACACCGCCCGTTTTGCGTCCGCGCCCGTGTGTAATTTGTCTTCAATCTTTCTCCTCCTGCAACCAACGGATCTCGAATATAATCATCTCGGGTGTGACCAAACGCACGAGAAACGTTCTTTTTACTGGAGCGCCGCATCGAGTAAAGCGACTTCTCGCACGAAGGTTACGGTCAATTTTCACGACAGCGTCACAAAAAAATGACACGGCTGTTGCACAATTACCAAGTACCTGTCATCTGTTGACGTCAGAATGTAGTTTGGCGCAAAAGGACCACATTTTAATGTTCGTGATATTGACTTAATTCCAGGCTGAATTATGATGATTATATATTGCACAGCACAGTATTGAGTTTAACGTAAAGGAGAAGTATATACAATATATTTAGTTTCGCTCGGCTGGAAGCTCTGTCACCTTTTTGAATGGGTAGCAAATCGTTGGTTGAAGCCTGGTACCAGGCATTTGTAACCGGGCTGAGATGCCGCTGTAGTACTGAGTGAACGCTGCCTTGTCCTCCTCAGTGTGAGACCTTAAACCGAGGCTTTGTTCGCAAAAAGCAGGGAGCTCTCCCGTGTTCTAGTCAGCAATCCTTCTCAGACTGTGGTGGGGGAGGTAATTTTAAATTCCCTCGCTGGGCAGGAAACCCACGGGATCGGGTGGAACGCTGGTTTTAAACCCCGTCCGTTGACTTCAATCGAGAGTAATATCAGGCGGGGTGTCCAACCGGTGTCAAACCCGATGGGTTCCACCTGATCCCATCAGTTTTCCGACGGGCGGGTTAGGTTAAAATTAGCCAGCAAATAACCTGACTGGTCATCGATCGTTGTCTGTGGGGCTTTGTTCTGCACCAAACGGCCGTCAAAACGAGTAATCGGATCTGAGGTGCACAGAGACCTGTTAAGACATGTTGTATCATAGCATCATAGTATGATACAGCACAGAAGGGGGCCATTCAGCCCATCATGCCTGTGCCAGCTCTTTGAAAGAGCTATCCCAATTAGTCCCACTCCCCTGCTCTTTCCCCATAGCCCATCATTTTTTCCATCAAGTATTTATCAAATTCCCTTTTGAAAGTTACTATTGAATCTGCTTCCACCACCCTATCAGACAGTGCATTCCAGATAACAACTTGCTGCTTAAAAAAAATGTTTCCTCATATCCCCTCTGGTTCTTTTGCCAATCACCTTAAGCCCTCTGGTTACTGACCCTTCTACCACTGGAAACAGTTTCTCCTTATTTACTGTATCAAAACCCTTCATGATTTTGAACACCTCTATCAAATCTTCCCTTAACCTTCTCTGCTCTAAGGAGAACAATCCCAGCTTTTCTAGTCTCGCTCCACATAACTGAAGTCACTCATCCCTGATACCATTCTAGTAAATCTCTTCTGCACCCTCTCCAAGGCCTTGACATCCTTCCTAAAGTGTGGTGCCCAGAATTGGACACAATATTCCAGCTGGGGCCTAACCAGTGATTTATAAATGTTTAGCACAACTTCCTTGCTTTTGGACTCTATGCCTCTATTACTAAAGCCCAGGATCCCATATGATTTTTTAATAGCCTTCTCAACTTGTCCTGCCACCTTCAAAGATTTGTGTACATACACCCCCAGTTCTCTCTGTTCCTGCATGCCCTTTTAAATTGTACCATTTACTTTATATTGCCTCTCCTCGTTCTTCCTACCAAAATGTATCACTTCACACTTCTCTGCGTTAAATTTCATCTGCCATGCGTCTGCCCATTTCACCAGTCTATCTATGTCCTCCTGAAGTCTGTTACTGTCCTCCACATTGTTTACTGCATTTCGAGTTCTGTGTCATCTGTAAGCTTTGAAATTATATCCTCTGTACCCAAGTCTAGGTTATTAATATATATCAAAAAGAGCAGTGGGGAACACCACTGTGTACATCCCTCCAGTCTGAAAAACAACCATTCACCACTACTTTCTGTCCCCTAGCTAATTTTGTATCCATGCTGCCGCTGTCCCTTTAATCCCATGGGCTTTAATTTTGCTAACAAGTCTATTATGTGGTACTTTATCAAATGCCTTTTGAAAGTCCATATACACAACATCAACCGCACTACCCACATCAACCCTCTCCGTTACTTCATCAAAGAACTCAGTCAAAGCCCAAAGTAATAGATCAGAAAAAAGCTCATTTTGAGGGTATAATAATAGAACTAGAGAAGGTAAATGGTGAAAAAATATTGACAAAGAGATAGAACAGCAGTAGGAAATATTTAAAATGGTGATCAACATAGTTCAGGAGAAATATATTCCTCTAAAAAACAAGAACAAGAACAAACTCGCCAATAATGAAACACCATGGATGAATAAAGAGATACGGGTAAAACTGACACTAAAGGAAAAAAGCACAGACTAAGTGCATGGGCAATAAAGGAGAGGATGACAAAAGGAAATGCAAAGAGGTTAGGAAATAAGTAAAAAAAACAAGTCGGAAAGCAAAGAGGAACTACGAAATTAAATTATCAAGGAATATAAAAAGAAATAGTTAATTATTCTACAGACATATAAATGACAAAAGAAAAATCAGGATAGGGATAGGGCCACTGAGGGATACACACGATAAACTCACAGGTAATTACAGCGAAATGGCATAAATATTAAATAGTTACTTTGCCTCAGTATTTACCAGGGAGACTAACGAGGTGGGCAAAATTAGAAGAAGAGATCAAAAAAGATATGAAGACATTTAAGATAGAAAGGGGGGGAGATACTTGATAAACTAATCAAACTTAGAGAGGATAAAACCCCCTGGATGGATTGCAACCGCGCATATTAAAAGAAGTTGGGAAGTTAGCAGAGACGCTATTACATACATATAAAAAATCATTAGAAAAGGGAATAGTGCCAGAGGACTGGCGGACGGCTAATGTTATTCCTATATTTAAAAAAAAGAGAGATAGAACAAGCGCAGGGAACTATAGACCAATTAACTTAACGTCGGTGGTAGGAAAAAATAATGGAATCTTTATTCAAAGACGTAATAGAAAAAAAATCTAGAAAATGAAAATATAATAAAGAATAGTCAGCACGGATTTCAAATGGGAAGGTCATGTTTGACCAACCTTGTTGAATTCTTTGAAGAAGTAGCAGAAAGGGTAGACAAGGGTAATGCGGTAGATGTAATATATTTGGATTTTCAAAAGGCCTTCGATAAGGTACCACATAGTAGACTCATGACTAAGGTCAGGGGAGGTAGCAGAATGAATAGCAAGCTGGCTATAAAACAGAAAACAAAGAGCAGGGGTTAAGGGTAGCTACTCAGACTGGCAAAAGGTGGGAAGTGGTGTTCCACAGGGATCGGTGCTGGGACCACTGCTGTTCACAATTTACATTAACGATTTGGACTCGGGAATCGGAAGTACGATTTCATAATTTGAGGATGACACCAAATTGGGGGGTGTAGTTAATACAAAGAAAGAATGCGTCAAAATGCAAGAAGACATTAATAAACTTGCAGAATGAGCACGTAATTGCCAAATGAATTTCAATATAGATAAGTGTGAGGTGGTGCATTTTGAATAGGAAGATTAAGGAGGCCACATACTGCTTGGATAATATGGGGGAGAGGAGCAAAGGGATCTCAGGGTACAGGTACACAAATCACGAAAAGTAGCGACGCAGGTTAATAAGGCCATAAAAAAGGCAAACCAAGCACTGGGGTTCATTTCTAGAGGGATAGAATTGAAAAGCAGAGAAGTTATGTCAAACTTGTATAGAACCTTGGTTAGACCACACTTGGAGTACTGTGCACAGCTCTGGTCTCCATATCATAAAAAGGATATAGAGGCATTGGAGAAGGTGAAAAAAAGATTCCCAAGGATGATACCATAACCGAGAGAATATGCTTACCAGGCTGGGGCTCTTTTCTCTACTATTCCTTGTGATAGTGCGTGCTAGAAAGAGAAGGCTGAGGGGTGACCTGAGAGAGGTCTTTAAGATAATGAAAGGGTTTGATAGGGTAGTGGTAGAGAAAATGTTTCCACTTGTGGGGGGAGACCAGAACTATAGGTCACAAATATAAGATAGTCACTAATAAATCCAATAGGGAATTCAGGAGAAAAATCTTCACCCAGAGAGTGGCAAGGATGAGGAACACACTACCACATGGATTGTTGAGGCAAATAGCATTTAAGGGGAAGCTAGATAAGCAAATGAGGGAGAAAGGAATAGGAGGGTATCCTGATAGGGTGAGATGAAGTAGGGAGGGAGGAGGCTCATGTGGAGCGTAAACACTGGCATAGACCAGTTGGGCCGAATGGCCTGTTTCTGTGCGGTAGACTCGATGTAACTCAATGTAACTCTTTGCCTTTCACCCTGTTACTGCCCCAGTCTATATTGGGATAATTGAAGTCCCCCACTATCACTATTCTATAGTTCTTGCATCTTTCTCTAATTTACCTGCAAATTTGCTCCTCTATCTCCTTCCCACTATTTGGTGGCCTATAGTATACATCCAGTAGTGTAATAGATCCTCTATTGCTCCTTAATTCTAACCAAATAGATTCTGTCTTTGACCCCTCAACTACACCATCCCTTTCCAGTGCTATAATTGTTTCTTTGATCAATACTGCCACATTCTCTCCCCCACCCCTCCCCCCTCCCCCCTCCCCCCTCCACCCCCCCACCTTCTTTCTTTCCTTCCCTGTCTTTCCTGAATACCTTGTAGCCAGGAATATTAAGTTTCCAATCAGCACCTTCTTTACAACTGTACACCTTTACTTGCATGAAAAAAACAATAATACTCTTCATTGTTCCCTTTTCAGCACTCCAGATCACTTATCGCGATTTTGGTAGGACTGAATTATTATTGGAATCTCTCGAAAACATATGGGGGCGGAACTCGCCTTCAGCGGAGGGCAAAATCAGGTCATCGGCTTCACCGCATACACTTCCCCCAATTTTCCTTTCTGTTGACTTCATTGGGAAAGGGAAATCAACATCAACAACAACGTGCATTTATATAGCGCCTGTAATGTAGTAAAACATCCCAAGACCCCTCGCAGGAGCGATTATCAGGCAAAATTTGACACCGAGCCACATAAGGAGATATTAGAACAGGTGACCAAAAGCTTGGTCAAAGAGTTAGGTTTTAAGGAGCGTCTTAAAAGGAGGAGAGAGAGGCGGAGAGGTTTAGGGAGGGAATTCCAGAGCTCAGGGCCCAGGCAGCTGAAGGCACGGCCGCCAATGGTGGAGCGATGAAAATCGGGGATGCGCAAGAGTCCAGAATTGGAGGAGCGCCGAGATCCCGGAGGGTTGTAGGGGTTGGAGGAGGTTACGGGAGATAGGGAGGGGACGAGGCCCATGGAGGGATTTGAAAACAAGGATGGAGAATTTTAAAATCGAGGGGTTGCCGGATCGGGAGCCAATGTGGATCAGCGATCACAGGGTTTGGTGGGTGAACGAGTGAACTTGGTGCGAGTTAGGATACGGGGCGGCAGAATTTTGGATGAGGTCAGGTTTACAGAGGGTGGCAGACGGGAGGCCGGGCCAGGAGAGCATTGGAATAGTCGAGTCTAGAGGTGACAAAGGCACGGATGAGGCTTTCAGCAGCAGATGAGCTGAGGCAGGGGGCGGAGACGGGCGATGTTATAGAGGTGGAAGTAATAGGAGAGGCACATCAGCTACCCTCCATTTTGGACCCTTACCGAATTTGAATTTCACCCCCATGGAGTAGAGGTCCCTTGTATGTGCCACGATAGGCGGCTTTAGACGTTATATAGGAGTGAAACAGGTCGGTAGTGCAAAACGAGCCACCGTGAATTGGGATTGATCTCAATGGATAATAAAGTGAAGCAGGGTGTAACATGGGCTGCGGATTCTCTGTTGCCCCTTTTGCGCTTCCCAAGACCAGTTTCACCCCCTTTGTGAATTTCCACAAATAGTTGTCCCTTGTAAGTATTTATAAAACGCTGCCAGATTAGGGGGCAATTTTAACCCAACCCGCCTGTCGGGAAACTGACCGGATCGGGTTTCATGCTGGATTTACACTCCGCCCAGTAACCCAATCCCGCCAGTTTCCCGCCGGGCAGGTTAGGTTAAAATTGCCCCGGATATATCAGACAGCTTTCTAAACAATAAGGGGACAATTTTAACCTAATGCACCGGGTATCCCCAACTGCTCTGAGATGAGGACCATTTCAAGCCCCCCCACCCCCTCCCCTTACCCCACCCTCCCCTCCCCCCAGTCACACCTCCCCCCTCGCCTCCCTCCCACCCCACCCCTCCCCCTCCCCTCCATCCCCCCACCCTCCACCTTCCCCCCACCCCTCCCCCTCATCACCACCCATCCCCCCTCCCCCACCCCTCCCTTCATCCCCCCCACCCCACCCCTCCCCTCCCCCCACCCCACCTCTCCCCTCATCCACCCCACCCCACCCCTCCCCATCCCCCCACCCCTCCCCCCATCCCCCCCACCCCTCCCCCCCATCCCCCCCACCCCACCCCCCCATCCCCCCCACCCCACCCCCCCATCCCCCCCACCACCCCCACCCCTCCCACAAGGCTCCTGCTGGTAAAGCACCTGCAAGGGCCCATCAGAACCCGAGGAAAGGTCAGAAGGGCATGGGTTAAAGGGCACAAAGTAATGGGGAGCAAAGTGCAGGCGTGGTTTGATGGAATAAAACGTGTCATTTGGACCATGTTTCACAAACTGTTCTCTTCCATTTATTAATCAAGAGTTCAGTTTGGGACAGAACCCTTTCCTCTGATTTGCTTAACGCTGCCTAAAATAACCGTCCACACTGTCTCCAAATACGAGTACAGAGGCCTGCATTTATTATTCGTAACCTCAGCACGGATCGTTTTACCACTATTCTGAATGATTTATTTTTACCCATTTTGTCATTGCGTGCAGCAAGAAGGCTGAATGGAATAGGTAGAGGTAAGAGGAGGCTCTGTATCATTTATATTCACCCCGTCTTCTTCGAAAATACCCAACTCTTCACCTCCCCCCACCCCCCCATCCCCATCAAAAAGTTGCGTCTGGTCTGGAGGTGGGGGCTTTGACTGTCGTGTTGGTCTCGCTCCTGTCCATCTCCTTGAAAGCTTTTACCCTGGAACTAAAGGTGGGGATTGGAGCTTTGCGTTGATGTGTGGCTCCGTGTTATGTATACGTGACAGTGTTTGGGTCTGTGTTATGTGCTCGAGCAAGCGATGTGTTTCCCATCATGAATACCAACAACCCCAAGGTAAGACCACTGAAAGACCAGTTATCGCCCAGAATTGGACAATGGTCTAAAACCACACAGAGCAAGACCCCATTGTAATCCCACAGATGGCGGCATGGTGGAGATACATCCAGAGAGCTTGTGTGGTTGATATATAAGACAGGGAACATAGTCAAACATTGATAACTTCAGTTACGTGGAGAGACTGGAGAAGCTGGGATTGTTCTCCTTAAAGCAGAGAGGGTTAAGGGGAGATTTGACAGAGGTGTTCAAAATCATGAAGGGTTTAGATAGAGTACATAAGGAGAAACTGTTTCCACTAGCAGGAGGGTCGGTAACCAGAGGACACAGATTTAAGCTAATTGGCAAAAGAACCGGAGGGGGGAGATGAGGAAAAAACATTCACGCACAGTTGTGACTTTCCACTGCCTGAAAGGGCGGTGGAAGCAGATTCAATTGTAACTTTCAAAAGGGAATTGGATAAATACTTGAAGGGGAAAAAATTTGCAGGGCTATGGGGAAAAGGCAGGAGGGTGGGACTAATTGGATAGCTCTACCAAAGAGGCACGATGGGCCAAATGGCCTCCTTCTGTGCTGTATGATTCTCTGATTCTATAAACAATGTAATGGTGTTGCCTTTGAAGGGGTTTCTGCCTGTCATCAATGTTCTATCTCCATAAGGCAGAAAATGCAAAAGTTTCCCATGGGTTGGGGTCTGTGGTTTCCGATTACCGATCAGGAGTAGGACGTGTTCCATCACAAATGAAACTTTGGGTGTTTATAAGCAACGATTCGGTGCAGTGATCTTCAGTATAAACCATGCTGCGGGGGGGGTTCATTGTAAACCATACAAAGTGTGGGTCGGAAATCTCATCTGTCTCTCTGTTTCTCACCTCGCCACCCACAATGTTCCTGTGACATTTTATTTCTCCCTCTCCTTTTCCCCATCTCTGCCATTTTGGGCGATATGGAATTGGCCACCATCCCCAATTTATCTTTCCATTGAAGTAAATGGAAGAGAAAAGCGGGGCAGGGGCTGTACAATGGAGGGAGGGGGCAATTCCATATCGCTCATTTTACACTATTGCCCGAAGTTAGCGTTACCCCCATCTCCAACCTCCTCTCCGTCTCCTGTGAGACTTCCAGCTAATAGAGAGATTTGGCGGTCCAGGTTCACTGGACGTTAAAAGCAGCGCCTCTCGTGAATAAGGCCATAGAAAACTAATACTGGGTTTCATGGCATGATGTATAGACATCATTTTCCATTGAATTTAATGGCAGTTTCTATAACAGGTGGCTGATCTGCTAGTTTTATGACTGATCGGCAACCTCTGCTTGGCTTCTTTGGCCAAGCTGTTGATATGGATGATCCAGTTAAGCTTCTAGTTAATGTTCACCGCACCTCACCCCCCACCCACCCCCCCCAAAGATGTTGATGGTATGGGACCTTTCAAGGTCAAGGGCGATGGCCGGGCTTTCTTTTGCTCCAGAGGGTCATTACCTGGTCCTTATGTGTTGCGAATGTTAGCTGTCACTTTTCAGCCCAAGCCTGGATGTCGTCCAGGTTCTGCAGTAGGAGAGCATGGGCTGCTTCGTCAGAAGAGGAGCTGTGAATAGAGATGAGCAACTCCACTCTTGATCTTATGACAGAGAAAATGTCATTGATGAAGCTGCTGAAGATGATTGGGCCAAGGACATTTCCCTGAGGAACTCAAAGTGGTGCATAAAGGGTTAAATTATGAGGACAGGTTGCATAGACTAGGCTTGTATTGCCTTGAATTGCCTTGAATATAGAAGGTTAAGGGGTGATCTAATTGAAAGGTTTAAGATGATTAAAGGATTTGATAGGGTAGATAGAGAGAAACTATTTCCTCTGATGTGGGAGAGGGAGATTGGT
This sequence comes from Heptranchias perlo, assembly GCF_035084215.1. NCBI lineage: Eukaryota > Metazoa > Chordata > Chondrichthyes > Hexanchiformes > Hexanchidae > Heptranchias > Heptranchias perlo. The sequence goes on from NC_090363.1 coordinate 7,126,930, forward strand.
GGGGCCGGGAGGGAGATTGTGGTGGGGGAGGGAGATTGAGAACAAGGGGGGCATAACCTTAAAATTAGAGCTAGGCCGTCCAGGGGTGATGTCAGGATGTCAGGAAGCACTTCTTCACACAAAGGGTAGTGGAAATCTGGAACTCTCTCCCCCAAAAAGCTGTTGAGGCTGGGGGTCAATTGAAAATTTCAAAACTGAGATTGATAGAATTTTGTTAGGCAAAGGGTATTAAGGGTTATGGAACCAAGGCAGGTAGATGGAGTTATGATACAGATCAGCCATGAATGGTAGAACAGGCACGAGGGGCTGAATGGCCTACTCCTGTTCCCATAAAAACGTAGACCTTTAGCGTAGAACTGATGGGCTGAATGGCTTGTTTCTGTGCTGTAAAATTCTATATAACTCCTGCAGTGAGGTTCTAGGGCTGCAACGATTGATTCCGACAACCATACCTGCCTTCCCTTACGTCACGTATGACTCCGGCCACTGAAGGATTGTCTCACCGAGCTCGGTTTTTGCAAGGTGCTCCTTGGTACCATATTGGGTTCAACACTGCCTTGATATCGAGGGCAGCTACTGTCCCCTCTGGAATTCAGCTCTCGAGTCCATCTCCGGATCGCGGACGCGATGAGGTCTGGAGCTGAATGATTCTGGCACAACCCGAACCGAGCACCATCAGTAGGCCGTTGGCTATTGGAATTTCACTGACGATATATTTTGCTACAAACACATGAGACGAGCTTTTAACTTGAACCTGTTGTTGGATCCAAATATTCCGTTTTTTTTTTCAGATGAATAATAACGAAGGCAGAGCAGACTGGGAATGCCTTAACAAGCAACAATTCATGTGATTATAAATGCTAAAAAAGAGAAAAAATGCCAGAAAGAGTCTTTCGCTCCAATCCCTTCATGGTGGAAATACAAGAGCAGAACAGGTGCCTACACGGGGCAGAGAGCAGTGATTTTCCGATAATGAAAATGAAAGGCCAAGATGGAGACACAAAGACCTGATTTTTCCACCCATATGCTTTGGGCAGTAAACTGACAGAGCGGATCGCCCGCCCATTATAGAACCTGGCCGATTTGCATCTCGATTAATCTCAAGCAACGAGCGGCCAATCTGCTCCGCTAGTTTATTGCCCCAGGGCGGTGATGTTGAAAATTAACCCCACGGGGTAGATTTTCAAACTTGCCGCCCGGACGTAAAAATGGTCCTTGCTCGTTCGGCTGCATGTTATAGAAACAGACCCGATTTTCATTCCCATTGACTTCAATAGTAATGAAATCGGGGCGGTTTCTGTAACGGGTGGTCAATTCGGCAAGGACCATTTGTACGCCCGGACGGAGAGTTGAAAATCTACCCCGATGTGTGTAAAGGTCACGGATTTGATGGGAAGAACACTTGGGCAACAGGGACAAAAGAAAGCGTCTCACATTTAAGGGGCCGGAATTTGCAGAAGAAGTAACGGCGTGTGAACCACGCACGCCGTTAGTAACGTGAAAATCGGCCAGCAACTTACGGCGAGGAAGAGACAATCCCGTGAATTGCGAATCGCCACATGTTGCTGGACGATTTGCGCCGCTCCGCTGTTAGCTTTGCGAAAACGGCAATTCACCCTTAACCTCCCCGTGAGTTTCATGAAGTTGCTGCATTTGCTCATTAGTTGCCCAATAAACTCGCCACAAAAAGTTAAGTCTAGTAATTAATATCCTAAGTACCCTTTTAACAACATGTTAATTGTAATTACTACCAATCAACTTCTCTGGCCCAGAAAGTGAACAATTAAAAGGTTGTGAATTGTTGGTGGAGATTATAAAAATGTCAAATTTAAACATTTTAAATTTTTCTCTTACTTTTCCTCTCTCTCTCTCTTAATCCAATCTTTCTTTCCCTCTCTTTATTTCTCCTTCTGTACCTGATTCACCCTCCTTCTCAGTCCTTCAATCTCAGTAGTTAAGGAGATAAGCTGTCGGTCCCATCGTTCACCAAGGTCCCAGATGCTCTGTTGCCCTCACCATGCCGTTATCAGCTCGCACTTCCAGCAACTTACGGGGCAAAGCATTTTTGAGCTGAAGGTTGCAGGAAAGTCTAACTAATGGGACACACCGTGAGATGCCCCGCTCCAGGAAATTCCGACCCACAGTTCTTGTCTTCGATATTCTTCAGGGTTACAGCGGTGCTAGTCGCATTCTGAGCATTTTATAGAAACACTTTGCATTTATGTAGCACCTTTCACAAAGAGAAACATTCCAACGTGCTTCGCAGAGGCAAAATCAAAAAATGGGCAAACTGGGCCAAAGGAGGAGATATTAGGAGGGGTGATCAAAGAATTGGTCAAAGAGATGGGTTTTAAGGAGAAGAGGGTGGTGGAAAGGCGGAGCTATTTCACGAGGGAATTCCAGGGCAATGGGACCGAGGTAGTTCAATTGAGCAACCAATTTGTTATGGGATAGCATGTGGACAGCAGAGCTTTGCCACTGTTTCTAAATGCCCTGTGCTCCCAGCCAGATAGGAAGGTCCACCAGACTATCCCCGCCAAGTGCCTGGGACCAGAGTCTACCCAACACAACGTGTGTGAGGTGTTTACCGAATACCGAGAAGTGCTAATGAATTGATTCTTGTTTAGTGTCTTTGGGGGGGAAAAAATCACTATTTTAATCACCTTCTCTCTCAGCACCTTGAAAAGAAATTGTAACCCTCAATGTTTAAAAGTAACTATTTTTCCAAAATCCACAAACGTGGCATGAGGTAACATTTAGTCAAAGGAACATAAGTGTTCTGCACTAGCTCACTAGGTACATGCACTAAATCCTAAGGTACTGTGTTGTAAAGAACAGAAAGGCTTTGAGTTTGGTTTGAGGAGTTGGTCATCTCACCTGAGGTGATAGAATGGAAGGTTAAGTCTGCGTCCATGAGCTGCAAAGAACTAGAAACAATCCTATCCTCATCCCAGCTTTCCATCACCATCCCACTCTTCCTCGTACTCCAGTGAATCCTGTGGAATTGCTGTGACGTCGGGACATCAAGTGAATTGTCTATTATGCCTCCAAAAGTTGAATAGCTGACGTTCACTGCCGAGGCTCACCGGAGTGAAATACTGAAGTGCGACCAACGCCCTATAACAGGCGTCCAATCCGATGTCACCCGTTTCACACTATCGCCAAGAGTTAAAATTACTCCCAATGTTTCTCTCCTTATCTCCTGTGTTGGGATGTTCAAATGCTTTTGCCTCTCCCAATTTAAGCCGAGAGGGGGGGGGGGGGGAAAGAGGGAATTTTAACTTTTATCAGTGGGCGAGAAAGGGGTGATCGCGACTCGGCAGGCCATCTCGCACCCCTCTCTCGAGTTTCTGTTCCAGTGAAGTCAATGGACAAGAAAATGTGATTACCCCAACACAGGGTGTGAGATGAGCTGGCGATTCGCTGTCGCCCATTTTTGCGTTATGGCCAAAGACCAATTTCACCCCCTAATTCTCCAAACGTGACTTTAGCTTTGTATCGAGGCCACGTCCAGTGTCAAAATAATACCTTCCACTGCATCCTTTTTATCAGGCCAGTCGTTCCCTTGAAACTGAAAAACTGTGGCAAAAGAATTCTTCCTAACAGTAACTAGATGGCCCAAAATCAGAGTACTTAGGATGCCCTCATAGATGGAAATGAAAGACCTTCCTGTGGCCAGCATTGGCCGGAAGAAAACCTGTGCTCCATGGGTGGCACACACGGGTTCTAATCTCTGCAACGTTTAGTTCCCCATCTACAAATTAACGCCCAGGCTTTCTACAACCCTTCTCCTCCCCCTACCCCGACTGCTTTTTGGTGGATCTGAGGCACAGGTCCAGTCGCAGACTATACGCCCGTGTGGGCCGGCATGTGTTAAGTGCACGCAAGTGAGCCAAACACCTGGTCCACTTGTTTCTGGACAGGTGCTGAATGCAAGGGGGTAGATTATCAATTTGTGAATCGGAGAGTTTCTTTGCAAACCTGCTCTCTGCTCTACGTCGCAGCTCAATGTAGGATTTCCCCCCCACCCCCCCGGAGATTTGTTTGAAGGACTCCAGAGCGGCATTTTTTCCTCATTTCTTTGTCAAAAAAAACTCTGCTTGATATCAATGATTGTTGCCAGGGCAAAACAGCAATATTAATATCGTGTGCGCCACTCAATAGAGAAAGCTGCAGCTGATGAGAACCACTTTCAAGTTAAGTTTCTATAAATTGCTTAATGATGTTGTTGGTTGTTATTTCTGTGTCTTCGCAATCTTCCCCTTGGAGAACAATACGAAGCAGTGGGAAGGATTCGCAGGCTGATTAACAGTCTGACAGGCGGCGACCTGAATGCTCCTTCCACGGCCCTAACCATCCTTATGCCAGCCGATAGGGCAGTTAGTGCTATACGGCGGGTTTCATGGGCTCCTATGATCGATTGGATGAGGGACATTAGTTTCCCCACAGGATGACAACCGAGAATTCAGGAACGGGGTTGGAACCCTGCACCGTCTGACTCCGAGGCGGGAATTCTGCCACCGAGCCAAAGATTCGCTCCGTGTTGTTGGTAAGAGCTTGAAAAGTCCCGCAGAGGCCCTTGTCTCATTAGCATAAAGCAGAGAGCTATTAACGTTTTAACAGTGCAAAAAGAATCAATGCTGTCGCTTCTATTTGCTTTGAAATGTAGAAGTTGTTAGAAGAGATTAGTTACAATAAAACAATTTTGGCAACTATTAATGTCACAATAAATTATGAATGAAAATTCTTTGTCGTTTTGATTCTACCTTAAAAGACTTGCATTTATATAGCGCCTTTCATGACCTCAGGACCTCCCAAAGCGCTTTACAGCCAACGAGGTACGTTTGAAGTGTCATCACTGTTGCAACATAGGAAACACAGCAGCCCATTTGCACACAGCAAGATCCCAATCAGATAATCTGTTTTAGGTGCTGGTTGAGGGATAAATATTGGCCAGGACAATGGGAAGAGCTCCCCTGCTCTTCGTTGAAATAGTGCCGTGGGCTCTTTTACATCCATCTGAGAGGGCGGATGGGGCTGCGGTTTAACGTCTCATCCGAAATACGGCACCTCTGACCGTGCGGCCCTCCCTCAGTACTGCCCTGGGGAGTGTCGGCCTAGATTTTGTGCTCAAGTCTCAGGGGTGGGACTCGAACCCACGACCTTCTGGTTCAGGGGCGAGAGAGCTGCCCGCTGAGCCACTGCTACCAGGACTTGACTGGGTGAAACAGGTGACTGATTGTCCTACTGGTCGTGGCGAAGATTGCTTTCACACTCAACATGAGTTTCACTCAAATCCATTTTTCAAATAATGAATATTGCTCACACTGGTGATCTATTCTACGCTCATTTGACGCCGGGGACTGGGGAGGCGGGGGGGATAGATTTTCAACTTTCCACCTGGCTGTAAAACAGGCCTTGGAGATCAGCCGCCAATTTTCAATGGGATTGAAATCAACAGGGCGAATTGTTCATCTTTTCAGCCTCCTAGGCTAACTTAGCACACAATGCTAACGTGACACTGAATGCTTATGCTGCTCAGAGAGTAGGCAAATTTTCCAAAGGCCCTAGCCACTTGAGAAGATTGAGTTTGGGGAATGGCAGGCAGTAAACGGGCTTTTCTGTTACTGGACCGGAAAGGGCAGGGCTTCCGATTAGAAAATCCAGACACAGGCTGTGCCGAGCGCTCATTAGATTCAGGTGGTCGGGATCCTTCCTTCCACTGTGGAGAACAACACGAAGGGGAGGGGCTTGCCAATGATTGACAGCAGCCAATCAAGAGAACACCAAGGCATTTACACAAAAAAGTTAGCAAAGCCCAATCCAATAATTAAAGCTCCAGGTCACGTGCTTCAACTTGGGCCTCGGGCACACACGAGAGTAAATATTTTTTTAAAAAGGATTTATAACATGGTTTCATAGTATTAATTCCATAGTGTGATACAGCACAGGAGGCAGCCATTCAGCCCATCATACCTGTGCCAGCTCTTTGAAAGAGCTATCCAATTAGTCCCACTGTCCTGCTCTTTCCCTATGGCCCTGTAAATTCTTTCCCTTCAAGTATTTATCCAATTCCCTTTTTAAAAGTTGTTAAATCTGCTTCCACTACCCTTTCAGGTCATAACAACTCACAGCGTAAAAAAAATGTTTCCTCATATCGCCTCTGCTTCTTTTGCCAATCACCTTAAATCTGTGTCCTCTGGTTACCGACCCTTCTGCCACTGGAAACAGTTTCTCCTTATTTACTCATCAAAACCGTTTGTGATTTTGAACACCTCTTATCAAATTTCCTCTTAACATTCTCTGCTCCAAGGAGAATAAACCCAGCTTCTCCAGTCTATCCACATAACTGAAGTCCCTCATTCCTGGTAACGTTCTAGTAAATCTCTTCTGCACCCTCTCTAAGGCCTTCACATTCTTCCTAAAGTGTGCTGCCCAGAATGGAACACAATACGCCAACTGAGACCAAACCAGTGTTTTATAAGAACATAAGAAATAGGTGCAGGAGTAGGCCATACGGCCCCTCGAGCCTGCTCTGTCATTCAATAAGATCGTGGCTAATCTTCGACCTCAACTCCACTTTCCCACCCAATCCCCATATCCATTGATTCCCTTAGTGTCCAAAAATCTAGCGATCTCAGTCTTGAATATACTCAACGACCAAATATTCACAGTCCTCCGAGGTAGAGAATTCCAAAGATTCACCACCCTCTGAGTGAAGAAGTTCCTCCTCATCTCAGTCCTAAATGGCCGACCCCTTATCCTGAGACCATGCGCCCTAGTTCTAGACTCTCCAGCCAGGGGAAACAGCCTCTCAGAAATTTATACATTTTAATTAGATCCCTGATCATTCTTTAAAACGAGAGAATATAGGCCCATTTTGCTCAATCTTTCCTCATCAGACAATCCTCTCACTCCAGGAATCAATCGAGTGAACCTTTGTTGCACCGCCTCTAAGGCAAGTATATCTTTCTCTAGGTAAGGAGACCAAAACTGTACACAGCACTCCAGGTGTGGTCTCACCAAAGCTCTGTACAATTGTAGCACGACTTCCTTACTCTTGTACTCCAACCCCCTTGCAATAAAGGCCAACATACCATTTACTTTCCTAATTGCTTTCTGTACCTGCTTGTTAACTTTGTGTTTCGTGTACAAAGACACACAAATACCTCTGAACACCAACATTTAATAGCTTCTCACCATTTAAAAAATATTCTGTTTTTCTATTCTTCCTACCAATGTGAATAACCTCACATTTCCCCACATTATACTCCATCTGCCACCTTCTTGCCCACTCACTTAACCTGTCTATATCCCTTTGCAGACTCCTTGTGTCCTCCTCACTGCTTACTTTCCCACCTAGCTTTGTATCATCAGTAAACCTAGATACATTACACCCGGTCTCTTCATCTAAGTCATTAATATAGATTGTAAATAGCTGAGGCCCAAGCACTGATCCTTGCGGCACCTCACTAGTTATAACCTGCCAACCTGAAAAAGACCAGTTTATCCCTTCTCTCTGTTTTCTTTCAGTTAACCAATCCTCTATCCATGCTGATATATTACCCCCAATCCCATGAGCCCTTATCTTGTGTAACAACCTTTTATGTGGCACTATATCGAATGCCTTTTGAAAATCTAAATATACTACATCCACTGGTTCCCCTTTTTCTAACCTGCTAGTTACATCCTCAAAAAACTCTAATGAATGTCAAACACGATTTCCCTTTCATAAAACCATAGACTTTGCCTAATCATACTATGATTTTCTAAGTGCCCTGTTCCCACTTCCTTAATAATAGATTCCAGCATTTTCCCAACAATTGATATCAGGCTAACTGGCCTGTAGTTCCCTGTTATCTCTCTCCCTCCTTTTTCTTTAATAGCGTTGTTACATTTGCTACCTTCCAATCCACAGGGACTGTTCTAAAATCTAGGGAATTTTGGAAGATCATAACCAATGCATCCACTATCTCTGCAGCCACCTCTTTTAGAACCCTCAAATGTAGGCCATCAGGTCCAGGGGATTTATAAAGTTTAGCATAATTTCCTTGCTTTTCTGCTCTATGCCTCTATTTTATAAAACCCAGGATCCCATCTGCTTTTTTAAAAAAAAAACAGCCTTCTCAACTTGTTCTGCCACCTTCAAAGATTTGTGCACATGCACCCCAGATCTCTCTACTGCTGCACCCCTTTAAAATTGTACCATTTAGTTTATATTGCTTCTCCTCATTCTTCCTACCAAAGTGCATTACTTCGTACTACTCTGCGTTAAATTTCATCTACCACGTGTCTGCCCATTTCACCCAGTCTATGTCCTCCTAAAGTGTTACTATTCTCCACATTGTTTACTACATTTCCAAGTTTCCTGTCATCTGCAAACTTTGAAATTATACCCTCTATACCCAGGTCCAGGTCATTATTATATATCAAAAAGAGCAGTGGTCCTAATACCCCTGGGGAACACCACTGTATACTTGCCTCCAGTACGAAAAACAACAGATCACCAATACACTCTGCTTGCCGTCCATTAGCCAATTTGTCACCCACGCTGCCACTGTCCTATTAATCCCACGTGCTTTAATTTTGCTAACAAGTCTATTATGTGGCACTTTATCAAATGCCTTTTGAAAGTCCATATACACAACATCAACCCAAATTGAAAGAACTCAAGTTTGTCAAACATGATTTTCCTTTAACAAATCCGTGCTGGTACAGGCAACTGAGAAGAGGCCTTCTATTGAATTGGTTAATGTTTATTACATTATGTTATTTCTATCTGTAAATTTTCAACTGCAGGTAAATTCAAGAACAACAACTTTGGAGCTGGTTCTGATTCTTCATTCTTTTATTAACATTTCCTGACTGTCCCATTTGTTGCTTTTATAGGGCCGTAGCACCAACTCTGATCATTTACTAAAGATCTGCCTTGCTTTTGATTCATGCATTTCATACATCCTTCAAAAAGGAACTGGATAAATACCTGAAACGGAAAAATTTGCTGGGCTATGGGGAAAGAGCAGGGACTAATCGGACAGCTCTTTCAAAGAGCCAGCACAGTCACGATGGGCCGGATGGCCTCCTTCTGCACTGTATGATCCTCGTGCTATTTCACAAATATCAAATTAAAAGCTAGCAAGCTGCGAGGAATCTGTTTAGAAAAAAAGTGTTACGCACACTAGGCATAATCGAGAAACAGAGGTAAATGCAGGGAGCAGCACACTCCCCTCGATTTGGCACCAGCATGAATGGAGCTCAAGCAATAGCATTCAACAATAAACAAGTTTATCGACAAAAACAAAATTCAAGGTGAAGTTAGAAATTTGGCATTAATTTTATTTTTAAATATATATATTTTTATGTAGAACTTATATACAGTTTAAAATGATGGAGCGGCTTAGTACCACAATCAGTTCACAAGAATAATGAAACATGCATCCATGCAGAACGCAAAACAATTTTTTTTTTGTTTAAAAAAGGCAAACAGAAAACACACTTGCCAGGATCTCACACTGTCTGCGCCCATCGACTACCAAGCCTGTGAAGCATCTTTCACTAGGAGAGGCAACCACATTTCGCTTTTAAAAAAGAGCGAAGTGCGACTTGTATGATTGGGTTTGTGATCTATGCCACTCTTGCACAATTATAAATATCGCCAACTCCAGTGTAGGCAACCGTGTACATTCTTAGAGCTTGGCAGCGTCTTCTGCCTCCCTCCCGTTGGCACAGCCTGGAAATGAATGCTTATGCTGACGTGCTCGTAGTATATTCCTCGGTCGACTGTTTCAGCGGAGACGTTAACTGGTTGATTTTTTCAATCTTAACATTTATTAAAATGGTGAACAGAGAAACGTCAAACACAAAGGGGGAGGAATTCGTCCTGGTGCGGTTGCGGAAAATGGGCTACCCATTATCTGCCCAGCCTGTTATCCGGTTTAGTCAGAGTCAGTGGAGCTGACACCGCTCGTTTTGCGCGGCCGCACCAACGTGAATTTCTACCCCAAAGTACTTGAAACGAAACCAGAAGATGCTGGAGATACACAGCAGATCCATCACCAAAACAAAGACAGGTTAACATTTTAGAGCTAAAACACTTCATCAAAACTCCAAAGGCAACCCATCTTTTTCTCTTAACTGGGGGTGAAGGGCCTGCTGTGCAGATCCAGCATTTTCTAATTTGGTTTCAGATTGCCAGCATTTGCTGCTTTGTTTTTTTCTTTTAATCAGTGCATTAATATTACAAACATTTCTAGGCTTGTGTCTGCAAAAGCCACAGTGCCAAGCCCATTGCAGCACAACAGAAACCACCAGGACTTAACACACTGGGGACAAATCTCACATGTTGAGCGTTTGAAACACTTTCTTTTTCGCAAAAAAAGTTACTAAAAATTGGATCATCGGGATTAAATGCAAGTTTTCGATCATAATTCGTTTGGATTTTTGTTTTAATTTCTGCCACCTGAATGAAAACAGGAAACAGCACATCTTAGGCGTGTGCCTAATCACTTTGAAGATTTAGATCAATTTTACAGCAATATTTGATTTCTTTCCCCCCATCCTTTCTTAATGTCTTAAAATGTTAATTTTCCTCAGAGTAGATTTTATACACCTGCTTTATTAGCTTCGCCCCACAATTTTTCCACGTGCGCCCCCTCCATCTCAACGTATTATACAATTATTGAAAATTAGGATTAAGACACTTTTTCCACAAAACTAAAATCTGCAGCTTGCATCCTAACAGCACTGTGGGAGCACCTTCACCACGTGGACTGCGACAGTTCTCAAGGGCAACTAGGGCGGGCACTGAACGCAGGACTAGCTAGCGACGCCTATGTATTTTTTAAAAAAGTTTTATGTGAATATGGGAGAAAAGTATTGCTCTGGTCAGTAGGTGTAGCGACATTGATAATCTATTCAAGATTCCCTCCATTTGATATTTCCAGTGATATTGTTACCATGTGACACACCACAGCATACGCAGGAAGAAAAGGTTTCTGGAGGATGTATTCGAGAAGGTGGTCACCCCAGACGGAGAGAACTAGTGAAGCAGGAGAAGGGGTGGGTCACCGTCCACAGGAATACCCTACAAGATCATGGGAACACCAACCATCTCCAAGTTCCTCTCAAGTCACACACCATCCAGACTTGGGACATTTAATCGCTCTTCCTTCATTGTTGCCGAGTGAAAATACTCTACTTACCATCACAAGGATCGCAGCAGCTCAAGGAACTGGCCCACCACTATGTTCTCAGATCAATAAGGAGTGGGCCAAATGGAGCCTTGCAAGCAACAGCCACATCCTGTGCCAAGTAGACACTGGAAATTCCTGCACTATGGCACATTTTAGGCTACCAGAAAGCCTTGGATAAAGTTCCGCCAGAAAAGCAGCAACACAAGCTTATAAGCTGTGGGCACCGTAGGTAAAATGTTGATATGGATAAGGAATTGGCAGAAAGAGAGGAAAGAGGAGGTACTAGTTAGCAGGACGCTGTTGAGCTGGGGAGATGTACTGAGTGGAATGCCCCAGGGATCAGTGCCTGGGTCCCCTTGCTTCCATTCTACATAAATGACTCGATGAAAGTTGTCAAATTCACAGATGATAGGAAATTAAGAGAGCAAGGGCATGATAATGGACCTGAGGAAATACAGAAAGACCGGACAAGATTTGCAAGTGGGCACAACTATTCCAAATGAAAAAATCAATTAGCGGTAAGTGAAAGATTTTACATATTGGAAGAGGAAAAAAAAACACAAGAACTTAGTTCATGAATGGTGTCAGCAAAATAGTAAAAATTCAAAACACTTACTGTTTTTCTGACAACTCATCTAATTCGATTGATGAAATTAGTTACCTATTCTCCTGACCACCCAGCGAGAGAGACACACACACACCCCTTTCCACTGACGTTTCACTGAGTCACAAGGTGAACGAGCATCCTGTGCTTTAAGCCTCTTGATCCTCACGCAACATGCAGTGAAAATTACCCTAATAACTTCAGGTCTGGTCGGTACAGACACCCCACTCTAAGTAAAGAGGGTTAAGGAGATGGTGGTGGTGGGAGGGGGAAGAGATCTCCATTGTTATTCTCTAGAATGCACAAACTAGGAATTGCCTTTAAAAAAGCAATAATTGTACTGGATGCAATAGGTCAATAAAAACCAGCACCTGTTCACTGATCAATTTGTTCACACAATCGGGAGTGTTCACTCAGCAGGAAAATATCGGCGAAACTGCCTGTTGTATAGCCCATTAATGCTTTTATTTACGAAGAGGTAACATCCAAAACTGCTTCACATCATTTGCAGTTTCCTCTACCTTGGCGAGGGTCACGCCTAGGGCATTGACTCAGTCCGACTGCAAACACGGTTGAGAACCAGGCACGAGAGAAGCAAGTAATAATAATTAAAAAAATCACAGAAATTTACAGCTGAAATTATCCAGTTAACAGAAACAACACAACAGGTGCAAATAGAAATATTGCATGATCTTATAATTCCGATTCAATTTACTGAAATACTCATTTAGCCGAAGTGAACTCCTTTCAGCAGCCATGAATGAATTTTAACAGTCAAAGCAAAAGTACTGCATATCTTCCCTTCCCTTTAAGGGCACAGTAATAGGCCTACTAGTGTCACGTGTGGGCACAGAAACAGAACTGCAACAAAACCTAATCTTTTTTTTTAAAAAAGGGGGGCACATCATCCTTAAGGAGAGGGTAAGCAGGTCCTTTCTTTCTCCCCCTCCACCGACAACAAATTATGATTAATACAAACAATTTTGCTCAAGCATCAAACTTTGATTGCACCTCCTCCACTTCTTTTTAGTTAACCAAATCCCCAACCGTCTTTCGGCCCATGAAGGGACATTTACACTGAACCCAGACAGGTTAGCCCACCCCTTTCCCTCAAAAAAAAAATCTATTAACATTAACACTGTACAGTTCTAGCAAAGAACCAGGAAAATACAGTTAGGACTACAGTGAAGAGAGGTAGAGAAGTAATCAAGCAGATTATCTCCCGAAACTCTTTAGCATTTTCCAGTTCTGACGAAAGGCCTTCGACCTGAAACGTTAACTCTGTTTCTTTCCCCACCGATGCTGCCTCACTTGCTGAGCTTCTCCAGCATTTTCCGTTTTTATTTCAGATTTCCAGCATCCGCAGTATTTTGCTTTTGAAGCAGAGCGCCCACTCCCAAATCACTAACCAGTGACCTCTGGTGGAATACTCGGGTGTGTGAGCATCAAATGCAGACAGCGTCAGATGAGCAAGGTATCAGGCTCAGCTACGGTCTCCTCCCTGCCCCCCAGTCAAATACCCCGCTGACTTTCACTATCTAAGTTCACCTAGGTCAGGTGTTGTAAGCCACACGGCCAGCAGGCAATACCTTCAGGAGGTAAAACTGGTTTATTGCTCCGCTTTCCTCTACAAGATGGCTGTCTGAGTTTATGCTGGCAGCTAGACTACGCTCCTATCGTCAGACAATACACTAGAATCTCGAGAGAGTTCTTTTTAAACCAGTTTGCCAACCGCTGTGGACAAACGCTTCCTTCCTTTGTCACAGGGGCATTTACGAAGAGGAAGGGAGATTTCTTGCTCGTTCCTGTCAATGGACAAAGAAACGATTGTCAGCACAAGTTGTCCTGCACTTTCCTTCCTGGCACATGGAATCATGTCAATCAGCGACTGAAAGAAGAACAGATTAAGGTTTCAGCCGAGGCCCTTCATCAGAACTGAAATCAACAGAACTGACAAAGTATCATTGCCCGAAACATCTCCCCTTTCAGGTGCTGATCAGCCTGCTGTGTATTTCCAGCATTTTCTGGTTTTTGTTTCCTGCACAGTGGTTTTCCCCTCTCGTCTCTTACTTACAAGCAACCAGATCCAGGAGGAAGGACGTCAAATGGTGCTAGATCACCAGGCGGTCATAGGCAAAGGGTGAGCTGCGATATTACTGCTCGGCAAATCTGTAAAATGATCCCAGAGGCAAAATAATACGGAACTGAAGCAGCACGGCTGGGAAATAGAAAAGGAAAGCAAGACTTGCATTTATACAGCGTCTTTCACCACCTCAGGACGTCCCAAAGCGCTTTATAGCCAATTGAGTACTTTTGAAGTCAAGGGGCAGCTAATTTGTACACAGCAAGCTCCCACGAACAGCAATGTGATAAATGACAAGATAATCTGTTTTTTGGTGGTGTTGGTTGAGAGATAAATATTGGCCAGGACACCGGGGAAAACTCCCCTGCTCTTCTTCAAAGTAGTGCTGCAGGATCTTCTACGTCCACCTGAGGGGGCAGCCGGGGCCTTGGTTTAGAGTCCCATCTGAAAGACGGCATCTGACAGTGCAGCACTCCCTCAGTACTGCACTGGGAGCGTCAGCCTAGATTTTGCGCTCGAGCCCCTGGAGCAGGACTTGAACCCACGACCTCATGACTTAAGAGGCGAGAGTGCTACAAATTGAGCCACAGCTAAATAGGCAGCAGGCTTGCATTTACAAGGCATCATACAACATCTCTTACATGTCTCAAAGCATTCAAGGAGTTATTCTGAGGTGCAAGGATTGTTATTAGGCAGACAAACACAGCAGTACTTTGTACACGATAGGATTCCACAAACAGCAATAATATAAATGACCAATTTTTTTTTCAATTAAGGGAGGAATGTTGGCCAAAACACCGGGACAGCTCCCCTGTCTTCTTGGAATAGCACCATAGGATCTTTAACATCTCATCTGAAGGGCAGTGAATGGAGCAAGACCTCTCAGTGCTACACGGACGTGCCAAGCCTAGAATATGTGCTCAAGAGCTGGAGCCACAACTAAACCAAGCTCACTCACTCACAAACATAAACAAAATAGACACACAGCAGAATCTTTGCCAGTTAAGCCCTTACCGACACTTTTCTTGTTCTAAAGTGCAGAACATCACAAAGCATTTCTGGGTTTTGGGGAAGTAGATTTTCCATTATTATCCATCATTCAGCACTGACGCGACAGGCAGGTGGGGGGGGAAAAAAAAGATATTTGCAGAATTTAGACACATAAGGGGCAAGTTTTCCTTGCTCCTGCATCTAGGGCTATTGCACACGGGCGCATCAACTGCAAGGAAATCAGATGGGGAGGAACACGCACCCCCAATGGAGCCCGACCAATTTTCCATCCACGAATTTAGATGGATGGGGAATCAGCCTTTATGGCTAGGCACTTCTTTCTCCCCGCCAGATTCACCTCACCCAGGCGATCCGACAGCCCCTCGAACGGGGTGGGAGAAATAAAATCGGCCCCTTTTGATTTGGTCATCGGGAAAGCAAGTGTGGAACCCATCCCCCACCACCCCCCCCCCCCCCCAAAAAAAAAAGCAGCTGAAGCCTACCTTACTGCAGTTTGAAATTATTAGGACAAGAATTAAAACAATATATTAAAAAAAACAAAATAACATGGTCGTACACAGTACTATTTTACACATTCCTCGCTCGACAATTATGTACTCTCTTTCCAGCCTAATGTTACACAGATTTGCATTCTCTCTACCACATTATATACAGCATAAGCGGGTTTCAAAGCGGACGATGGGGGTCTCAAATGCATTAAAACGTGCGAGCGACGGAAGAAGCCTCGGACGTGTAAAGCGCGGGCTTTGCACGCAAGCGTGGCGGATTTCTGACAGCGGCCCTCCCACCCCTTTTCCCCCAGCGCTCTCAGCAGTGTTTCTGCCCCACTTTGCAACTTGTGAACTGAGCAAAAAGCAGGTTCAGCGCCGGGCGGTGTTCCTCCAGTCCCAGGGCGACCAGGGCTCCCATGAGCAGTCTCTTCACCGTGACAATAGGGGGCTGGGCTGGCATCATCTGTGGGCATAAGAGATGGTGGGGAATAAATAGGTCACCTTCAGGACCGCGTTCAGAAGTCAGAGTAACTGGAACTATGTTAATTTTTTTTTTAAATAAATTTAAAACATCACCGCAAGAGAGCTAACATTACCACCTCCAGCGTTGAGTTTAAAAGGGATATCTGAGGTGAGGGAGCCGGACTAACATATTTAGAGCTTAATCACCCCTTGCTTCAATGGGAATTCAGCTCCCTCAATCTGCCAGACTCCGTAACTCTTCAGAAATGTCTCAAAGCCCTTGAAATACAATTACTTTTGAGCAACTGTTATAAGGGCAAACGCTGCTGCCATTTTGCGCACAGTAAGATGCCACAAAAGCAATGAGATGAATAACCGGGTAACCTGCTTTCAGCGGTGATCGAGAAAAGAATGCTTCCCACGACACAGGGAGAACTCCTCGCTCTTGGCTGAATAGGATCTTTTAACTGCTCCCTGAAACATGAGATTTCCTTCTCATCTGAATGGCAGCAACTCTGGCAGTGCTGCACTCGCTCTCTGGGCTGCACCCGCTCGCCAGCCTGTTGCTCAAGCTCTGAAGTGGAATGTCAATCCCACATCTCCTGACCTTGAAGCAAGAGTGCTACCAACTGAGCCAAGCTGACACGCAGTGGTGCTCACCGCAAAAAGCGTTCTGCCAGTACAGCCAACAGGAACAATGTGTCAAGAGTTGCTGGTGCATTGACAGAAACTGTCATCCTAAACTGCGCTATTGCAGTGTGTTTTAAGTTGTTTCTGCTGTGAAACTGCTCGAGAGTCAGGGAGGGACAAAATGGAAGCACGTCCATATGTGGGTTAAAGGGGCCTATAGTGTTACCGATTGACTGAGGATGGATGATATCATGGTCAGGTGGATGCCACATGGTGTTAAGGGTTATAGAAAGAACTGCCTTAAAGGGGGAAGAGAGCAGAACGGGAGCAAAGAGACAGATAGTTTCATCACATGATCACCTGATCTCCAAACGATTGGGGTAATATCCATCTTTTGTACTCATTGCCTTGTTACTGTGTGTAACTAATTGTACTTGATTAAAATTACTAACGCCACCGTATTGCTTGTCTTGTCGAACTGATTTACAGAAATCAGCTATCGTATTAAAACCTTGCAGAATACCCCCAACCCCTCTCAAAAACCTCCTCAGACCCCAGTTTGGATAATACCACGAGTTGCCCAAAATGATCTCTGGCCAAGTGGAATTCGCAACCCATCAGAAACAAAGCTGTATAATCCGCGTGTGAATGCAGATTCCCAGAGCCACTGGTGGTTCAAGTAATCTACTCCTCCAACACAGCCTTATTTTGTAAGCCTGGGTGCTCAGAAATTCCAACTCCAGGATTCCGCTGTAAGAACAGTGTTTAAGACAATCACTGAAAACTCTCAAGACTCACCTTATTGACCTTGTGTCGGTGAATAAGTCCATCCGGGCCCAGGTAAAACGTGGAATATGCATCGTAGGTTCTGTTGGGGAGGGGGGACGAAAAACAAAATATACTTCGTAGCTTCCAGTTAAAAAGGTGGAATATGCATCATAGCTTCAGGAACATTAACACCCGATTCACACTACAGCCGGTGACTGACCACGCGCAGCACCACAGAGAGCAGGAAACCCCAGTGCCGTCACCAGGATTGAAGGAAGGGGCGACAGTGTGCATCAGTTGGGTGGATCTGCCACAGCAAGGGAGCTCTTTATTTAAATTGGACCTATATCTCCAATGGAGGCACTGCCAGGCTAGTTCAAGAGTTCCTCCCAATCTCAAACCAGCCAAATATCCAATTCCCACACAGTAAGGAACATAAGTGATTACTGGTGAATTCAGCAGTACGCACATACTAAACCCGTAAACAAGTTGCACAGTTACACAGAGAAAAAGAAACAGAAGTCAGTCCCAATCAACGCACATCGAGCCACCCACAATCTTCAGTATAATGCATCCCACTGGATGAATTTTAAAGCTTGAGGACAATACTGCACTGTATAGCTGAGGATGCAATGTTCCTATTGGCAGTGATAGAGTAATGGGATGCTGAACTAAGCCACTCAACAAGCCTCAAATTACATAGAATTACAGCACAGAAACAGGCCATTCGGCCCAACTGGTCTATGCCGGCATTTATGCTCCACACGAGCCTCCTCCCCCCTACTTCATCTCGCTCTATCAGAATATCCTTCTATTCCTTTCTCCATCATGTACTTATCTGGCTTCCCCTTAAATGCATCTATGCTATTCACTTCAACGTACGGTAGTGAGTTCCACATTCTAACTGCTCTCTGAACAAAGACATTTCACTTGAATTCCTTATTGGATTTATTAGTGACTATCTTATATTTACGTTCTCTACTGTTAGACACCCCACAAATGGAAACATCTTTTCTACATCTACCCTATCAAACCCTTTCATTATCTTAAAGACCTCTATCAGGTCACCCCTCAGTCTTCTCTTTTCTAGAAGAAAGAGCCCCAGCCAATTAACCAACAGTTTGGCTGACTTCATGTCTAAAGTCCTGGCGTTGGCTCTTAAACCAGCATCAATTGTTTGAGTGACAGGTTTAAACTTATTCTTTCAAATGTTGGAGCCAAGGGGTGCACTTGGGGCTACTAGGTTCCCCCCCCCCCCCCCCAACGACCTCCTGGGGAAATGCATTGAGTGGTGTGGTGGAGTAAGGCCAGAAAAGTCCCCTGTTCACTTCATGCTTTGTACCAATTTTAACTGGGCCGGCAGTGTGGATGCTACAAGACAGCAGCTTTGGCTATTAGCGAGAGGAAAAAAGAAGACAAATTTCACACTCCCCACAAATAAACTCTGTTGGAAAGTGAATGCATGGGCAGGATTGGCCTCTACTCCTTCAGCCCCACACTCAAAAGGTCTGTTGGCGCTCGCTATCTAGCCTGGCACGTGAAGAATGACCACCTAGACATCCTGCACCTGTGCGATCTGCACCCCAGGAAACGTCAGCACCTTCCAAGAAAATGGGAGCCAAAAACGTAAAACTGCCTCTGGGATTTGGTGGCACAGTGGGTCAGAACCCCTTCTCACCCAGCTCAGGCTGCTCTCCTACACTCCCTACCATAAAGGACATAGGGACAGGAGGAGGCCATTCAGCCCCTCCAGCCTGTTCCGCCACTTAATGAGATCTGTCCTGACTCCGTCCACCTGCCTTGGCTCCATGTCCCTTAGTACCCTTGGTATAACAGCAGTATAACAACTTACATTTATATAGCAGTGTGACAAAAGCATCTGAGAGCGCCTTACAGAATGGAGGAGGACAAAAGAGAGAGGTGGGAATAGAAATTAAGGGGAGCAGGGGGGGAAGGCACTGTAGAAGAAAAAGGATTTTAAGGCTTTTGAAAAAAGGGGGGGGGGGGGGGGGGGTGGGGATGAGGCGAAGTGATTTAAAGGTGGAGTTCTAAAGGGCAAGGGGCTTGGTGGGTAAAAGAATGGCCAACGGTCGAGGGATCTGGTGGTCGTAATTGTAAGAGTTGTTTAAATCTTACTTGTCTATTGGGAGTGTTGATTAAATAAAATCGTTCGAGCCACTGAACTCGAAACTTTACTGACCCAATTAAGCACAAACACAACTACCTACTGCAAGCAATGTTTATAAAAAAACAATACTAACAATTATAATCACTAACGTAATACCCTACTTCTAAATTACAAAATATATAACATAAGAAATACATAGGTTTTAAACAAGACGAGAAGTTGAACAGTCTTCCCCCTATCAGCACCCACGTCATGAGTCGTCTCTGGAAAAACTGCCTAACTGGGGGGGTCTGGCTGTCCTTACGTTGGGTTTTTGTGTATGTCTTGTACAATCCCCACTCCCCCCTTCATCCTCTTTATTGCACCTGTATGTCACTATCATTCTCAGTATAGAGATGTTATTCCTAATTCTTATCTTGGACAGTGCATGTACTGGGTCTGGTAATATTATGATCTCACCCACCAGACAATGGATACTTCACAACACCCAAGGCCGTCTTATAACAGACCTTGAAGCTGATAACATATCCCTTTTCCCATGAAAGCAACAAGTCTACAGTTTTTCCCAAAACCGTTGCTTGCAGCTTTTGTTCATAAACACACCCGGTTAGCCTATTTCGCAAAGCGTGCTGGGTACAGGTAGTGGGTTCCCCTCGTACAGCGATGGAGCACGACGCTCACCTGAGGCAAGGGGGCAGCGAGCGGTGAGGGAGATTTTAACCAGTTAATAAGCCGTGTGTTCAGCGCTAGCAATTTAACCAAGAATCGCGCCGGCTGCGTTCTCACCTATATAGCTCGGTCTTGTCCTTCTTGTAAAATTTCAGTATCAGCACATGGAGCGGGAGACCTGTAACTCGCCAGCGCACCTGGATTGTCCAGTCCTCCGGATGCTGCGTCATTTTCATAACCTCCATCTGAATGTCGGCACAGTAATTCCAGGCCACGAACCGTAGCAATGTCACCATTGCCTGATAGATGATACGGCCCCTACAAAGGTAAGAGGCAAGACAGAATAAAAACCAGGGCGATCGATAGTAACAATGGTAATCAAATCCCCTCCCCCGTTACACAAAGGCAGGGGCAATGGCCCAAACTCAGATCTTATCGGACACCAAGCACAGTTACGTTTTAGTGAGAACATTACAATTCCTACAAGCAAGAGCTGGACCTGTTTCTGGCTGGGGCGGAGATCACCTCGTACAAGGGGCAGGTGCTGCGTAGAATTATCAGGACCAGAGTGATCTCCTGGATTAGTTTCGATCGCCAATGGGGTCGGAAAGGAAGTTCCCAGGTTTTTTCCCCCCAAATTGGCCTGCATTTTTTTCATATCTGGTTTACCGCCTCTCCCAGGAGATCACATGGTGGGGTGGGGAGTGTATGTATTGTGATACACAAGGTATCACAATTGTGTGGGAGGGGCTGGATGACGATACTGACTATTTTCTTTCTTGACGTCAGGAAGCTCTTCTCCACAAAGGGTAATCCATACGTGTAATGCGGTTTCAGGTAGCCCGGTGGAAACCAAAAGCCAGAATTATTTAAGCTGTTTGATGAGGTGATGCGGGAGGATTACGGCTTCGTCCAGAATGGATGATCTTGGATAGGGTGAATAGCTGGGCTGGCCTTCCTCATCCGCTTCTATCCTGTGATCTCTTTCGTGGGGTACGTGCTCCAATGTGAATAGAAATAAAGGCAGCAATGGAACCAGAGCACGGAATAAAAACACCAGAGCGCAGCACCAGTAGGGATGAGCGATGGGAGGCGAGTTTCTCCTCCCCTGGAAAGCCTCCAAGACCGTTTCTCCCTCCAAAGCCCACCTCTGCTCAACAATTTTCCAATACCAATTTTCTCCCCTCCCTTCCAGTCCCGACAGCATCAATTCTATTATGGGGGGTAGAAAGGGAGCAATTTAAACTGTTCAGTCTCATTCCTGCAGGTAGTCAATTCTTCTTAGAATTTTAAAAATGTAAAATTAATTTTTCTTTGTTACTTTTCCTTTGTCTCTTTTCTCTCTCTCTTAATCCAATCTTCCTTTCCCTCCCTCTCTATTTCTCTTTCTGTATCTGATTTGACTGTAGTTCATCCCATTTCCTTCTCCATCATTCCGCTGTTTCTTTCTCAATCCTTAAATCTCGTCAGTTAAGGAGACAGACTCTTAATCCCACTGTTCACTAAAGGTCCCAGATGCCCCGTCGCCCTGACCGTTATCAGCTCGCATTTCCAGCAAATTGCGGCGCAAATTATTTTCGGGCTGAAGGGTGCGGGAAGTAGTCTAACATCTCATATGCCACGAGATGCTTCGCTCCAGCAAGATTGGCCCAACGTTTGCTGAAGGTCGTCATGTAAGTGATGCTGCTTTTAAGGCGTGCTATGTGATTGCCCATGGAATAGCAGTGTCATCAAAACCATTCTGAAGGAGATTTTTGAAGAACTGCTTGCTGAAACCTGCAGAAATAGCAGGGGGGGGGGGGTGGAAATTCAGGGGCGCGCCGGAGAACGAGGCTCATCCGAAACTGGGCCTCGCTGTAATGACGAGGCGAGCTGCCAGCTTCTCGCGCCTCCGGAGGAAGCTCGGTGTCAGAGAAGCAGGAAGTTTGGGCCCGCTATGTCACCAGTGAGTCCTGGGAGTTGGGGCGCAGGAGGGGCCCCCGAGTAGCAGCCCATAGTGGCGCTGGGGGAGGGGGAGCACTTCTGCTCCTCCCGGGACCCGTTTCTAAATGGACCGCTGGTTAAGCCACTGTAGAGCTGGAAAAACTAGTCAGAGCTTGCACAGCACATGCTCCACCTAGTTTTTTTTCCCCACGCATTTTGCCGAGGGGTTCCAAAACAAGCACAAGTCCCTTCTCTGTATCTGTAAACTGATCCAACGCTGACTTCAGGCAGCCGCCAGAGACGCTGATCTGGCGGTGGCCACATCGCCAGTGCAGATCGGGCCCAGACACTGGTATACATTGCGCCCATTTTATGACCAATAAAACTTGTACCAATTTCTACCTCTGTATGCCCAAATAACTTTTGCTGAATGTGGCCCACGCCAAGTGCCAGGATATCGGACCAGGTCCACCACAGAAAATGAGTTTGACCCCTGGTCTAACCCATTATATCTCCTATTCCCTGCACTAAAATCACTCATCTTTCACAGGTACCTTTCCCACCAATAAAAAGAAAGACCTTGCATTTCTATAGTGCCTTTCACGACCTCAGGACATCCCAAAGCGCTTTACAGCTAATGAAGTACTTTTGAAGTGTAGTCACTGTTGTAATATAGGAAACGTGACTGCCAATTTGCACACAGCAAGATCCCACAAACAGCAACATGATAATGACCAGATCATCTGTTTTTTTTTTAAGTGATGGATAAATATTGGCCAGGACACTGGGGACAACTCCCCTGCTCCTCTAGTGCCGTGGGATCTTTTATGTCCACCCAAGAGGGCAGACAGGGCCTCGGTTTAACGTCTCATCCGAAAATCAGCACCTCTGACTGTGCAGCACTCCCTCAGTACTGCACTGGGAGTGTCAGCCTAGATTTTGTGCTCAAGTCTCTGGAGCAGGACTTGAATCCACAAGCTTCTGACTCAGAGGCGAGAGCGCTACCAACTGAGATTAAGTAACAGTACTGCAAAGAGTTTACAAAGTGTAAACGCCTAACACAGTTCAAACTGGAGAGACTGAGAACATGGTTCCAACGGTAGCAGACGACCCTCGTCTCCCAGCACTTCTGGTGAGCCAGCTGTGGTATATAATGTTGACTGTTACAGCAGCTGCACATTCCTAGCAGCAGTGCCAGGCATCTTTCTCAGCATTGCGATAAACATAATTATTACAGCAGTGCTGCGGAATGTTACAGCAAGAGCTGCTCCGGTAGCAACTAGAGGTCACCCTGACGGCTCTGCGCTCTCCTTCAACCTCCAAATTCCCCATTTTGGAGGAAATGTCTCCCTCTCCCGATAACGCAGGTTAAAGATCCCGATGGTACTATTTGAAGTGCGGGGAGGTCTCTGACTGTCCTAACATTTCTCCTTCTACCGACGCCACCGAAACCAGAGTGGGCTGGTCCTGTATCTCCGTGCTGGTCGCGATGGCTTGCTGCGCACAAATAGCCGTTCCATTTCCCTACGTGAGTCAGTGTCATTCATTGCGCCTGATGCGCTTTGAGACGTTTGAGACACATAAGGCACTATGCAAATGCTAGTCTTTCTTTCCAACAGCTTGCAGTGTTGTCTCGAGAATTTCAGTGAAATTGTGTGAAACTTTCAGACTACGTCCACCTAAACTGTGAAATTCCCCCCCCCCCCCCTCCCCCCAGCAAGTACAAGAATAGATTCTGTCCTTCCAAATTTGGATTGTCCAGGGAGAACGTTTTGAGCTAGAGAGTGAAGTACCAGTGGGTAATGGTATGTCACTGGTGGTGGAGTTTCATACAAAAACCATATTGACACTAAAATGCTCAGTTGTAAATTTTCCTAGTCAATTGGCACTAATGCTATAAGCATGTTCAGTGACAATGCTGGTTAGTACTAAAAGTACTTAGATCCAGCCATTGGTAGCTCTCTCGCCTTCGAGTCAGAAGATTGTGGGCTCAAGCCCCACTCAAAGACTCGAGCGCATAATCCAGGCTGACACTCCCAGTGCAGTACTGAGGGAGTGCTGCGGTGTTGGAGGCGTCATCTTTCGGAAGAGACATTAAACAGAAGCCCCGTCTGCCCCCTAAGGTGGACACAAGAGATCCTATGGCACTATTTTGAAGAAGCCATGATGTGGAGATGCCGGTGATGGACTGGGGTTGACAATTGTAAACAATTTTACAACACCAAGTTATAGTCCAATGATTTTATTTGAAATTTACAAGCTTGTAAATTTCAAATAAAATCGTTGGACTATAACTTGGTGTTGTAAAATTGTTTACAATTTTGAAGAAGAGCAGGGGAATTCTCCCCGGTGACCTGGCCAATATTTATCCCTCAACCAACATTTTTTTTTATTCGTTCATGGGATGTGGGCATCGCAGGCGAGGCCGGCATTTATTGCCCATCCCTAATTGCCCTTGAGAAGGTGGTGGTGAGCCGCCTTCTTGAACCGCTGCAGTCCGTGTGGTGACAGTTCTCCCACAGTGCCGTTAGGAAGGGAACATCATTAAAACAGATTATCTGGTCATTATCACATTGCTGTTTGTGGGATCTTGCTGTGCGCAAATTGGCTGCCGCGTTTCCTACATTACAACAGTGACTACACTTCAAAATTACTTCATTGGTTGTAAAGCGCTTTGGGACGTCCCAAGTTTTTCTTTCTTGAAGATGTTTCAAATCAATTAAGATGCTCAGTATGTGTTCCACGGTTCCACTTAGTGAAAGAGAATGCCCTAAAAACGGCACATCGGGAGGAATTCTCCTGAGAGGTCCCATCACCACCACGGCCCAATACAGCGGGCAAACATATCAGAAAATCGGCTCTGCACTTGCTTAAAAACTGTCAAATCTCTAACTTCTTCCAGTCCTGGTGATAGTCATCGACCTGAAACGTTAACTCTGTTTCTGTCTTCACAGACGCTGCCTGACCTGCTGAGTGTTTCCAACATTTTCTGTTTTTACGACAGATACTGCTATGGCTTCGCAGATGAGTTACATCGAAACTACAGCACATTTAGTCCAACTGGTCTATGCCGGTGTTAAAGCACCACACGAGCCTCCTCCCTCCTTACTTCTTCTAACTCCATCAGGATAACCTTCTATTCCTTACTCCCCCATGTACTTATCTAGCTTCCCCTTAAATGCATCTACGTTATTTGCCTCAACTACTCCTTGTGGTAGCCCGTTCCACATTCTTACCACTCTTTGGGTAAAGAAGTTTCTACTGAGTATCCGCATTTATAATATTAAATTTGTTACGTGTCTCACACACTCCTTATTTGGGCATCACTACGTCAAGCCTCTAGGTGGATAGGATTTCCCATTAAATGAGCAGCTACCAGCTGTCACGCAGCCATGCCTGCAGCTGCACACTGCCGCCACTAGATGGAGCTTCATAAGCTCCAGATGCCCAATAGACAGCACCATTGTTCAGACAGAACTTCACACATTTCTGGACCACCACCGACATTGACTTGTGTTGTTGCTTTCGGAAGTCTTCCCGATTCTTCTCAGCCAGAGATGGGTAAACAACATCTTGGAATTTTTATTTCTTTCATCTCCTTGCAGAAAATTTGCCTTGTTTCACTTTCCGTGGGGAAATGCCGTAGAAGACTTATTTTTTTTTAAAAACTAGTTACTCTCCCTGTGGTATTGATCACAGGCATGGGCTTTTAAAAAAAAAATCACAAATACTGTGTCACTTCTTTCCTGTAGCTGTCCCTCTCTGCTTCTCTGTCTCTTTGTCTTCAAGAAAGAACTTGCAGTTATATAGCACCTTTCAAGACCTCAGGACATCCCAAAGCACTTTACAGCCAGTGAAGTACTTTTGAAGTGTAGTCACTTTTGCAATATTGCAATGTAGAGAACATGGCAGCCAATTTGCACACAGCAAGGTCCCACAAATATCAATGAGATAAATGACCAGATAATCTGTTTTTTTTTAAAAAAAGTGATGTTGGTTGAGGGATAAATAAATATCGGCCAGAACGCCAGACAGAACTCC
Organism: Heptranchias perlo; assembly: GCF_035084215.1. Taxonomy (NCBI): domain Eukaryota; kingdom Metazoa; phylum Chordata; class Chondrichthyes; order Hexanchiformes; family Hexanchidae; genus Heptranchias; species Heptranchias perlo. The sequence continues at coordinate 7,152,932 of NC_090363.1, forward strand.
CCTGCTCCTCTTCGAAATACTGCCGTGGGATCTTTTACATCCACCCAAGAGGGCATGCGTGGCCGCGGTTTAACGTCTCATCTGAAAGACGGCACCTGACAGTGCAGCGCTCCCTCAGTGCTGCGCTGGAGTCAGCCTAGATTTTGTGTTCAAGTCTCTGGAGTGGGACTTGAACCCACAACCTTCTGACTCAGAAGCAAGAGTGCTGCCCACTGAGCCACAGCTGGCACTATACTGTTGTCTGGGTGTCAGAAAGGCGACTTAAGTGTTCCGTTCTCCTGCATTTACATTCATATTGTGCAGCCGGTCTCCGTGTGAAGCACAGGCCATTTGTAATAGTCTCGTCAGGCACATCAACAAGTGGCATCATGACTCACAAAACTTCAAAAGGATTAAAGCTGTTGTCAGTGGAACGTACTTACCGGGGCCTGACAGGTTAGCAAGTGCAAGGAAAATCCCATTAAAAAAAAACCCTAGTCCGACCAGATTAATGAAAATTCACCTGGTATTTGCCAACAGCTATCCAAGACCCTATCGACATGAGCTGGCGACAAAAGAACACCATCGCAAGCAGCTAAAAAGGAATGGGATTGAATGGCCTTTTCCTGTTCCTGACAATGCCTTCGTGGCACATCTCGCAAAGCTTAGAACAAAAAGGAAGCAGATACACACCGTGTCTTCATCCGAGGAAACTCGCTGATGAATTCTACGTTCCGGGAGTACATCCCGTAATCATGTGGCTTCAAGAAGAAATTTGGCAACTGCAAGCATAAAAATATATTGGTTACTAGTTGTACACAATTGGTTGACAAAAATAAGGTTTTTTTTAAATATACAACTTGGCTATAAAGATTTGATGGAAGTGTTCAAAATCATGAAGGGTTTAGACAAAGTAAATAAAGAGAAACCGTTCCCACTGTCAGAAGGGTTGAGAACCAGAGGATACAGATTTAAAGGTGATTGGCAAAAGAACCAAAGGCGACATGAGGAAAAACTTTTTTTTAAATGCAGCGAGTAGTTATGATCTGGAATGCGCTGCCTGAAGGGGTGGTGGAAACAGATTCAATCATGGCTTTCAAAAAGGAATTGGATAAATACTTGGAGAAAAAACTTGCAGGGCTACAGGGAAAGAGCGGGGGAATGGGACTAACTGGATTGCTCTTACAAAGAGCCGGCACAGGCTCGATGGACCAAATGGCCTCCTTCTGTGCTGTAACCTTCTATGATTCTAAGAGTTGGGAGAGACACTTTAGAAAGCTGCTCCACAGTGCCATCTCATGGCTACAGCCTGTAACCACATTGTGACAGTTGACATAGCAAAATTGAATAGGCAATGTTGTCATAGCAATTTACAATGGTAACTATTGATAGAAATGTGCAACCAAACAGGAAGCAATGGATGTGGACAGGAAAAGCATGCCCTAGGATTTTTAATATTAATTAAATGGGGAAAAGATACCTCAAAGGAAACCATTTTGGTCTTACAATCAACATTCCCTTTTCAAACACTCCCCCAGGTGTTCAGTTGGTAAAGGCTGTGGTACTGAATCATATAGATCAGACAGTCCAGGAGAATGTGATGGGCATCCCATGCGATCTCCAGTTAAGTACATATCACAATGTGGGGATAACTGGTAATCCTGGGCATGCACGGTAACAACAACTTGCATTTATATAGAGCATTTAACATAGTAAAACATCCCAAGGCGCTTCACGGGAGCAATTATCGGACAGAATTTGACACCAAGCCACATGAGGAGATATTAGGAGAGATCATCAAAAGCTTGGCCAAAGAGGTAGGTTTTAAGGAGCGATTTATATGAGGGGTAGAGGCGCGGAGAGGTTTAGGGAGAGAATTCCAGAGCTTATGGCCCAAGTAGCTGAAGGCACGGCCGCCAATGGTGGAGCGATTAAAATCAGGGATGTGCAAGAGATCAGAACTGGAGGAGCGCTGAGATCTCGGAGGGTTGTAGGGCTGGAGGAGGTTACAGAGATAGGGAGGGGCGAGGCCATGGAGGGATTTGAAAACAAGGATGAGAATTTTAAAATCGAGGCGTTGACGGACCGGGAGCCAATGTAGGTCAGTACAAGGACGGAGAATTTGGATCACAGAAGCTTTGCCCTGCTTATAGAAACTGCATTTTCCAACCACAGTCTGCGCTGCGTTAGCTGAGGCAGTCGCAGGGATATTATAATTGGTTTCTGCTAGACAGAGAAGGAAAAAAATATAAATAAATCAGCTGAGTTCCTGCTCTTGATCGTTATACAGCCAAATTTGCTGAAAAGCGTACACATACAAAAGTCAGGGTGAGGACAGGACTCAGCTCACTTATATTATCTGAATATTATCTCAGCTCACTCATTATCTGAAGGGTCTATGCCCAAAGCGTTAACCTAGCTTTCTTTTCAGGTGCTGGTGGACCTGCTGTGTGCATTTCCAAAATGTTCTGCTTTTACTTCAGATTTCCAGCATTTCCAAGTTTTTTTCTTTCCCCTCAATCGGGCTCACGAGGTGCTCGATTACACTCAACACCCATCGTGAGTCAGGTGCTGGCTTGACGAGCAAAAGGGATGGGAGTAAAATGAAGAGGAAAAATACTACATTACAAGAATCAACACCTCCACTCATTGTTTTTATAATGGGAGATGGAGTGATGGTCAAAGTCAAAATTCTGGGTTCGAACTACCCTATTTTTATTGCCTGGCGCAAAGGGACAATTTTGAGAGAGAGACACACACAGACAGACAGACAGAGACTTGTTTAACCTCACTCAATGATGTAATCATTACGAATAGGGCTATTCAAACTAGTCGCTATTCACTAGTTTTCAAAGTTGTTTGGGGGCAGTCCGTGGAAAAGTTTCATGCTCTCCCAGGAGACCCCTAATTCAACGTTCCAAAAGACAGCGTCAACCACCCAAAGGAATACAGTTCTCGCACTGCAGTAAATGTTTACTGGTATACAAGAATAGAATTATATAGAACGTACAGCACAGAAACAGGCCATTCGGCCCAACTGGTCCATGCGATGTATGTGGTCCTCACGAGCCTCCTCCCACTCTATTTCATCTCACCCTATCAGCATAATCTTCTATTCCTTTTTCCCTCATGTGCTTATCTAGCTTCCCCTTAAATGCATCTGTGCTATTCGCCTCAACTACTCCATGTGGCAGCGAGTTCCACATTCTTACCACAGATACAACCGGCAATCTAATGGGACGGCTGGAAATCTGATGACCTGCGGACCCCCTTGCTGACCCCTCTTGGCTCTGGGGCACCCAGAGCGAAAAACCTAAAGTTTATAACGACTGAATAAGCACATTTATCAATGGGATACAAGGATTTTAACCAGCACGCTGGGGATTCTAACTGGACAGGGATTGAAAGATTCGGACTGTTGATAAATAGGCCCATTGGTTTATGGTGACTGAATCAGTCAATTTCCATTTGTTTACAAGGAATTATGTTCTTTACATTGTGTCCCACAGACCTGTCCATTTTTCAGTGAAAACCGCATATCGAAAGACGTCACCTCTCAATCTTCTCAAAATGGGAAGCATTGGTGCGGGGTGGGGGGAGGAGAAACTATTTTTCGCACTGACTTTCTGGATGACAAAAGGAATCCAGGTAAAGTTTAGCAATGTGTGTCCAATTGTTGTTTTTTCTGGAATCTTCCCTTCGACAGACACTAGCCTTTTTATTCTGGCAACCTCAAAAGGTGCCAGAAATGTAATCATACACGAATATGTTTTCATTGTGATGCGCCTCAAGGTATTTTTGGCTTTGCCAGACAGATAGTCCTGTGTTTGCACCTGACCTTACAATATCACTGACATATGTCTATTCAGGCACCACTTGGGGCTTTTATTCCTACTTGCAATGGGCATGGGTTCATGCATAAAACTAATTCTCTTCACTCATCTAGGGTGATCCAGTTTTCAAAAAGGTTGATTTCAGGAAGCTATGCTTGCGAGAGAAGACGAAAGCTGGTAGAACAGGTCCAGGTTAATGAACCTGTGGTGTGAAACTGTAACTCCCATAATGGATGTTGAGGGGCACTTTCAACCCTTTGGCGTGTAGCATTACAACTCATGATGTGAATCCTGACTCCTATCGATTAACTTGTCACCACCATGTCATTCCTCTGTGCTCGGCACACCCAGCCCCAAAGCGCGATGCTCAGACACAAGTATTGTTTCTATGCTTCAACTGCAGATGAGGTTACGAAAGAACAATTGCCTAGCAGTGAGATTAAAGCAGAAATTTAAAACGGCACTGTTCCCAACATTCACCTACCATGTAATCAAATACCATCTAACTCACCACTGGCTGCCTGCTAAACAGCTTGCATTTATATAAGCACCTTTAACGTAGTAAAACATCCCAAGACCCTTCACAGGTTGATTATCAAACAAAATTTGACACCGAGCCACATAAGGGAATATTAGGACAGGTGACCAAAAGCTTGGTCAGAGAGGTAGGTTTTAAGGAGCGTCTTAAAGGTGGAGAGAAAGTCAGAGAGGTTTAAGAAGAGAATTCCAGAGCTTCGGGCCTAGACAGCTGATGGCATGGCCGCCAATGGTGGGGCGAAGGAAACTGGGGATGTGCAAGAGACCAGAATTGGAAGAGCGCAGAGATCTTGGAAAGTTATAGGGCTGGAGGAAGTTACAGAGAGAGGGAGGGATGAAGCCTTGGAGGGATTTGTGCACAAGGATAAGAATTTTAAAATCGAGGCTTTGACGGACCAGGAGTCAATATAAGTCAGCGAGCACAGGGATGATGGGTGAATGGGACTTGATGCAAGTTAGGGTACAGCAGCAGAGTTTTGGATGAGCTCAAGTTTACAGAGAGTGGAAGATGGGAGGCTTTTAATAAGGTTAAGTGGGAGGTTAAGTTTTTATTCACTTGGCATAAGAAAGCTGATCAATTAATAACACAGGCCAGGACAAGAATTGCTTTTCTTCACCTGTGATAAGAAATGTGACTAAACCACAGAGCAGCACCAACAATAAAATGTCCCTTGATGGTTTATTGGGGGTGGGGGGGAGGAATAAAATCATCAGTGCTAGATTCAACTGGGGTAGGTACTGAAATATAAAAACTATGGAACACAGTCTAATCCAAACAAATAAAAGTATTCTTCAAAACTAAAATTACAAACAAGATTGTGGAAGTGCACAGCACCTTAGCACACTCCTGTGCTCATCGACCTGCAATGGCTCCCAATCCGGCAATGCCTCGATTTTAAAATTCTCATCCTTGTTTTTAAATCCCTCCATGGCCTCGCCCCTCCCTCTCTCTGTCACCTCCTCCAGCCCTACAACCCTCCGAGATCTCAGCGCTCCTCCAGTTCTGACCTCTTGCACATCCCCGATTTTTATCGCCCCACCGTTGGCGGCCGTGCCTTCACTGTCTGGACCCTAAGCTCTGGAATTCTCTCCGGCTCTCTAACTCTCTCTCCTCTTTTAAGATGCTCCTTAAAACCTACCTCTTTGACTAACCTTTGGTCACCTGTCCTAATATCCCCTGATGTGGCTCGGTGTCAAATTCTGTCTGATTACAACACCTGTGAAGCACCGTGGGACATTTTACTATGTTAAAGGCGCTACAGAAATGCAAGCTGCTGTTGTTTATCGGTTGCTCATCATGCACAAAGTGTTTACCTTTGTCTTTCAGATCAACTTGCTGCACATTTCTCGAATTTCCTGTTCATTCCTTTTTTTTAAGCACGACGAGACCAGGACAGCTTTTGAGGTCCTGTCAAAAGCAGCTCACCCCATAAGGGGCATCATAACCCACACCCACGACAACTCATCCAACCGGAAATGTGCAGGACCACAACACAGAGGGACAATATAGGTCACAAATATAGGACAATATAGGCCCTCCTTCATAAAAGGTCAGAAGTGGGGATGTTTGCTGATGATTGCTCGGTGTTCAGTTTCATTCGCAACCCCTCAGATAATGAAGCAGTCCATGCCCGTATGCAGCAAGACCTGGACAACATCCAGGCTTGGGCTGGTAAGTGGCAAGTAACATTCATGCCAGACAAGTGCCAGGCAATGACCATCTCCAACAAGAGAGAGTCTAACCACCTCCCCATGACATTCAACAGCTTTAGCATTGCCGAATCCCCCGCCATTAACATCCTGGAGGTCTTAACTGGACCAGCCACATAAATACTGTGGCTACAAGAGCAGGTCAGAGGCTGGGTATTCTGCGGCGAGTGACTCACCTTCTGACTCCCCAAAGCCTTTCTACCATCTACAAGGCACAAGTCAGGAATGTGATGGAATACTCTCCACTTGCGTGGACAAGTGCAGCTCCAACAACACTCAAGAAGCTCGACACCATCCAAGACAAAGCAGCCCGCTTGATCGGCACCCCATCCACCACCTTAAACATTCCCTCCCTCCCTCCACCACTAGCACACCGTGGCTGCAGTGTGTACCATCCACAAGATGCACTGCAGCAACTTGCCAAGGCTTCTTCGACAGCACCTCCCAAACCCGCAACCTCTACCACCTAGAAGGACAAGGGCAGCAGGCGCATGGGAACACCACCACCTACACGTCACACACCACCCTAACTTGGAAGTTCCTTCATCGTCCCTGGGTCAAAATCCTGGAACTCCCTACCTAACAGCACTGTGGGAGTACCTTCACCGCATGGACTGCAGCGGTTCGAGAAGGCAGCTCACCACCACCTTCTCAAGGGCAATTAGGGACGGGCAATAAATGCTGGTCTTGCCAGCGACGTCCACATCCCATGAATGAATAATAAAAAACAAACAAAAAAATAATGCTGACCACATACAAATTATTGGTTAGGTCACAGTTAAAATACCGTGTCCAATTTCAGGCATCTATCCAGGAGGGATGTCATGGAGATGGCACAGAAGAGATTTACAGACTTGACACTAGGAGAAGCTTTAATTATGAGGAGAGACTAGAGAAACCAGGGCTCTTTTGTTTAGAGCAGAGAAGGTTAAGTGGAGATCTAATGTACGTGTTCAAAATTATAAGCGATATGGATAAGGTAAACAGGGGAAAAACTGTTGCCACTGATGGGTGAGTCTTTAACGAGAAGGCCTAAATTTATCATTAAAGAACAAAGAAAGTGGATAGGGGAAATTAATTTTTTTTTAAAAACATGCAGTTATTAGGACATGGAATATCGAATGCCCCATCAGAAACAGTGGTGGAAGCAGAATCTACAATGGCTTTTAAAAGGGAAGTGGATAAATATTTGAAAAGGAAATAATTTTATAAAAAAGAGCAGGTAAACGGGCTAACAGGATAACCCCTTCAGAGGGCCAACACAGGTCCAACAGGCTGAATAGACCCCTTCTGTGCTGTAAAATTGTATGATTTTATGAATGAATATACTCGAGGGGAAGAATGCAAAAAAAAAGGGAACAAAATGAAAGGGCATCTTGCATCTATTGAACAACAAGAAAACCAAAGACACTGCCAGGTTGCCCATCAATCTTCTTCAGTGACACTGTACAAAACTAATACACTGCAACACAACCACCCATTAAACAATTAGAACCACAGTTTACCAGGGCTAAAAGGGTTAATTTACGAGGACAGGTCGCATGGACTAGGCTTGTATTCCTTTGAGTATGGAAGATCAAGGGATGATCTAATTGAGGTGTTTAAGATGATTAAAAGGTGATGGAAAGAAATTAATTTTCTCTGGTGTGGGGGAGTCCAGAACAAGGGGGCATAACCTTAAAATTAGAGCTAGGCCGTTTAAGGGTGAGGTCAGGAAGCGTTTCTTCACACAACGGGCAGTGGAAATCTGGAACGCTCTCCCCCAAAAAGCTGTTGAGGCTGGGGGTCAATTGAAAATGTCAAAAGAGATAGATAGAATTTTGTTAGGCAAGGGTATTTAAGGGTTACAGAACCAAGACGGATAGACGGAGTTAAGATACAGGTCAGCCATGATCAAACTGAATGGCGGAACAGGCTCAAGGAGCTGAATGACCTACTCCTTCTCCTGTTCTATGTTCTTGGAGGCTCGTGTGGAGCACAAGCACTGGCATCAATCAATTGGGCCAAATTGCCTGTTTCCGTGCTGTAAATTCTATGTAATGGAAAATGGGGATGGGAGAGGGTAACAGATGTCTCTCTCTGCTTTAACATAGGGGCTCCCATTTTAAAGTTTCTCCTCTGCCTCTGAAAACAATGACTCATAATTTAGTATGGGTTTACAGACACCGTCCAGTAACTCATGCAAGTGGCCATTGCTCGTGTGCGCCACCTGTGGAGGGCAACACAGCGGATCCTGATTCGGTTCAACTGCAATATCCACACAAACGTTTTCTAGCAAGGAAGTCACTGGATAGCATTTGGGAGCTGGGACCCAGGCCGATTTCCTCCTCCTCCCCCCCTCCCCTCTAGACCAGCGGCCATCAAACTGGTCTGCAGGAACAGTACTGTTAAGCAGTGCATTTACCAACCTACTTATCAGCGTAGGCCTATTCTGGGTATCATTCTATATAAGTGATTTGGTACAATTAAAACGAAAAGCCCTTTTACCTCATTTCTCAGCTTTTCGTACACGACAGCCAGATGCTCCTCCATGCTGGGCTCTCGCTTCTGCGAGCCCGTGCTCTCAAGATTTCCAGTTCCACTAAAAGCGGCCAGTGCGCTGAGCTGCAACACAGACATTGTCAAATGCTCAAACCCCGCGTGGTACGGCATCCGACAGCACTCGCTGTCAAACAGAGTCCTGAAAGAGTCTAGATGCCCCTCGTTCATGTCCCACGGGTGCGCCGCTTTCTCCGCAAATTCCCTGGTCTGGGAAGCCCGCCCGTCCGCGGAGGAAACTTCGCTTTTCTCAAGTTGCCCAGAGATCTCCATAAGCCCCCCCTCGTCTGCCAGGTCTCTCATTGGCCACCCTCGAAAGTCAGAGGTGGCATGATGCTCCACCATGATGTCATCTGCGCTGCGCCCGTCGACGGTGGTGATCGAATCCAAGATACTCTCGAGGTGGGACAACAGAAGGGCACTCCTTTGGTCGGCATCAAACCGTCTGTCCAGCCGAATGGGAGTGCTTTCTATCCTGGACGCCACCAATTTCTCCAAATGCACCAACCCGGAACAGGGCAACTCCAGCAGGGCTGTCCGTTCCTTCCCCTGGCCTCTCATCATCAGCCGCATGCAGATCTTCTCCTCTGGGATACAGATGAGGGACCGCAGACGCACGTCACTTGGGAGCGTCCCCCGGTTGTAGGCACTGTGCCAGTAACTGTACGGGGGGACCTGGACGCGCTCTAGATCGTGGAAGTGGCCCGGCTCGAGGCTTGCACTGCGGGCCGCTGCCGTGCGCGTCTCTACGCCTAGCTGTCTCTTGGTCTGGTGCCGCATGCCAGTAGGAGACTGCGTGGACCACGGCGTGCTGCTGATCTGCCGAGAGAATCTGCCATGACCCAGCTCGAACTTCTGGAGGAAGAAGAGAAGAAAAATGAGTTGCTTGGTCACAACAACATAAAAATGTTTAATGAGAAGTTCTTCAGAATCTTCTTCCACACTCAGAGTGCCGTCCGACCCCGCTGGGGTGGCCACACACTGAGCACAACGCACAGTTCTGGTCTCCGCATTCCAAAAAGGATACAGAGGCACTGGAGAAGGTGCAAAAAAGATTCACAAGGATGATACTATGCTATTCGCCTCAACTACTCCATGTGGTAGCAAGTTCCACATTCTAAATGTATTAAAAAGTGTTTCATTTTCTATACGAACCAGGATTAAAAACTGGCATCTGGATCAGAAGCAGCTCCGATTAAGCATCTCATTTAGATAACTGACCACGGTCAGCAACAACAACTTGCATTTATATAGCGCCTTTAAAGTAGTAAAACTTCCCCAAGGTGCTTCACAGGAGCGATTATCAAACAAAATCTGACACCAAACCACATAAGGAGATATTAGGACAGGTGACCAAAAACATGGTCAAAGAGGTGGGTTTTAAGGAGCGTCTTAAGGGAGGAGAAGAGAGAGGCGGAGAGATTTAGGGAAAGAATTCCAGAGCTTAGGGCCTAGGCAGCTGAAGGCACGACCGCCAATGGTGGAGCGATGAAAACCGAGGATGCGCAAGAAGCCAGAATTGGAGGAGCGCAGAGATCCCGGAGGGTTGTAGGGCTGGAGGAGGTTACAGAGATAGGGAGAGGGGGAGGCCATGGAGGAATTTGAAAACAAGGATGAGAATTTTTTTAAAAACGAGCCATTGCCGGACCAGGAGCCAATGTAGGTCAGCGAGCACAGTGGGTGATGGGTGAATAGGACTCGGTGGTCAACAGAGAATTGGGTGGAGATTAGTAATCTCTCTAATTTAATACTGGACCAATCTCAATCAATTACCAAGACTGTATGGTCATTATAGCCTCTTAGCACAAGCGCATGTGATTTTAATCAGTAACTTATTTGAAATAAGAGACTCTCCGAGTGTACTGCAATGTCTAATTTTATTTAGAACCCTAACTGGGCATTTTGAATTTACTAACCCAAGGTTCTATAGAATGGGTGCGGCAGCCTAATGTTTATGGTACTAGCAACCAGAGTCGAGAGTTCAAATCTTACCATGGCAAGTTGTGAAACTGAATTCAATAAATCTGGTAATTTGCTGCACCAGAAAAATGATCACGAAAGCTGTCGTATTGTCGTAAAGATCTAACTAGTTCACTAATGACCTTCAGGGAAGAGATCATGCCATCTCCTTGCCTGGTCTGGGCTACACACAACATGTTTGACTCTTAATGCCTTCTGGGCAATAAACTACTGCCTCGTCAGTGCCGTCCAAAAACAAATACGTTTTTGAATAAAAACTCCCTACACTAATCCTGTATAATATGCTCTGGACAATACCAGTATCACCCGAGAAACTGAATGAGCAGTGCTTTGTGATTTGTACTGGGTTTGAGTTTACAGTATCTGGGGATTTGACAAGAGTAAGTCGGGATAAACTTTCCACTGGCAGGAGGGTCAGTAACCAGAGTACACCAATTTAAGGTAATTGGCAAAAGAACCAGAGGGGGTGATGAGGGGGAAAAAAAATTACACAGTGAGTTGTTATGATCTGGACTGCACTGCCTGAAAGGGAGGTGGAAGCAGATTCAATAGTAATTTTCAAAAGGGAACTGGATAAATACGTGAAGGGGAAAAATCTGCAGGGCTAAGGGGAAAGAGCAGGGGAACGGGACTGATTGGATTGCTCTACCAAAGAGGCAGCACAGGCAGGATGGGTCGAATGGCCTCCTTCTGTGCTGTAAGGTTCTACGATCTCTAAGTCAAACCAAAGATGACATTTTAGTTCTGGAGTTCTAAGACGGCTAGTTTTACCACAAACCAGTCTCACTAGCTTATTTTGTCAAGGAGCACAATCCCAACCACTGTCTTGAGCAAGGGCCACTCTCAGGAACGCTGTAATAAGCTGCATCACCAGCGATTGGACCAAGTCCCAAGCCAGCAATCCCTTCACGTGGTGAACTCCTGATTTCAATCGTCCCATTGTAGGCAGTTGATTAGTGGAGGCCTGGCATTTACCCACAGGGACAGAGAAAATAAAATACAGAAGCAAGAGTTCTACTTTAATGGCTCCTTTTCATTTTGCTACGTGGAGGCTGGGACGGCCATACCTCCCAGGAGCATTCCCTTATCTCCTTTGATTGGTGAGCCGGATGAGACAGAAAATCATTGGATATCAGCTCAGGCAGACTGATAGTGGCAAGTTGTTGCATAGACTAACCTTATGTCTCTTGAGCATAGAAGATTAAGGGATGTTTAAGATGATTAAAGGATTTGATAGGGTGGATAGAGAGAAACTGTTTCTTCTGGTGGAGGGAAATCATCTTAAAATTAGAGCTAGGCTGTTCAGGGGTGAAGGCAGGAAGCATTTTTTCACACAAAGGGTAGTGGAAATCTGGAGCTCTCATCCCCAAAAAGCTGTTGAGGCTGGGGGTCAATTGAAAATTTCAAAACTGAGATTGATAGATTTTTTGTTAAGCACGGATGTTAAGGGTTACGGAACCAAGGCAGGTAGATGGAGTTAAGATACAGATCAGCCATTATCTAACTGAATGGTGGAACTGGCTCGATGGGCTGAATGGCCTACTCCTGTTCCTATGTTCCTAGGGTGTGGAACTTGCTACCACATGGAGTGGTTGAGGTGAATAGCAGGGACTCATTTAAGGGGAAAGCTAGGTAAGTACATGAGGGAGAAAAGAAGAGAAGGGCATGCTGATAGGGTTAGATGAAGTAGAGTGGGAGGAGGCTCGTGTGGAGCATAAACACCGGCATAAACCTGTTGGGTCCACTGGCCTGTTTCTGTGCTGTACATTCGATGTAAATAAAATCCAGGCAGCTCGAAACAGCGAGTCACCGCAGGTGAGGTGGAAGTTTTCTTTTTGTTAAGTAGCGGGTCCAAAACTGTCTCTTCCTCCTTCTGTCCTCTCCTCTTTTCCCTGCTGCCATGACACCTCCCCCAAGAATCAAAGAGTTTAACATCAATGGTGCGGGAGTCCTCTCCGATTGCTGGCGATACTGCACATTATGGGGTTAAGGACGGATGCGCTCACACCTGGAGCTGGTGCAGCTGACGCACTGATCTGGTGTAACTGGGCCACAGCAGTTAAAAGATACCCAGTACAGTGTTATACTGAACAATGACCTGCCCATCGTGTATTGCAATTTTGTTTCCTCTCCTCAAAAGGGCTGAATCACGCTGAGGCAAGTTCCAAGTGTACTAACCGCCCTCCATTATCTTCCCTAAGTGGCCTTTCCTTTACTACTTTGTTTCTCTTTCTGCATTCTTCAATACGAAGATCTGCAGAGTGTACTTTGTAATAAAAAACTTAAAAATAAAGAGAGTTTAAAAATATACCACTAATTTCTTTTAATTAGCATTCATACTGAAACCCTCATCCACGCCTTTCTCACCACCAGGCTCAACTAATCCAATGCTCTCCTGGCCGGTCTCCCACCTTCCGCAAACCTGGGCTCATCCAAACCACTGCCGTCCGTAACCTAACTCGCACCAAGTCCCGGTCTCCCATCACCCCTGTCCTCGCTGACCTATGTTGGCTCCCGGTCTGGCAAGGCCTCGATTTTAAAATGCCCGTCCTTGTTGTTGTAAAACACTTTAAATCGTCAGTGTAGAGAATGCTCATGATGGGCAACGAATGCTTTGTTGTACTGGCGAAGTGTAAAACCAAATCCTTACACGGTACCGTGATCAGCTGTGCCTTCAACGGGGGTGTCAAACGGACGGTAGCAGATCAGCCTCCCGTTGCACACTCTGCCCGATTCTCCTTTCCAACGAAGTCAATGAAATGGTCAAATTGGACATCTTGCATTTAGAGAGCGCCTCGAACACAGTAAACATCTCAAGGAGCTTCACCGAGCCAAATAAGGAAATATTAGGACAGGTGACCAAAAGCTTGGTGAAAGAGGTGGGTTTTAAGGAGGGTCTTGAAAGGAGGAGAGAGAGAGGCGGAGAGGTTTAGGGAGGGAATTCCAGAGTTTAGGGCAGAGGCAGCTGAATGCTTTACCTACCTCAACTCATTCCAAAAAAAGAAAAGCACAGCCTGCTTCCCCACCAATACAAGATCCCACACTCCCATCATCGCCAAGCTCCTCATGCCCCAGCAAGTTGATTTCAAAATTTATGGCCCTCGCCTTCAAATGTATTCATGGCTTCGTCCCACCCTACCTTAGAGACCTCCAGCCTCCAATCTCTGCACACGCCCTCTGCTACCTTAATGCCAGGCTTCTTCACTGCTTTATTCACCACTCCTTTGGTTATTACCCACCAGCCCCTATAACTATTCCTACCTAGCTCCCTCCACCTTGCCACCTCCTTCCCCACTTTCCGAAGTTCCCACAAAACCCTTCAACTGCATCTTTGGTTCCCCACTCTCCATTTTTCCCTTTACTCACTTGATGCATTTGAGAAAAAAGACACAGTGGGTGTAACACAGTTTGCAACATCTTCCTACACAAGGAGAAACATAATTTGTCCTTGAAATGAGGACTCTGACACATCTTCGATTGTAACCCGTTCTTTGCCACAGTCACAAAACTGTGGAAACTTCTTGCCTTCCTCCTGTGCTCTGCCCGTTATTAAAAGCTTGGTTTCACCTAACCTCTATACCGTATCTTTATTTCCTACCCTTTTCATCCTTGGTGGTGCTCTGCATCACCAGCCTTGACCGTTCACCACATTTCTCAAATTTCAAAAAAAAGTCCTTGAGGTAGCTGTTTGAACTATGATAGTCCAGTGAAACTCATCTGAGAATGGGATGTTATGCATTCAGAATTCCCAGATCAGTGCTCTTAAAAGTCCCAGTATATATACAATGAAGAAAAGACGACTTACAGTTGGCCTCAAGACATCCAAAAGCCCTTTACAGTCAATGAAGTACTTTTGAAGTGTAATCACTGTTGTAATGTAGGAAACACAGCAGCCAATTTGCGCACAGCAAGATCCCACAAACAGCAATGTGATAAATGACCAGATCATCTGTGTTTTTTTTTTAAGCGAGGGATGATTATTGGCCAAGACAACGGGGAGAATTCACTTGCTCTTCTTCAAAATACTGCCATGGGATCTTTTACATCCACTTGAGAGGGCAGACGGGGCCTCGGTTTAACTTCTCATCCGAAAGACGGCACCTCCGACAGTGCAGCTCCCCCTCAGTACTGCACTGGGAGTGTCAGCCTGGATTGTGTGCTCAAGTCTCTGGAGCGGGACTTGAACCTATGGCCTTCTGCACGAAGAGGCGAGAGTGGCTACCCACTGAGCCACGGTGAACATTTATCACATTCCAGCGTGACAGTAGTTACAACCTTCACAATTCTGCTCGCTTACCTGTCGATGGCAGCGAGGGGAGAGACTCCGCCTCCCGGTCGGATAGTAGTAACAGTAATAGGTGCCGGCATCATTCCCTCTGATCCTGGGCAGTGTCACACAGCAGAGTCTCCGTTGCCTAAGTCCAAATGCTGCCAGACCCCTGGCTGCACTCTGCCTGCAGCTCACTGTGCCTGCCATGCACGGACACGTCCCACCGCCACTGTGGTGCACAAAATCCCGTTACTATACTCCCAACAATAAAAAAACACTCCCTCCCACCCACCCCTTTTCAAACAGACAGCAAAATTCTTAATAAAGTAACACCTGCCCAACCCAAGCCCCCCTCTAAAAACAAAAGCGCCTTGACCCCCCCCCCCCCCCCTTCAACCAGCCCAAGCCCTGCCCACAGTTATAGCTCCCCCAACTAGCCCCACCCCCCCAGTTATAGCACAACACTAGCCCTACCCCCCCAGTTATAGCACCATAACACTAGCCCTACCCCCCCAGTTATAGCACCATAACACTAGCCCCACCTCGTTATAAAACCCTAACAGTAGCCCCACCCCCAGTTATAGCACCCCCACTAACCCCACCCCTACAGTTAAAGCAACCCCACTAGACCCACCCCCAATTACAGCACCCCCCACTAGACCCACCCCCAATTACAGCACCCCACCCACTAGCCCCACCCCCAATTACAGCACCCCACCCACTAGCCCCACCCCCAATTACAGCACCCCACCCACTAGCCCCACCCCCAATTACAGCACCCCACCCACTAGCCCCACCCCCAGTTACAGCACCCCACCCACTAGCCCCACCCCCAGTTACAGCACCCCCCTACTAGCCCCACCCCCAGTTACAGCACCCCCCCACTAGCCCCACCCCCAGTTACAGCACCCCCCCACTAGCCCCACCCCCAATTACAGCACCCCCCCACTAGCCCCACCCCCAATTACAGCACCCCCCCACTAGCCCCACCCCCAGTTACAGCTCCCCCCCACTAGCCCCACCCCGTTACAGCTCCCCCCCACTAGCCCCACCCCCAATTACAGCACACCCCACTAGCCCCACCCCCAATTACAGCACCCCCACTAGCCCCACCCCCAATTACAGCACCCCCCACTAGCCCCACCCCCAGTTACAGCACCCCCCCACTAGCCCCACCCCCAGTTACAGCACCCCCCCACTAGCCCCACCCCCAGTTACAGCACCCCCCCACTAGCCCCACCCCCAGTTACAGCACCCCCCCACTAGCCCCACCCCCAGTTACAGCACCCCCCCACTAGCCCTACCCCCAATTACAGCACCCCCTCACTAGCCCCACCCCCAGTTACAGCACCCCCCACTAGCCCCACCCCCAGTTACAGCACCCCCTCACTAGCCCCACCCCGTTACAGCACCCCCTCACTAGCCCCACCCCGTTACAGCACCCCCTCACTAGCCCCACCCCCAGTTACAGCACCCCCTCACTAGCCCCACCCCCAGTTACAGCACACCCTCACTAGCCCCACCCCCAATTACAGCACACCCCCACTAGCCCCACCCCAAGTTACAGCACCCCCCACTAGCCCCACCCCCAGTTACAGCACACCCCACTAGCCCCACCCCCAGTTACAGCACACCCTCACTAGCCCCACCCCCAATTACAGCACACCCCCACTAGCCCCACCCCAAGTTACAGCACCCCCACTAGCCCCACCCCCAATGACAGCACACCCCACTAGCCCCACCCCCAATTACAGCACACCCCACTAGCCCCACCCCAAGTTACAGCACCCCCACTAGCCCCACCCCCAATGACAGCACACCCCCACTAGCCCCACCCACTAGCCCCACCCCCCCAAGACTGTAGCGCCCCCCACAGTTGCAGCACCCTCACTGCACTCCAGAAGCCTCCTCCTCCTCCTCCTCCTCCTCCTCACTCGGTAGTCCAGGTGCCAGGAACCCTCTCTCCCCTCCCTCTGAGGGTGGTAATACCCTACCTCTTGGCCTTAGGCCAGGGTACCTCCACCTCCTCCTCTCCGCCACCTCCACCCGACTCGCAATTTTCTCTTCCTCGCCCGCCTGTTTCAACCAAAATCTTATATCCCCCACCACCACCCCCCTCCTGTCTCTCTCTCTCTCTCTCTCCCTCCGCGAACCAAACTCCCGTGCCCTTGGATACCGGGTGCCTGCCGTCCCGCGCATGCGCCAGCCCTCACCGCAGACCCTTCCAGAAGCGACGTCGCCCCAGCGGCATGAAACGAGC
Organism: Heptranchias perlo; assembly: GCF_035084215.1. Lineage (NCBI taxonomy): Eukaryota > Metazoa > Chordata > Chondrichthyes > Hexanchiformes > Hexanchidae > Heptranchias > Heptranchias perlo. The sequence continues at coordinate 7,170,039 of NC_090363.1, forward strand.
CTTCCTATTGGCTGCAACCTCCGCCGCCGGCTCGGAGGAAAGAAAGCAACGCATCCATTGGTGCTGTCCGCGAGTACATTGTGACGTCATTGGAGTGGTTAGCTTGTGGGCGGAGTTACGTGTGCGCATGCGCCTGGACCGCTTGGAACTCTGGGAGTTGTAGTCCTGTTTAGACTAAGGTGAAGGTTTTAGGGCTTCCAGCTGCTTGGTTTTAACTTTGGATTTTGTTTTGTGACAAGAGCCAATTGTTGGGGCATGGACACAATTTAAGGTTTGGTACTGTATGTTCTGGAAAAGTAGGCATACAGTTCCATCACCATCATAAAGGGCACCTCCACCAGCAATATCACCAGTATTACCATCACCAATGTGAGCACCGCTACCAAATTCATCACTGTCCAGCAATCATTAATATCACTGACATTACTATCACTAAAGCATCACTACCAAATGTATAATTACCGTTCCAATACCATTGTCACTATCACTATTAAGATCACCACAACAACCACCAATCTCCCCAGCATTATCACTACCAATCTCCCCAGCATTATCACTACCAATCTCACCAGCATTATCACTACCAATCTCACCAGCATTATCATTACCAATCTCACCAGCATTATCACTACCAATCTCACCAGCATTATCACTACCAATATCACCAGCATTATCACTACCAATCTCACCAGCATTATCATTACCAATCTCACCAGCATTATCACTACCAATATCCCCAGCATTATCACTACCAATCTCACCAGCATTATCACTACCAATATCACCACAACAACCACCAATCTCCCCAGCATTATCGTTACCAATATCCCCAGCATTATCACTACCAATCTCACCAGCATTATCACTACCAATATCACCACAACAACCACCAATCTCCCCAGCATTATCGTTACCAATATCCCCAGCATTATCACTACCAATCTCCCCAACATTATCACTACCAATCTCCCCAGCATTATCACTACCAATCTCCCCAACATTATCACTACCAATCTCACCAGCATTATCACTACCAATCTCCCCAACATTATCACTACCAATCTCACCAGCATTATCACCACCAATCTCCCCAGCATTATCACTACCAATCTCCCCAGCATTATCACTACCAATATCACCACAGCAACCACCAATCTCCCCAGCATTATCACTACCAATCTCCCCAGCATTATCACTACCAATATCACCACAACAACCACCAATCTCCCCAGCATTATCGTTACCAATCTCCCCAACATTATCACCACCAATCTCCCCAACATTATCACTACCAATCTCCCCAGCATTATCACTACCAATCTCCCCAGCATTATCACTACCAATATCACCACAACAACCACCAATCTCCCCAGCATTATCGTTACCAATTTCCCCAACATTATCACTACCAATATCCCCAGCATTATCACTACCAATCTCACCAGCATTATCACTACCAATATCACCACAGCAACCACCAATCTCCCCAGCATTATCGTTACCAATCTCCCCAACATTATCACTACCAATATCACCAGCATTATCACTACCAATCTCCCCAACATTACCACTACCAATCTCACCAGCATTATCACTACCAATATCACCAGCATTATCACTACCAATCTCCCCAACATTATCACTACCAATATCACCAGCATTATCACTACCAATCTCCCCAACATTATCACTACCAATCTCACCAGCATTATCACTACCAATATCACCAGCATTATCACTACCAATATCACCAGCATTATCACTACCAATATCATGATGTGGAGATGCCGGTGATGGACTGGGGTTGACAATTGTAAACAATTTTACAACACCAAGTTATAGTCCAGCAATTTTATTTTAAATTCACAAGCTTTCGGAGACTTCCTCCTTCCTCAGGTAAATGTTTTCCTCAGGTAAACATTTACCTGAGGAAGGAGGAAGTCTCCGAAAGCTTGTGAATTTAAAATAAAATTGCTGGACTATAACTTGGTGTTGTAAAATTGTTTACAACTACCAATATCACCAGCATTATCACTACCAATATCACCAGCATTATCACTACCAATATCACCAGCATTATCACCACCAATATCACCAGCATTATCACTACCAATATCACCAGCATTACCACTACCAATATCCCCAGCATTATCACTACCAATATCACCAGCATTATCACTACCAATATCACCAGCATTATCACTACCAATATCACCAGCATTATCACTACCAATATCACCAGCAATATCAACATGATGACAAACATCACCACCACAGTCAACAGTAACATAATCACAGCAATAACCAAAGCACCAGAATCATCATTTATTAACATCACCACCACTACCACTGTCAATACCACTGTCGGCACATCAATCGCTAGTGTAACTAACGTTACCATTATCAAGATCGCCATCAGTACCAACTCCACCACCATTACCAATTTCACAATCAACACCATGATCCATGTCACCATAACCAAAAACATTATCCCATTACTTGGCTTTACAGTTTAGGAGATCAGGGTGCACTGGGTTCATTATTGAACGACGAAGATTTGGTTAACGAGCTTACATCATGAAGCACATCACTAGATTTCTCACCCCATAGTCTAACTTCAGAATGCCTGGTTTCACACATTCCACTGGTACTTTTGCTAAGTAAGTGTTTGCTGAGTCAAATACCTCAAATATCTGTTCTTATAGCTCCTCCCGCCTGCATCCTGTTGTCGTGCAATTTAACATATTACACATAACCAGGAATAGACGGGGATGATAAAGATCTGACCATCCCAAGTGTCAGTAACACAGGGTCTGCGAACCTGTATCTATAATCTTTGTCCTGCCAGTAAAGCGATTCCCCTACATAGGAAAGATACCTTTTGATGCTACAAAAACCTGCTGTCAAACTTCGATAGAGTGTTTGATAGGGTGTACCTTTAATATTAGACTCTTACAATCTGTCACAAGGTGTAGGCAGGTATCACCTGGTTCGGAAGGAGATATGCAACCATCGCCATAGCAACTGCCATCACTGAAAATATTGGACAGGGTCCCAACTGGTGTTCCTGTGTCTGTAACACAATATAAACCATCGGAGGAGCCGAGACCTCCGTCTGCCCTCTCAGGCGGAGGTAAAAGATCCCACGGCCACTATTCTGAAGAAGAGCAGGTGAGTTCTCTCTGGTGTCCTGGCCAACCAACATCATTGAAAAAACAGATTATCTGGTCATTTATCACATTGCTGTTTGCGGGATCTTGCTGTGCGCAAATTGGCTGCTGTGTATCCTACATTACAACAGTTACCACACTTCAAAAAGTACTTCATTGGCTGTAATGCGCTTTGGGACATCCTGAGGTCGTGAAAGGTGCTATATAAATGCAAGTTCTTTCTTTCTTTCCTTCCTTTCATTATCTGGAACATGGAGCACAGAACGTAACATCCAAGCCACCAAGCATGACACGTTCTGCTCCGGGATTTTTAACGTGATGCAAAACATGATTAATCTCTGTATATTGTAAGAAATGTGAATTTCTTCAAACTTCAGAAGTCCAGCTACATTTATCTCTTCCTGTCCAGATTATTCTCCCCTTCCCCTCCTGGACGCACTGCGGCCCCTCAAGTGTGACGCTGGGCCATTTGGTATTCTGCTTCTAAAATAACCTGCAAGGGACACTAGTTTTCCCCAGAGTCATCAACCACAAGCCAAACAAAAGTGCCCCCTCTTTTAAAAGGGCACAACTGATAAAGAACTAAACCACCAAATCTAAAGAGACTTAGAACCTTAAATAATAATATCGCACCATTATGCCCAGTATGCCCTCCAGTCCCTGCAGTGCTCACCGGGCGCGAAAGGCCTCGAGCATAGACACTGCGTGCGCCTTCTCCAGGGCCAACCGGGCACGGACAAGGCCGCCGGAGAGAGGCAGGCAGCCAGTGCGACCGCCCTGCGACGGGCCGAATCCAGCCTCCCATTCATTTGTACCCGGTAATGAGAAACAGTGGGTGCCAGTTATGGCCATCCTTTCTTATCCCTTCCTAAAACATGCACAACACAACTCTATTCATACCAGCTACTTCCCCCACATGTTCTCGACTGACTTACTATTCGCCTACTAAGTGCCTTATCTCTTCTCATGGACGGTTAATGAGGTAATGTCTGCTATAGTCCAGTCCCAACATTGTACTTCTGCAATCACCGCACAATTAGCCTTTACTGTGCCTATCAATCACCAGGACCCCTACTTCCACCTCCGCAACAGCACCCATCTCCGCCCCTGCCTCAGGTCATCTGCTGCCGAAACCCTCATCCATGCCATGGTTACCTCTAGTCTCGACTATTCCAATCCTCTCCCGACCTCCCACCCTCCATAAACTTGAGCTCATCCAAAACTCTGCTGCCCCGTATCCTAACTCACACCAAGTCCCGTTCACCCATCACCCCCTGTGCTCGCTGACGAACATTGACTCCCGGTCCTGGAACGCCTCGATTTTAAAATCCTCAACCTCGTTTTCAATTCCCTCCATGGTCCTCGCCCCCTCCCTATCTCTGTAACCCTCCTCCAGCCCGACAACCCTCCGAGATCTCTGCGCCCCTCCAATTCTGGCCTCCTGCGCATCCCCGACTTTCATCGCTCCACCATTGACGGCCGTGCCTTCAGCTGCCTCGGCCGTAAGCTCTAAAATTCCCTCCCTAAACCTCTCTACCTTTCTCTCTCCATTAAGACGCTCCTTAAAACGCACCTCTTTGACCAAGTTGCCTGTCATAACATCTCCGTATGTGGCTCGGTGTCAAATTTTGTTTGTTAACGCTCCTGTGAAGTGCCTTGGGACATTTTAATACATTAAAGGGACTAAATAAATGCAAGTTGTTGTTATATATGTTTTATATTAAGAAAAGCTTACAATGGATCTTCTACCTGGTGCACTCACTCTTACAGTGTCAACAACAACTTGCATTTATATAGCGCCTTTAACGTAGTAAAACATCCCAAGAAGCTTCACAGAAGTGCAATCAGACAAAATTTGACACTGAGCCACATAAGGAGATATTGGGACAGGTGACCAAACGCTGGGTCAAAGAGGTAGGTTTTAAGGAGCGTCTTGAAGGAGGAGGAGAGAGAGGCGGAGAGGTTTAGGGAGGGAATTCCAGATCTGAGGGCCTAGACAGCTGAAGGCACGGCCGCCAATGGTGCGGCAAAGGAAATCAAGGATGCTCAAGAGGCCAGAATTGGAGGAGCGCAGAGATCTCGGAGGGTTGTAGGGCTGCTGGAGGGTTACAGAGATAGGGAGGGATTTGAACATGTGGATGAGAATTTTAAAATGATGGCGTTAGTGGACCAGGAGCCAATGACGGCGAGCACAGGGGGTGATGGGTGAACGGGACTCGGTGCGAGTCAGGATATGGCAGCAGGGTTTTGGATGAGCTCAAGTTTATGGAGGATGGGAGATGGGAGGCCGGGCCAGGAGTGCATTGGAATAAGCACTATACTGCAGATTTAGCAGATAGGACACCAGCATGAGCTAAGATGGGCCGAATGGCTTTCCTCGTTTGCAGTCATCTTGAAAAAAAACTGTTAATTGGGACTTGCGAGATACAATTCTGCTTCACTTCCGTCTGGTAGCGTTGTTGTACCGCACTTTTGGGAGTGATTTTAAACCCCAAGAACGGGTGGGTTGGGGGCCGGGTGGGAGTTGAAAATAGTTTTTTTTTGGGTCGTTCTTGGGGTTTAAAATCACCCCCTTTTGTGAATTGCTCAACAGCGCCACTTACTGGAGAGGACCTAGTGTTACACCCACAGCAGGTTGGGTTAAAAACGACTGAGGAGAGCAGAGGAGGTTTTGAGAGGTCTGCTCCTTGTGTGTGCGTTTGGCGGGGGTGGTGGGAGGGGCAGAGCGGACATTGTCAAGTGTTTCTGCTTCGGGTAAACGGTACGGTTCTGCTTCAGGTGAGGAAGTGGGAAATCTCGGACCGAGGGGGTGCAGAATTTCCCACTATGAAGCAGAAAATCCGACTTTATGTTTAAACGAGGTGCACACAATAAGAGTTCCCGGTCAAAAGGTCGTGGGTTCAAGTCCCGTTCCAGCACATAATATAGGCTGACACTTCAGTGCAGTACTGAGGGAGTGCTACATCGTCTGCCCTCCCAGGTAGATGAAAAATATCCCATGACACTATTCAAAGAAGAGCAGGGGAGTTCTCCCCGGGTGTCCTGGCCAGTATTAATCCCTCAACCGACATCACTGAAAAAACAGATTATCTGGTCATTATCACATTGCTGTTTGTGGGAGCTTCCTGTGTGCAAATTGACTGCCATTGTTTACCTACATTACAAGAGTGCCAATACTTCATTCACTACAAAGCACTTTTGAGACATCCCGAGGTCATGAAAGGCGCTATATAAATGCATGTTCTTTCTTCCTGCTAAAAGTCTACTCAAAACCCATCTCTTCCACCAACCTTTTGGTCACCTCTCCTAACCACTCCCACCAAGTCTCAGCATCTGCGGAGCCCCCTAAGTACTGCCGTTTGTGAAGAGCCTTGGGACTTTAATTCTACGTTAAAGATTTTAATGGTTACAGCCTCCTGGACATCTAATGGAAAACTGCAGGGGGCAATTCCCATTCCTCGCAGTAAGTGTAGGAATTGCTGGGATTTGTTGCAAGATGTTACGCTGCTCCAGATCACCCTGTTTTGTTTCTGTCAGATCGCGTGGCGTTGAGGGGTGGTGGTGGGGGAGAGGAGGAAGGTGAGGGGTCTTGGAAATCATATCTGTGTATCCATTCTTTGTAATAAACAGAAGTGATGGTATTCACTCATCTCTGTCGCCAAGAAAAGAACTCCCTGTATTAGTCACGCCAGCAAAAAACAGGGAAGAGTAACTGGGAAATATAAAAGGTGTTTCTAGAGGGATAGAATTGAAAAGCGGAGAAGTTATGTTAAACTTGTATAGAACCTTGGTTAGGCCACACTTGGAGAACTGTGCACAGTTCTGGTCTCCGTGTTATAAAGGCATATAGAGGCATTGGAGAAGATGCAAAAAATATTCACAAGGATGATACCAGAACTGAGGGGTTATATCTATCAGGAAAGATTGAACAGGCTGGTGGTCTTTTCTCCAGAAAAGAGAAGGCTGAGTGGTGACCTGATAGAGGTCTTTAAGATAATGATAGAGCTCGATAGGGTAGATGTAGAGAAGATGTTTCCACTTGTGGGGGAGACCAGAACTTGAGGTCATCAATATAAAATAGTCACTAATAAATCCAATAGGGAATTCAGGAGAAACTTCTTTAGCCAGAGAGTGGTGAGAATGTGGAACTCGCTACCACAAGGAGTAGTTGAGGCAAATAGGACAGATGCATTTAAGGGGAAGCTGGATAAACACATGAAGGAGAAAGGAATAGAAGGATATGCTGATAGGGTGAGATGAGGGGGCATGGGAGGAGGCTCGTGTGGAGCATAAACACCAGCACAGACCAGTTGGGCCAAATGGCCTGTTTCTGTGTCGCATATTCGATGTAACTCGGTGTGTGAACAGGAAACAAGACGGGTGATAGAGAATCTGCGGCCCCTTATACACTGACTTCAGTGGAAATGAAAGTCGAGAGAGATGTATAACCGATCCGTTATCGCCCATTTTACACACCGCCCAAAGTCAAAACTACCCCCGATTGTATTTGAAAAACTTTGCATTGGTGACGGCTTAGTTGAGTTGGTGACATTTCTCGCTTTAGGGTCAGGAGGTCATGGGGGTCAAGCTCCCTTTGACGGCCTCAGCAAATAATTCCAGGTTGACGGTCAGTACAATACCGAGGGGATAGTTCTCTTACTTGCTTTTGTTTCGGCTGCGAGCTGAATGCTTCTTGTCTGAAGTTGCAGCACTGGTCAGTATTCTTCTAGAACATTCCCCCTGTGCTGACTACAGCTCTGTGATTGTGTAAGCTTTAACCGCTCGTTTGCTGATGTTTTACTAGGGCTCTGCGCGAGAATCTTTGCCACAATGGAACTTTCTAGAAAGAAGCTACAGGAGCAAGTAGGTGTTCTCTGTTCGAATGGATCAAGTAGGCATGGCAGTAGCAAGGCATTTCCTAGGACTACAAGATAAGCCTGTGGGTGTGATGCTTGCATAGTAGAATTACTCACAGGAATCTCACAGATTCATAAGAAACAACAAGTTGCATTTATACAGCACCTTTAACATAGTAAAATGTCCCAAGGTGCTTCACAGGAGCGATTATCAAGCGAAATTTGACACCGAGCCATGTAAGGAGATATTAGAACAGGGGCTTGGTCAAAGAGGTAGGTTTTAAGGAGCATTTTAAAGGAGGAGAGAGAGGTGGAGAGGTTTAGGGAGGGAATTCCAGAGCTTAGGGCCTAGGCAGCTGAAGGCACGGCCGCCAACGGTGGAGCACTTAAAATCGGGGATGTGCAAGAGGCCAGAATTGGAGGAGCGCAGAGATCTCGGAGGGTTGTTGGGCTGGAGGAGGTTACAGAGATAGGGAGGGGGCGAGGCCATGGAGGGATTTGAAAACAAGGATGAGAATTTAAAAATGAAGGTGTTGCCAGACCGGGAGCCGATGTAGGTCAGCGAGCACAGGGAGGTGATGGGTGAACAGGATACGGGCAGCAGATTTTTGGATGAGCTCAGGTTTATGGAAGGGGGGCCGGCCAGGAGACCATTGGAATAATGGAGTGTGGAGGTAACAAAGGCATGGATGAGGGTTTCAGCAGCAGATGAACAGAGGCAGGGGTGGAGACAGATGATGTTACAGAGGTGGCAGTAAGCGTTCTTGGTCATGGCGAGGATATGGGTAAACAATATATTTGTGTGTGTTTATACAAATGTGTATTAGGAACATAGGAACAGGAGTAGGCCATTCAGCCCCTCGTGCCTGCTCCGCCATTTGATAAGATCATGGCTGATCTGTGATCTAACTCCATATACCTGCCTTTGGCCCATATCCCTTCATACCTTTGGTTGCCAAAAAGCTTTTTATCTCAGATTTAAATTTAGCAATTGAGCTAGTATCAATTGCCGTTTGCGGAAAAGAGTTCCAAACTTCTACCACCCTTTGTGTGTAGAAATGTTTTCTAATCTCGCTCCTGAAAGGTCTGGCTCTAATTTTTAGACTGTGCCCCCTACTCCTAGAATCCCCAACCAGGGGAAATAGTTTCTCTCCATCCACCCTGTCCGTTCCCCTTAATATCTTATAAACTTCGATCAGATCACCCCTTAACCTTCGAAACTCCGGAGAACACAACCCCAATTTGTGCGATCTCTTATAACAAATATATAAAACCACTTGTGGAGGTGTGCATGTTGTAGGAGCTCCGGAACATTTTGTTCGGGAACAGGGGTTGGCCGGACGTTTAATCAGAGTCGGCCCCAAGTATGGGAATGAAGCGGCATGTTAGGGTAACGCGCAGCCGCACTTTCCGCGCCTTGCCTTTTGCACCGTAATACGCATGCGCCGTCCAGCGGCTGGGCTGCGCGCGCACCCGCCCCCGCCCCTCCTCCACGTGAAGCCAGTGGGCGAGAACATCCGGGCCTTGGGTACGACAGGCGACGGCCGGGAGCGCGAGCGAGCGAGCTTCGCCTTCCAGAAGCTGCCGGAACTTTCCAGAGAGAGCGACAGGAGCGCGAGCGAGAGACGGACAGAGCGATGCCCCGAGCCAGAGGCAAGGCGGCGGCGGCCGGGGAGGAGTGGATCGACGGAGAGGAGCAGGCCGCGCCGGCCCAGGAGGGTGAGGCGCTGCAGAGGGCCGGGAATTGCAGGCCTGGCCTGAGGGGCGCTCCGCCCCCCCCCCCCCCCCCGCCGGGGGTGGTGGTGAATGAGTCAGAATTATATGTCAGGAGGAGGGTTTAATATATAGAAATATCTTATTACAATCCGTAAAATAAAATACACCCGAGGATATGAAGCCCCCACCCCGGGGACTGCGCCTCGGGGGGCCAGCTGTGGACCCCGGGGGCCAGCTGTGGACCCCGGGGGCCAGCTGTGGACCCCGGGGGCCAGCTGTGGGCCCCGGGACTGCGCCTCGGGGCCAGCTGTTGACCCCGGGGACTGCGCCTCGGGGGGCCAGCTGTCGACCCCGGGGACTGCGCCTCGGGGGGCCAGCTGCCGACCCCGGGGACTGCGCCTCGGGGGGCCAGCTGTCGACCCCGGGGACTGCGCCTCGGGGGGCCAGCTGTCGACCCCGGGGACTGCGCCTCGGGGGGCCAGCTGTCGACCCCGGGGACTGCGCCTCGGGGGGCCAGCTGTCGACCCCGGGGACTGCGCCTCGGGGGGCCAGCTGTCGACCCCGGGGACTGCGCCTCGGGGGGCCAGCTGTCGACCCCGGGGACTGCGCCTCGGGGGGCCAGCTGTCGACCCCGGGGACTGCGCCTCGGGGGGCCAGCTGTGGACCCCGGGGACTGCGCCTCGGGGGGCCAGCTGTCGACCCCGGGGACTGCGCCTCAGGGGGCCAGCTGTCGACCCCAGGGACTGCGCCTCGGGGGCCAGCTGTGGACCTCGGGGGGCCAGCTGTGCGCCTCCGGGGGCCAGCTGTGCGCCTCCGGGGGCCAGCTGTGCGCCTCCGGGGGCCAGCTGTGCGCCTCCGGGGGCCAGCTGTGCGCCTCCGGGGACTGCGCCTCTATGGGCCCCGGGGACTGCGCCTCGGGGGCCAGCTGTGGGCCCCGGGGACTGCGCCTCGGGGGCCAGCTGTGGGCCCCGGGGACTGCGCCTCGGGGGCCAGCTGTGGGCCCCGGGGACTGCGCCTCGGGGGCCAGCTGTGCGCCTCCGGGGGCCAGCTGTGCGCCTCCGGGGGCCAGCTGTGCGCCTCCGGGGACTGCGCCTCTATGGGCCCCGGGGACTGCGCCTCGGGGGCCAGCTGTGGGCCCCGGGGACTGCGCCTCGGGGGCCAGCTGTGGGCCCCGGGGACTGCGCCTCGGGGGCCAGCTGTGGGCCCCGGGGACTGCGCCTCGGGGGCCAGCTGTGGGCCCCGGGGACTGCGCCTCGGGGGCCAGCTGTGGGCCCCGGGGACTGCGCCTCGGGGGCCAGCTGTGGGCCCCGGGGACTGCGCCTCGGGGGCCAGCTGTGGGCCCCGGGGACTGCGCCTCGGGGGCCAGCTGTGGGCCCCGGGGACTGCGCCTCGGGGGCCAGCTGTGGGCCCCGGGGACTGCGCCTCGGGGGCCAGCTGTGGGCCCCGGGGACTGCGCCTCGGGGGCCAGCTGTGGGCCCCGGGGACTGCGCCTCGGGGGCCAGCTGTGGGCCCCGGGGACTGCGCCTCCCTCCCCAAAAATCAGAATATAAACACCAGGGACTGATCCTCATAGCCAGCTGTTTACCCCCTTCCCCACTGTAATAATGAGGATATGGACCTCCCCCCAGGACTGAGTAGTAATGAGGCTATAAACTCCAGGGACTGATCCTCACAGCCAACTACCACCACCCACCTCCCATAATAATCAGAATATAAACTCCAGGGACATTCTCACAGCCAGCTGTTAACCCCCCCCCCCCAAGTAAAAACAACCTGCATTTATATGGTGCGTTAATGCAGGAAAATGTGCCAAGGTGCTTCACAAGTGTAATCTGATAAAAATTGATGCCGATCTAAAGATGATGATGATGTTAGGAAAGGTGACTCACAACCTTGAGAAAAGAAGTAGGTTGTAAGGAGCACCTTAAAAGGGGCGAGAGAGAGTTTTAGGGAGGGAATTCCAGAGCTTAGGACTTAGCCAGTTGAAGGCACGGCTGCTAGTGGTGAGGCTGCGGGATTTTGGAATGCACAAGAGGCCAGAGTTGGAGGGATGTAGGGCTAGAGGTGGTTACAGACATAGGAAGGGGTGAGGCCATGGAGGGATTTGAACACGAGGATGAGAATTTTAAAATTGAGGCTTTGGTGGACCGGGAGCCAGTGTAGGTCAGTGAGCACAGGAGTAATGGGTGATAACGGTATTTGACAACGATGACCTCAATCTTTCTGATGTTTAACTGGAGGTAATTGTGGCTCATCCAGGACTGGATTTCAGACAAGTAGAGGAGTTGAGAGGTCGCGGAGAGGTAGAGCTGAATGTCGTCAGTATATACATGGAAGCTGACCCTATGCCTGTGGATGATGTTGCCGAGGAGCAGCATATGGATGAGGAAGAGGAGGGGCCAAGGTTGGATTCTTGGGGGACTCTGAAAGTAACGGCACGGTAGTGGGGAGAAAACCCATTACTGCAGATTCTGTGGCTATGATCGGATAGATGAGGGCTGGGAGATGTAGGTTAGGTTTCAGATGATAAGAACGAAAGAACTTGCATTTATATAGTGCATTTCACGACCCCAGGTCGTCCCAAAGCACATTACAGCCAATGAATTACTTTTGAAGTGTAGTCACTGTTGTAATGCAGGAAATGCGGCAGCCAATTTGTGCACAGCAAGATCCTACAAACAGCAATGGGATAACGACCAGATAATCTGCATTACTGATGTTGGTTGAGGGATAAATATTGGCCAGGACAATACATTAAAACAACAATGATGGATAATTTAACATTCTGGTGATTGTTCACACTATTACTATTGCGACAACTCTTCATTTGGACTCAGCAGGGATCATTGCCAAGTTAGATTGGTGGATTGCTCTCTTGGATTGAAGGGGGTAGTCAGTTTGAAAGCTGACAGTGGAGTTAGATGGACTAGAAAAATAAACAGCAAATGCAGAGAAAGGAGATCCTACCCTGAGGGCCAAAATGCAGAATTTCAGTTTCTTGTAGCCAGTAGCTTCATAGAAAGTAAAATAATTTGGAAAATAAGAGTAAGACAGTCTACCAATGTGGAATAGCATGGCAAAATCATTATCTTTTGTGGGAATGCTAAGTGGAATAGGTAAGTTTTGATTACAACTGATGCTGTGTATGGTCAGGAGCTGTGAAATAACTTCATACTTGACCTCGTCTCACCGAGCATTCACTCGATCTGCCTTCAGAGGGATTGCAGAAGTACACGTGCAGAAGACCCCAGTATGCAGTCCAGATCACAAAGGGGTATTATTGTCACATCCTTGGGTTATGCTACCTTGAAATTAGATATAGGGCCTTTAGGCAACTGCCATAACAGTAAGGCACTCACGACTTGTGGAGTGACTGACACCACGGAACCTGTGAAGATATCTACTGTAAACACAGATTTGTAGGACTTCCTCGGTATTAGCCTAGATCGTGTCCTACTGAAGGTCGAGGTGGGGCTTGAACCCTTAGCCTTCTGACTTGGGTGAGAATGCTTCCAACTGAATTGTGCTGACATCAGTTTGTAACTTTTGCCATTCTGTTGCCATTTTTAAAAATTGGTTTCTCACATTGAGATTTTAATTTGTTTCTCACAGTCCTGAGAAAAGGAAAGAAAGACAAGAAGGCCAAGAAATCGGTACGTACGTACATACCTTATTATCTTTCGTAAGCTGCAGTAGATTTCTCAGAATTATTTCTATCTCTGGACAGGGCAAGTCATTGGAAATATTGGAATAACTAGACCACCCCACTTGTGGCACTGTCACCCTCTGCGCTATGGGGGATATGTCTTCCCCTCCCCCCACCCAATCACGCGACTGTTTAGTCCACTCATGACCCCTATGTTATAGGTAATAACTTATGCATTCAAGGTCTTTCTTTAATGAAGCTGTAAGCACTGGCCCCATTGTTTGTGATGCCGTGTTTCACTCTATTAGGTTTGTAGTTTCTATACGGTATTTGGACTGGATATCACAAGTGGGAACAACAGGGGATTGAATTCATCCCAGTGTTTTATCTTCAAATTTCATTTTCTTCTTTCCAGTATTCTTACTCACCCGTGCCCCCCTCCCCCCTTCCCCAAAGTGGCCGCTCTTCAGGTGTGAATCTAGAGTGAGTTGCCAGCCTGTCCCGCTGTGGAAAGCACTGCAGCCAAGCCCGACTCTCGACATCCAGGCATCAGTTCACTTACCCACAGTGGTCACTACATAAGGATCAGGAGCAGCCTGGCTGATCCTTTTAACCTCTTCCTCACCCCGTGATACTAAGGCCAATTGTACCGTCCCTACTACCAGCTTTGTCCTGGTAACTCAGTGCAGTTATGGGATTGAACGTGGGACTTTTTGATCTTCATAGCATTCCTCTCAGTTTTGAGTAAGATATTATTGACTCACTCCTGAAGTAGTACAGTTTCCTACTTGAAGTAAAGTGTATTCTAATGTGAGTCTTATATTCAGAGAATTTTGTAAATTATTGTCATGCTTCTTCTTTTAACTTATAACCTGCATTTATGCTTCAGAAAAAAATAAGGTTAACAGGACTGCAGAAAACGGCCTGTGGGAGAATGAGTCTGATGATTAGCCTCCTAGTATAAGTGAAACCATCTTTAGCTGACTCACCACTCATGATATAAAAGGGAGATGCTGATACATGTGATGGTCCATCTTGGTGCTACTGTGTGTTATGCTGTGAATATGCAGTTCCGAGCTAATCTGAGAAAATATGCCCTGTTTAAAATCTTAAGCATTCTTCTGTTCTTCCAGCCCCTACCCCCCCCCCCCCCCCAAACCAGAGAAGAAAGTCCACATCAAGTTACACTCCCGTGACCTGTTACATGGGTGTTTCCCGTTGTTCAGTGCCGATTAGTGGCTGCACTGGATGAAATATTCTGCGCATTGTGATATTCTACTGGAGTAATGTGAGGAATATGAGCAGGAGTGGGAAGAAGGACCAGATGGGAACACTACTGAGGTCCTTAATGTGTGGGAACTGGATTAACATCAGTGCAGCTACAGTCAACAACGCAGGGTGCTGGCTGGGAGTGGTTACTGGGGCCAATCATGTGAGGGAGCAGCCATTAACACTCTATTGTTTCACTGGCTCTCGCATGTTTGGCTTATTAACCCCTTTCGACATGCTCTGATGACTGAGGCCACTGATTAGTATTCAAAATAGAGGTTATAAAGTTCTTTGTATCAAGAGGACATGAAGTGGTGTCTTTCTACCTGATTTTTATTTTTGGACCTGTCAACCATGGAAGACCTCGATCTACACTGAAACAGAGCTCCTAAAATGACAAGCTCCATTTTTAAATGGTATTTGTTGCGTGACTAATTCCTTTCTCTCTCCAGTTTTTCGAGGAACTGGTGGCTGATGATAAGCAAGTGAAAGCAGAAGAGGCAGTCATCACAGAGCAGCAGGTAAAGGGAAGGAACATTGCCATGGTTTTGTAAACACACTTGGGGGGGCGGGGGGAGAGAGAATGGAGGGCACAGTTTAGATCAATATCTGTGTATCATGCTGCTTATTCATATGTACAAGCTCCCATGCAATTACTAGCCATCGCCAACTAAATCTGTCAACTTCACAAATGATGCAAGGTCAGCACTTCAAAAATAATTCACCATGTAAAGTGCTTTAAGGCATTTTAACAATGTGATAAGATGCTTATGTAAATCGAAGTGTCCATTGATGCCACTGTCAATGAGTTGGAGACGAGGTGGGACTTGCAGCAAACAGTCTGTTTTACAGCAAACAAAGTCTATTTACACAAGAGTCTATTTAAAAAGACAGAACTCTTTACCGAAACTACAGCAGCCTCTCCCGATAAAAGCAGGGTTATTTCTCCAGCAAAATGCAGTGAGTGGAGGATAATTATGTAATACAAATTATGTAGGTAAAATCAATCCCAGTCACTTAACAACAGTGCGATCTCCAGGCGTGATTGGCGGGGTAATTACCCAATCATCTCCATTCTGGCCGAGAATAGTGGCGTCACTATATGCAGCCTATGTAAATGCAAATACTTCTCTCCTGTGTAGTTTAATAGCATCGAGCTGCTCTAATGATTTCCGCACTTTTGTCTCTATAACTCAGCAACAAAAGAAGAAGCGTGATAAGAAAAAAGAACGGAACAAGAAGAAAAAGGATGAGGATGATGATGCAGTGATTGAGAAACTGAATAAGCTCTCAGTGCAGGCCAGTGATGAGGAAGAGGAGGAGGAGGAGGAGGAAGAAGAAGGTGAGCTGAGCTGGGAACAGGGTTTCGGGGGATTGAGCAGGGATTACCACAGCCTCAGAAGCTCGTTGCTTCTCTCAACTGGTGGTGTTAAACCCAGAGAAACAAAAGGAGGATGAAAATACGAATTGGCTTTAAAAACCTCAAAATAGGCATTAAACTTGATAATGTTGCGAGTGTTGTCACTAGAATTTCAGTGAAGAATAATTGTGGCTGTGTGAAATTTTTAAATTATGTCCAATTGGTGAGTAAAACACCCCAGTATTACAATCATCAATTTTAGCCGTCCAAAATTGAGTTGTATCTGGAGAGAGCATTTTGAGCTGCATAAGACTGGGTTACGGATTTGTCACTGGTGGCGGTGTGGGTGGGACTAATTTGAGGCGATGCATTAAGAATATCATTAAGTGTATTGCTCAACATTAAAGTGCAGTGCAAAATATGTTTTCCTATTAGATACTTGTTGTACAGTATTTATTGTGCATTGTTTTTGAATATCAGCTTGGGCTCAGTGGTAGCACTCGCTACTGAGTGGGAAGGTTGTGGGTTACATTCTGCTGCATGACCTGAGCGATTCAATGCAGTACTTGGGGGTGGGGGGCTGCGGCTGCATAGTTGGAAGTGTTGTTTCTTGGTTGAGCTGTTAAACTAAGGTTCCTTTGCCTTTTTAAGGTTGAAATAAGAATCGCTTGTCACCTTTTCTTCTAAGAGTAGACAGTTCTCCTGGTGTTGTGCCCAGAATTGCCAAAAGAGAATTAAATGATGATTCATCTCATTGCTATTTGTGGGATCTTGCTGTGCACAACATGGCTTCTGCGTTTGCCAAAAAAAACAACCGACTACACTTGGAGAGCTGCCTTCTCTCTAAATGGTGTAGTGGGATCATTCCCCTGGCATATTCTTACCAATATGCTCAAGAAGTCTAGTGACAACAGTGGTTAGAAACAATTTATATCTGGGAGAGAGTTAAAGAAGAAAGACTTGCGCCTTTAACAACCTCAGGACATCCCAAAGCACTTTACAGCCACTGAAGTACTTTTGAAGTGTAGTTTCTGTTGTAAAGGTAAAATACTGGTGGGGGGGAAGGGAAAGGAAGGACGGGGAGGAGAGTGTTTCTGGACCTGAAGGTGATCCAGGGTTGGATTAGTGGCACAGATGCATGGAGCCACCGAATGAATGCTTATTGCCCCCACTGTACCCTGAAAGAGCTTTAATTTCTGACCAGTCCATCAGATTGGCATTGGATGTCTGCCTTGCAGACAGTGCCATACTCGGCTATTAGAGATTGAGTAACTCCAGAGGGGACTGAACCATGAAACTCGGGATTAAGTTCACTTATTTGTGTAAGAAAATATAGCCCGATTCTAACGTTTTTTTTCCCCACCTTTTTATAGTGGTGAAGCCAGCGAGAGGAGGCAAAAAGATGGTAAGCAATGTACGACTTAGCATAGCAGCTTGTTTTCTTTAAAGCTCCACTTCTAGTTGCGGCTTAAAGGGAAAGAAAGAGCAGGGGGGAGAAATCTTTGTTCATAGTGATGTCCCAATGTCTCTTTCAAATTTCTATATGTATAAATAAATAATGGCAGACGTATGGGTGCAATGACCTGTTTCTGTGTTATAGCATTCTGTGATTCTAAGTTAGTCAGAAGACCTGATATTTTCTTAGGACAGGGACATTACACCATGTGAAGATGGAGCTCTGTTGGCCATCCCTTTAAGGCTGCAAAATCTCACTGCTGTAAATCCTGATAACTTCCATCACCAATGCTGATTAGCCTTTAACAGAATTGGTAAGAAATTGTAGAATTTCAGCTCCAGGTCAGAAGAAACCAGGATAAAATTACTTTCTTTTCTATATTTCTAACTTTCAAATGTGCCAGGCATGCACTCGATGCAAGATTATATTAAGTCTTGTGCATAGAGTGCCCTTTCTTGCCAGTATAATACTTCATATCATGCCTGCCTGTAATGTTTTCTGACCGTATTAAATTTGCCTATTAATTTTATTTATCTATTTATTTAGAGTCCTCCACCCTTTGCCTTCTAGTTAGGTTGCACTTGTATAAATTGTTTCGTAAAACTCTGGTGGCTGATGCAGTGGGAGTTTTAGCTCCTGTTTTTTCTCACTGCTCATTACAGTTTGTTTTCTATGTTTAATACATAAGATCTACTACTAGTTATGTTTTAATGCTATTCACTGCCCCCCTCCCCCATAGGGTCTTCAAAGTGATTGCTCTCTTTTCCTTTGTTCCACCATTGCTAGTATCTTGCATAATTTGAATTCAGCAACCAAGGAGGTATAGCAGATAGCCTGGTCTTCGGTCACCCTAACTTTCACAAGAATTACCCGTGTGGTTTTGTATGTTGATTTTTCTGTGTTTTTTTTGAAGGGTGGGAACGTCTTCGCAGCTCTTAGCCTTGAACAGAGTGAAGATGAAGACAATGATGAAGACTATGATGGAGGAGAGAGCAAACCATCCAAAACAGACAAAAATCAGAAAAATAAGGTCAGTGTTCAGTTTGGGGAGAGGAGTCTGAATATGAAGAACTGTGTGTTTGTGCTGTTGGATTGAATAAATTGACATCTTGACCTCTGTGCTAAAGATTCATCTCCATAGATACAGCACAGGAGGAGGCCATTCGGCCCATCATGCCTGTGCCGACTCCTTGAAAGAGCTATCCAATTAGTCCCATTCCCCTGCTCTTTCCCCATAGCCCTGTAAATTTTTTCCCTTCAAGTATTTATCCAAATCCCTTTTGAAAGTTACTATTGAATCTACTTCCACCATCCTTTCCAACAAACGTTCACCTGAGGAAGGAGGAAGCCTCCGAAAGCTTGTGAATTTAAAATAAAATTGCTGGACTATAACTTGGTGTTGTAAAATTGTTTACAATTGTCAACCCCAGTCCATCACCGGCATCTCCACACCATCCTTTCAGGCAGAGCATTCCAGATTGTTACAACTTGCTGCGTTTAAAAAAAAAAAGTTTCCTCTTTTGCCAATCTCCTTAAATCTGTGTCCTCTGGTTACTGACCCTTCTGCCACTGGAAACAGTTTCTCATTTATTCTATCAAAATCATTCATGATTTTGAACACCTCCATCAAATCTTCCATTAACCTTCTCTGCTTGAAGAAGAACAACTCCAGCTTCTCCAATATCTCCACATAACTGAAGTCCCTCATCCCTGGTACCATTCTTGTAAATCTCTTCTGCACCTTCTCTAAAACCTTGACATCCTTCCCAAAGTGTGGTGCCCAGAATTGAACACAATACTCCAGCTGAGGCCTAACCAGTGTTTTATAAAGGTTTAGCATAACTTCCTTGCTTTTATACTCTGCCTCCATTAATAAAGCCCAGGAACCCATATGCTTTTTTAACAGTCTTCTCAACTTGTCCTGCCACCTTCAAGGATTTGTGTGTGTACACCCCCAGGTATCTCTGTTCCTGCACCCCCTTTAAAATTGTACCATTTAGTTTATATTGCCTCTCCTCATTCTTCCTACCAAAATGTATCACTTTACACTTGTCTCTGTTAAATTTCACCTGCCATATGTCTGCCCATTTCACCAGTCTGTCTATGTCCTCCTGATTATGTTGATCAGCCTCATATAATCCACAGAATACCTGCACGGTGCTTCTAGTTGTGCCATGTATTTTTAGGAGCAGTAAGAGTTTTCCTTCAAGGTCCTTGCTCAGAGACCTTGTCAGCATTGTAAATATGCAGCTTTACTCAGTACTTGATTGCTGAGATATATGACCTTCACCACCAGATGGTGCTAACTAGCTGCGAGTATGCTAGCAGAAATCAGGCACTGCAACAGACAGTGATCAGCGCTTGTACCAGTCTATTGCATTTTGCTGTTTTCTACATCTCATGTCACGGCCCTTGCCCAGTGGAACCTTTGCATTTGTGGCTCAGTCAATCATGGCAAATGTCCATTTTGAAAGACTAAGGTGTTAACGCCAAAGCAGTTCAGGTACTTTGTCATGCACAACAACGTGAGTGGCTAAAGAGTCCAATTCTCGAGCGACAGTCCTTGCCACATATGGTGCAGACATAAATCACGGGGTCAGATGATGAAGCCGGCACAGTATTGACTCTTGAAACCTGATGCGCTTTTCTCTTCGCTCCCCTATCTCTCCTCCTCCATTGCCTCTCTTCCGCCTATCTAGCTACATGATGCAGTCCTCCAGTGTTACCTGTTGTTAGCCACATCTTCCTAGCTTGTGGTATCGATGTTAAAAGTCTTCAGGTCCCTCTTGCGAATGTCTTTGAACCTGAGCCTAGGTGGTGCAGCAGCTTTGAATCATCTGAAAGTTCTTCATACAGGAGACCCTTTGGAAAAGCCCATCTTCCATCATATATAAATCACCAGGCCACCAGAGGCATCTTATGTTTGACACGAGCTACTAGTCTTGGCAATTGAACTTCCTCAAGTTCTTCAGTGTCAGGAACTTTGTCTTCCCACTTGATATTTAGAATACAGCGAAGACTGCAGGCGTGGAAAGAGCTTAACCTTCTCTCATGCCTGCTGTAGCTGGTCCAGGTTTCGCTGCCATACAGCAGCATGCTCAGAACGCACGTTTGGAAGATCTGTATATTGTTCAATGTTAATTTCCCATTATTCCACATACTTAGTCGATTGGCCGAATGTGGTTGCTGCTTTTCCAATGTGAGAATTTAGCTCGTCACCTATAAGAGAAGTTATCCAATACCATTGATCCTAGGTAGGTAGGGTAGACAGAGAGAAAATGTTTCCACTTGTGGGGGAGTCCAAAACTAGAGGTCATCAATATAAGATAGTCACTAATAAATCCAATAGGGAATTCAAGAAAAACTTCTTTACCCAGAGTGGTTTAAAATGTGGAATGCGCTACCAAGGAGTAGTTGAGGCAAATAGAATAGATGCATTTAAGAGGAAGCTAGATAAGCACACGAAGGAGAAAGAAATGTTGATAGGGGTAGAAGAAATGAGGGAGGAGGCTCATGTGGAGCATAAACGCCGGCGTAGACCACTTGGGCCGAATGGCCTGTTTGTGTGCTGTAGACTCATAATGAAACAGCAGAGAGAAGAAAATACTAAAGAATGTTGGTGCCAAAACACATCCCTGTTGGGCACGACTGCGGATTGACTACCATTGTACTGGATTGTAGCCTTCATACCATCATGGAAGGAACAAATCAGACTAGGGGGGCAACCAATTCTTTCCAGCAATTGAAAAAGACCCTTATGTTTCCCTGCTATGACACTTTACTTGCAGTTGCCTTAGTGTAAAGACTACGTCAATAGTTGATCAACTGGCACGGAAGCTACACTGTCTTGCTGGACAAACCTGTTCAGCAAGCACTTGCAATCTTTTAAGAATGACCCATGCGAATGCCTTGCCAGCAACACTAAAGAGAGAAATTCCACTATGGTTGTTGCAGTCACTCCGATCTCCTTTGTTTTTGTACAATGGGATGATGCTGGCATCATTCGTGTCTTGTGGTACCCCTGCTTCCTTCTAGCAGTAAAGCAAGACATTGTGCAGATGTTTATGTACAACCTGCGCTCCTTGTTTAAGTACCTCAGCTGGAATTCCATCTTTTCCTGCCACAAAGTAAAGTTTGAGGAATTTGTTTATCGAGTGTACTCCTGAGACTGATATATTGTCTGTAATTTACTTAGTCCCTTATGTTTATATGTAAGTTGGTGAATGTTTGGCTTTGAACTGCCTTCTGTGCTGTTAGCTGATCTCAGAGGTAATAGAGGTGGAGATGCTACAACTGCCATGGGTGCCCCTGGGAAGGGAAGGGATGGGGGGGTGGGGGTAAACGAAAGCCATCTGGGCTGCCGTTCAGTGACTCATCAGGTGAGGATACGATCAAATTCAGCTGCATGTGAAGAATGGCACTTGGGTGCTGTATTGGAGGTTGGCTGGCACCCCTGGAACTGTACCTCCGTAAGAGTCCTCAAAATGAATTGTATAAAGTTCCATTGATACCGGGGAACAGTTTTCTGTATGCTGTGCTATCAGAGCAAAAGGAAGCGTGCCTCAAGCCAGGAAGGCCGGGTATTAAGTTACTGCTTAAATGAGAACTTTCCTGAATGACAGGTATGAAATGGATGTCTGTGTAGCTTCTAATGGCAGCCAGAAAAAGGTGACTTTTCATCTCGTCCCTAGAGAGTAGAGGAGGTCAACAGATCCTGTGTTCATTTAATCTGTCAGCAATTTGTGCCATTTTCCTGACTGGTAACCCTATTGCAGTGTAAAATGTTTGCAGATGGTTTTAGTACTGTGATGGCGGAATTGGACAGTACATCTCATTCCAAAACCCGCCCCCACCCCCAAATGCTGGGCTCTTAAGTAGAGCAAGAATGGGGAAGCGGCAAATTTGTATTTTACCCCCGAGTGTAATGAGGTCCATAATGAATGGGCAAATGCACTTCTAGCAGCAGGCAGGGAAAATTGGAATGCAAGTGAATGCCGGATAGCGCTTACCTAACTCATGGCAGCCGATCTTGAGGTGGGGGTGGGGGGGGTGGCGGTCGATCTTTTGAATGGGTATATGCAACATTTAGGAACAGTCCACTTCAGCAAGATCTGTAAAATATTTCAGTAAAGAAGGGAGAGAATTTAGATGGAAAGTAAATTGAAATTTTGTGTGGATCTGGATTTTTCGTTTAGCCGCAGCTTTATGCAAACTTTTCTGTTTTAAAAAAAAAAATTGTGACACTCTTTGTAAACTTCCTGACCTTCCCCCTTTCCTGTCCTGGTTGCTTTATGCGTTTACAGGCTGCATTGGATAAGAATACCGATGATCAGAAGCAAATCAAAAAGAAAAAGGATGATAGTTCCGAGGGCAAATCACAGGTAACGTCGCTGTGCACAAGAGGAATGCATTTAGCACATTACTCACTGGAGGGTATCGGGTGGGGGCGGTCCCCTGAATTCTTTGTTTTTCCTTTTACTCACACATCTGAAGCAGTTACGAAAATTACTTTGGCGCATGTTACAGTGGGTTTGGGAGTTGAGCAATTGTCACGTCTGTAATCTGAAGGGGCAACAGTTTAGGCTGAATGCGTGCATAAAGAGGAAGGCAATCTAGGGTGGGAGTACTTTTCAAAGTGCATCTTTTTATAGAGAAAATAATTGGCTGACCTTTTTCAGGTCATTTTTTTAAGAAAAGGTCAATCTTGTTACCTGAACGGAGCTCCTTGGGTAGGATCTTCTTCCCTGGTGGGCATCTCTGGCAATGCTCCATTGCAAATGATGGTGGGAATGGAGGGGTTGCACAGCTTCAAACTGTCCAGCCTTTCCAATCTAGGAATGTAGGCACAGGAGTAGGCCATTCAGCCCCTCTACCTTCATCATTCAGTTAGATAATGGCTGATCTGTATCTTAACTCCATCTACCCTGCTTGGTTCCGTAACCCTTGATACCCTTACCTAACAAAAATCTATTAATCCCAGTTTTGAAATTTTCAATCGACCCCCAGCCTCAACAGCTTTTTTGGGGAGAGTGTTCCAGATTTCCACCAGCCTTTGTGTGACGAAGTGCTCCCTGGTGTCACCCCCAAACGGCCTAGCTCTAATTGTAAGGTTATGCCTCCTTGTTGTGGATTCCCCCACCAGAGGAAATAGTTTCTCTCTACCTACCCTATCAATGCCTTTAATCATCTTAAACTCCTCAATTAGATCACCCCTTAATCTTCTATATTAAAGGGATTGCAAGCCTAGTCTGTGCAACCTGTCCTCAATAATTTAACCCTTTATTAAATCTGAATAAAAGCAAGCTACTAAGCTGGGAATATGGATTTCCTGCTGTGAAGGGTGGTTGTGTCGGGTCAAGCAGCTTTTGGGCTGGTCACCAATCCCCACCCAGTTCTGATAACTGCCTTCACCAGAGCAGCCTAGTAGGGAGGGAGGGTCTGCTTGAGGATCTCTGTACTGATAAAATGTGTTTTTTCAAAAGAAATTTACAAGTTAGTCTATTGTTTTCTTCTGTTAAAATGTGCTTTCCTTTCCCTTTTAACCAAAAAGCAGTGGTGCTCGTATTGATAGTTTGAACATGTCTGAGCACTTGAAACAGCTCAGCTTTTGGAATGTTTAGTTACTAAAGTAAGACCACAGCCCTAGGGTAGCTTGGTCAGATTGTAAAAGCCCTGTGTATAGATTGTCCTTTTTTTGGATGGTTTTATTTACCTTTAAAATAGTGCATAAACAACCTAACCTAACACCAGATTCTACTACTGGCATGTGTTTTCTTTAACATGCAAACGGTTTAAAGCTTCTAATTCTTTTTAAAACCCAATATAAAATGAATGCTGACATTTATTGCCCAAGCTATTCCATTTAATATTTTTTTTCAATATATGGTTGTACCTCTAAAATAATAAACTTGGATTAGAATTTAAAAGCTTTTGCTAGCAGAAGAATTTAATTTTTCTAAAGTGCTTCGTAAGAATTATGTTTCTCTTTATTCGCCAAAGTAATAGTGCTTGAAATTTGACATGAGGAAATCAATCTTGAAAAGTGAATCCATCTAGTCAGTCTGTCAGTGAGGGAGGAAGTGGTGAGGGATTGGACTCTGTGGAGACGGAGGAAATAAACCAGTTGAGGTTATCTTTTGGGGTAGCAAGTTGCTTTTGTTAGCACACTAAAGCTGTTTAACAATCAACAGGATCACCGGCCTATGGTACAAGTTTAAAAATCTGCAATGCTGGAAATCTGAAACAAAAACAGAAAATGTTGCTAGTACACAGCAGGTCAGTCAGCATCTGTGAGGAGAAAAGTCAAGTTAATGTTTCAAGCGTAACCTTTTTTTCCTCAACTAAAATGCATTTAGTAGAGGTGGGGAAGGAGAAAACTAGACCCGCCAATCAGAGATGATCAACCCTTCCATCTCCCAATGGCTCGGTGGGCAATTGCAACATCCAACATGGGCTGTACAGACCAGGGAAGTCCAGGTTTGTTCTTGGATCTGTTCTGGATCTAGGAGTGCTACAACTAGCCTCAGCCTCCTAAGCTAAAGAGGGTAAAAGTCAGCCTGGATTGTTGCCCCAGATCACGATCCAATGAACCTCTGCTGGCAGGTTTATACGAATGGATGTTGAGTGAGGAGATAATTGAGCTTGGCAGTGCCTCTGGAACAGCACACCAGATCCTCAGTAGAGTAATGGAGGGGGTGAGGTATTGATTATGAATTTAACTAGGGATGGTACTAGCGATGAACTCGATTCTTTCCCCTCAGTCTGGTTCAGCAAATTCTGAGTCGAATACACCGTTGCAGTTCAACACAATTTTATTAGAGTAGAACTTGGAACTTGGTCTGCAGCATTGATCTGGACTCCCGATAGAGTCCCACCTATGCTGGCAGAACAAGACAAAGAACATACAGAAAATACACATGTTTATACAGATCCATAGGGGTTGGAACATTGTTAGCATGAGGGTCAATACCAATCATAAGCCTGGCATAGGTTGGCCATGAGGGGTTACCTCACTACAGGCCAATCATGGACAATACAGTTAGCTGATCACGCCGCAGTGACAGACATAGATGAATGTCTCTTCATCTCCTAGCTTGGAATGTTTTTCCCCCAATCATCCCACATCCTTATCAGCCAACCTGGAATGTCTCTGGCTTCGCTAAGCTCATTATTTCTATTGATCACCCAGCCATACAAAGACACCTACACCAAACTCCCTACTCCCTAATGGCAACATGTCAATGATGAGCATAAGCAGACCCCAACATCTAACGAGTTACTCATCTCCCTATTAGCCTTGAAGGGGCCCATTGTTCTAACCTAGGCAGCTTCTAATTAACCCTTGCTTGTCCTATTACTACTTTTCTACTTTGCCACTTAGACATTCTCATTAGTTGTAGTTACAAATACTGAATTGCATCCGTGCCATTTGGTGTAGTGGTAATTGCGTTGTCTTTGTGCTCCTTCACAGCCCATGCCTGAGGAAGATGATGAGGAAGATGAGAAGAGGCAAAGTAAAAAAGGCAAAAAGAATGAGCGAGGAAAAACGAAAGAGCAAAAGGTACAATTCTCTTGAATGTATGGTGGCATTACTGTTTTAGAACCTTGATTGCTAAAGGTCATTTAATACCTGTAAACAAAAAGTTACCATTACCTTCCCTACGTGCTGATGTTGCTGTGTAAATGGGAAGGTAGTGAAAGATGGTTGTGGACAGAACATGGATGAGGCGGTGCATTATACCAGTGCACTGTCCATTGTGCCATTGAATGAAATATTCAGGGCCTTAGTTATCCAGTATTGCCAATCTCAGTTGGGCATTTAGTATACTCAACTCCTTAAGGGGTACAAAATTGTCCTTTATTTGTCAGATGGCCTTTGAACCTGAGTGAGCCACTACAAAATGCCCCTCCTGAAGGCATTGATTCCTTGTTAATGTTTCTCAATCTAACATTTATAAACCCATCTATCACATTTTATGGTTTTTGATCATTTCTTTTTTGTGTTCATGAAAAGGATTTGAGCAGGAGTGATGTTTGTGTTGTGTTGTGAAACGGTGATTTTGCATAGATTTTAAAACAAAGGCTGAAGCCGCTTACATAAAGGGTTTAGTTCTGAATAGGCCAGGCATTGAAGGTGTGTATTAAAGCCAGATGAGCCAGTTTGTGAAATGATAGTTCCCAGTCTATTTCAGACTAAGGGTAAATTGTCTCTTCTCAGGCTTCCAATTCATTGAGAACAGTAGGAGATGTTTTCCTTAACCTATTTTTCATGGGTAATTGGCATTAGCCGTTGGAAGTTAGAACAGGGGATCCCTCGGAGGAGAGTTGGCCAGTTTTATTGATGGGACTACTGTTGAATCACAGTATGGGGAAGAAGTCAAATGGATAACCCTTCCACTGGCTAGGAGCACAGAAAAGGGGCAAAGGGACACCTGACTGGGCAGTTAGCCATCTAAGTCTGGAGAGGAACCCTCGCTCAGCGAGGGGACAGTCACAAACCTTGTACCAGAGCTGGTCAAAATATGAAGACTTGTCGGAAAACATTGTGAGCCAGCTAATATGGATAGTGGGGATAATGTTTCTGGAGGAGAGAACTGTAATTAATTGAATCAGGGTTAAATTTGATTACAACTGTTACTCAGTACATTCATTTGCTGTCTGTAAAACAAAACAGTTTAACGACTCATATCTGGCCCATCTCGCTAAAGTGTTTGTCTGTCTTTGAAAAGATTGGAGATGTGTGAAAGACACAATACCCAGTTCAGATCATAAGGATCTCATTGTTAACCCCTAGGTTACGCGATTGTATGATTAGATATTGGTCAGTATAGGCACACTCCTGAACAGAAGACTGTTGGACTGTTTACGGAAGTGACCTAGAGAATATCTAAGGCACACCTTAAACTTGTAACATCCTCCTTGTGCCTCATTCACCTTATTTACATTCAGCTATTTAATAGTCGGCAGTAATTTTGTAGCTGATCTTTTTCTTCAAGGTCTGCAGTAATAGAGGGGCTTAACTACTCCTTAGTCAGTGGTTCTCAGACTTTCCTGTGTGGAGGACCGCCTGCAAATATGGAGAAACACTCCAGGGATCCCCTGTCCTAACTTCTGAAGGCTAGCGCCAATCACCTATAAAAATAGTACTACAATTGCAGAGAGTAGTTTTTGTTGGTGTACAAATGACAGTGTTAATTTTTAGTCAACAAATAGAGAAAATATTGCTCATGGTGTGCAGATGCTTGGCTCTAGATGGACAAAAATTGTTACGGTAAATAGCAAACATTCCAACTTTTTTGCAGAATATCAGGGAAGTTCCAGATTTGTTAACTGAACTTTTGATTGCATATTACTGGGAGTAAATAACCCAACTTGCATGTAACTGGGAGTGAATAACCCAACTTCCCATCTAATATAAGCAACTGGTCTCAGGCCAGATAAATGTATGGTATAATGGAAATTGGCGAGAAATTTAGTTGGATCTCCACACTTTCCGCCGCAGGTAGCTTCTGAAGATGATGATGAAGATAAGTCAAGCAAGAAGAGTAAAAAGACAGAGAAATCAAAAGCAAAACTAAAGGTAGACAGACAAAGCTGTTATTGTGTAAACTCTCCATACAATTAAAAAGTCTGAGGTTACGTAGGAACAGGAGTAGGCAATTCAGCCCCTTGAGCCTGTTCAATTAGATCAAGGCTGATGTGTATCTTAACTCCATTTACGTGCCTGTGCTCCATATCCCTTGATACTCTTACCTAACAGATATCTATCAGTCTCAGTCTTGAAAATTTAAATTGACCCAGCATCCATAGCCTTTTGGAAAAATTCCAGATTTCAAATCCCTTTGTGTGAAATAGTGCTTCCTGATTTCACTTCCAAATGGTCTAGCTCTCATTTTAAGACTCTGCCCCCCTGTTCTGGATTCCCTCCCTGCCCACCCCCCCCCCCCCCCCGACCAGAGGAAATAATTTCTCTCTATCTACCCTGTTGAATCCCTTTATCGTTTTAAACCTTGATTGGATCACCCCTCAACCTTCTAAACTCATGGGAATATAAACCAAGTTTATGCATCTGTCCTTATTTAACCCTTTCAGCTCAGGTATCATTCTGGTGAGTTTGTGCTGTACCCCCTCCAAGGCCAGTACATCTTTCCTGAGGTTCGGAAGTGTATCTAAATTATGTTTGTGTTTGTAAACTAGTTGTAGCCTTGATTTACAGCATTGTTTATGGGATCACACCTGTTGTGTGTCTTCCATTTGCGCACTCACTGTAATTAGCATAACTTTTTTTAATGTAATTAGCAGAAATGTTATTAACTTTAAAACTGCATTTATACTCAAACTATAGTTCAAATGAAAATTGAAATCATGCATGTTTTGCTAAGAATTGAAATCTTGGTGTCCTGTTCAAAAACTGCGCAAAACTTGCAATGTTCTATGTTCGGTACTTCCACTATTGCCACTTCAAAAAGAGCTCTTTCCATTGGATTACTCCACTTTTCCCTTCCCTTCCCTGCCTCCCTCAAAAAGAAGCTGAAGTAATAAATACTGTTTGCAGAGATCAATCTGTTGACCTTGCCTCTATTGCGTGCTGTTCAGATGTATTTTTCAGACTGAGGCCAGATCACTAGCTCAAAGAGCACACTTACAAGAATTCCTACTCTGATCCACCCAAATATACCAAAACATGTTAGTGTAACAGAAGTGCTCGTGAGGTACTTGGGCTGAATGGCCGCCATACCACCTTATTTTGTTTTCCATCCTGTTCAGTGCACTGTCAGTAGCATTTAACTATAAACTCTGTAATTTCATCCCAACCGGTGGTAGCAAAGAACCACAATTTCATGGGACTTGCACCCTGTTGGAATAGTAATCTCCTCCTCTGATCTGCTAAAAGCAGTGCTCCAGTTCATTGCACCTGTGGGCTAACAAGGTAATACAATGCGGTTTTATGACACGAGTGCGCTAACCAACCAGATGTCAAATTTTCAGCCCAGCCAATGCACACAGTTGTGTCATGAGGCAGTTTTCTGCCCTGAACCCCCTGCACTCTTGAGACATCCGTGGACACTGAAACAAGGCACCGGCATAAATGGGGGAGAGTGCTGCACAGAGGTTACTCTCCCAAAGATTGAACAAATAAAAGGTAAATCTAAAAACACCTTTAATAGTTAATCATGTCTTCAACAGAAACTAACTAGACGTTTGGTCTGATTTTTGTCACAGGCACTCTCTGACGAAGATGATGATGAGGACAAGCCAAGTAAAAAAGGAAAACGCACAAGAGCGAAAGGAAAGCAAAAGGTAGAAAGTTTGAAAGGACTGTGGCCAGTGTGAGTTAGGGTGGTTTGGGTGGGCCAGTATTTCCCATTTAGATGACAGCCAGTCTTGGGGGTCTGAAAGAAGGGGTAAGATGGCCACCACCTTTCCATT
Source organism: Heptranchias perlo (assembly GCF_035084215.1). Taxonomy (NCBI): domain Eukaryota; kingdom Metazoa; phylum Chordata; class Chondrichthyes; order Hexanchiformes; family Hexanchidae; genus Heptranchias; species Heptranchias perlo. The sequence goes on from NC_090363.1 coordinate 7,199,941, forward strand.
CTCTTTTCCCCTCCCCTCTCCCTCCTTTTTTTTTTAAATCAACACTGGGCCCAAAAATTCCAACACTCATTTCAAAAAAAACTCGGGGTTGGTACTTTTTTTTCCATTGCTGTTTCTTTAGCTTTTTATTTATTCATTCTCAAGATGTGGGCATCATTTCATTTATTGCCTATCCCTAGTTGATGAAGGTCTGCAGCCACCTTGAACCGCTGCAATCTGTGTGGTAAAAGGTGCTCCTACAGTACTGTTAGGTAGGGAGTTCCAAGATTTTGACTCCAGCAACACTGAAGGAATGGTGATAAATGTCCAAGTCAGGGTGGTGTGTGACTCGGAGGTGATGGTGGTCCAATGCACCTACTGCTTTTGTCCTTCTAGGTGGTGGTCGCGAGTTTGGATGGTTCTGCTGAAGAAGTCTCGGCAAGTTGCAGGATCCCTGCTGGTTTCTTTGCTCCTGTGTTCCGCTCTCTTTTTTTTCCCCACCCCACCCCACCACCACTCCCCCCTCCACAGCGCACAGGTGCTGAGGCCAGTTGCAGTGCCTCAATACTGATGATAAGATAAACGAACACAGATACTTTCGTAACACTGAACAAGATGGCTCCATGACCACTCCCAAAGCCTGTAAACATGGTGCAGTGCAGTAATGGATCCCTGAAGGATTAGTTGGCAGGATGAAGTGGAGTGAGCTTGTCTTGGTTTTATTCCCTGATGAAAACTGAAGGCAAGTTGCAGTGTAGCTGGTCTTTCATGCTCCCATTGAGCCCAAGGAACTGAAATGGAGAAAAAGTTGACCCAGTAAACTATGCTGGCTGTCCAACTTGAGTGCCTCTTGGTCCTGGCTGTAATGCATAATTTGCACTGCAGCCAGCTGACCAAATGGCTTGGTTGCATATTGTGCAGCTGATATGTGGCTGTTGCTCTTTGCTACTTTGTCAGTGTAACACTCCGTTTCATTACTGCTTGTCTGTAGGGCAGCAATATTATCACTGCCGTGACTGGAGAAGAAGAAATGGACAAAGAAGAATTAAAGCCACAGAAAGGGAAAGGAAAGGTACATTGAATTATATCAATTTGCTCAAAACACACGCTTCCATGATATAACGTACTGTACTTAGTGTTACTGAAAACAACACAAAATTGCTCATAATTAGCATGAAATTAACAGTTTCACCTTGGAGAGTTCACAAAATTGACTGGTGTAAGAATTAGAAATCTCATTGCTGTCGTAGGAGTGCTCTTAGGTTTTGGTTAAAGTGCGTTTGGGCAGTGCAGAGGGAGCTTCATGCGGTATCTAACTGGTTGTTACAAATTTCAGGTCAGCTTTAGATATTTTCTTGGGAGAGACCAATGATGTTGAATCCATTAGTAGTTGTCGTATCCCTTGCAAACAGGAGTTTTACCATTACTGTTCAGTATCTGGTATGGTGATGGCATGACCCAGGGCTGTAACAATAAAAGCCCCATGTTAAAGGAATTAGGTACCATAATCTTGCACGTACAACCACCGTTTCTTCATTCTTAGAGGCAGAAATGATGCACCCTCTGGTAAGATGAGGTCAATGAAAAAGCAAGAAACTTGTTTATTTTACAGACTGCACATGACAGAACAAAGTAGTAATTCCAGACTTATTAACTTCCTGCAACATATAAAACAACAAACAACATCACATTATCCCTGTTAGCAGGCTAACTTACCGTTCTTAGTCAGTCTTATCGGTGAATGTGACCGGCTTGCCCATCCTTTCTAGGACTGACTTAAATTTGTTGCCCTCTCCTCCTCCCTCTCTGGGCGGAAGCAGGAAATTCACAGTTTAATCTCTGTTTCCTTCCCTGACCTGCGATTGGTCGGTGGAGCTACCAATTAGAGTGACTAACCTCCCCTAGCAACTATCTGCTTCTCTCCAAATGAATGCGGTCATCTCACGCAGTGGGTCTGGGTGGTCCACAGGAAGATCTAAATGTGTTTTTATTGATCTAAAGGTGGGGAACATTCCATAGACTGGTACATCTGGCTTAACTCAAATACACATCTTGCCCCACCTCTGAGCTCTGGTTGCAGAGGGATTTTAAGCCTTTGTCAACTAAATTTAACGTAAAAGTAACACTCCAGAATAAATCATACCTAGATCCTTCATAGCAAAATGGTCAAAAATCTTAAAATGCGACATTGGTGTTATACCTAAACCAGGAGCACTTGATACTGATGGTGCTAAAGATGGAGGAATTTTCATTCCTCAGCACCGATATCTCTCACCTAGACAAGCACATAAAACTGTGCCCGTTTCCATGTTGTTGCTGATTTAGTAAATGGTGTTCTCAGCAATTCTCATAATGTTTTTTTTTTATTCGTTCACGGGATGTGGGCGTCGCTGGCAAGGCCGGCATTTATTGCCCATCCCTAATTGCCCTTGAGAAGGTGGTGGTGAGCCGCCTTCTTGAGCGAGATTTTACAACTGAGTGGCTTGCCCATTTCAGAGGGCAATTAAGAATCAACCACATTGCTGTGGGTCTGGAGTCACATATAGGCCAGACCGGATAAGGGCGGCAGGCTTCCTTCCCTAAAGGACATTAGTGAACCAGATGGGTTTTTACGACAATCCGGTAGTTTCATGGCCATCATTACTGATGCTAGTATTTTAATTCCAGATTTTTTATTTAATTAATTGAATTTTAATGAATTAATTGAATTTAAATTCGCCAGCTGCCGTGGTGGGATTTGAACTCATGACTCTGGATTTTAGTCCAGGCCTCTGGATTACTAGCCCAGTAACATAACCACTATGCTACCGTACCATGTTGACCAGTTATGTCATTTGCTGCTATCTGGTGGGTGGCAGAAGCCAGAAAAACAAAACACCCAAGGTGTGCAACAACATGTACATCTTTGCTTTAACTACTATTGGGGTTCTTGACAAATTTTCATATTTCCAAATAAAGCAAGATCGATACTTTGGGGCGAGTTATCAGTTGTAATTGAGGGATTCTGAAAATACAAACTGCAAGAAAAGCTCCGTTATGTGACAGTGATGAAAGGCACCATCAAACTTGGCACTGAGCCCTACAAACCATGAAAGACCCAGGTTCAATGTCCAATCTGTTAATCTCAACCAGGACAGGGGTGGTGTGCTTAATACCCTGGGCGGGGAAAAGGAATAATCAGTTAGGCTTCTTGCTCCTGCTGGAACGAGCATATGTGTAGATCGCGAATGAAGCCAGAATTAGTGAGATCTTCCATGTGCTCAAATATCCTGCCGTCACTGATTGTCCAGTCTTGCACGTAAGGAGTGGCAGTTTGAGCGTTGTACATAGAGAATGGCTAGTGCCCAAGGAGTAATAGCCCAGCATTAGCATTTCAGTGAGAGGAATTGTTTGTTAAAATCTACAGGAGTAACGTTTGAGCCGTTTATTATCGCCACCGTTACACGAAGAAAAGATCAGTACCTTGTGGTTACTTCCATGTATCTATTAAAACAAATTTCCTGGCGGATGTCAGGATGAACATCAACCAGGCTGCTTTGTGTCGTGGATGCATAACTTGGGCAATTTGAAAGCAAAAGTTAGTTAACTTTTGTTTTTCCAAACAGCCTGCAAATGTCTTTGCTGCCCTGGAAATGGACGAGGAGGAGGAGGAGGACGAGGAGGAGGATGAAGATGAGGAGCAGGATGAAGAAGATATATCCAATCGAAAGGGTTCCAAAGGCAAGGTGAATATGTTAAACAAATCAAGTTTTGACATAAGACTCTACATACAGTCTTACAAATGTACATGGCACTGGCTTGGAAGGGTTACTTAGCCCAATGGTGAGGTAAGATATTAACGGGAGTCAGTAACCAAGAGCTCCTTAGTGCCGGTGTTATTTTGACTGTGTGTGAATGAACACTGTAGATCATGGTCCCTCTTAGCTATTATATTCTGATTTGTTTTTGTTGCTGCTTGTGAGTAGTTTGCATCTGGTTAACATCTGTTTGTTTTTATAGAGGCTGAAATGATTAAGTGATAGAATTGGATAATTTCCCTGCTCTGGCAGCAATAAGTAAAGTTTGTGCTTATGCTGCACCTTTTAACATAGTGAAACATGCCATTGTGCTTCGCCAAGGGGGTGGGGGGGAATCGTGTGCCTAGCAGGTTAGAAGAGCTGGAGGAGTTTGTTGAACAGCTAGGTTTCGAGGAGGTTTTTGAAAGTGGGAGCAATTTAGCAAGGTGGAGGAGTTTAGGAAGCCCTGATGGCTGCCACCTGTGCACTAATATAATGGAGGGAATAGAAGAATGCAGAGAGTAGGCACGAGTTGGACAAGCGGAGGGTTCAAGTAGAGATGTACGGTTGGAGGAGATTAGAGATAGGGTGGGGCTGGACCATGACGTGATTTGGAATTGAGGACGAGGATTTTGAAATCGATATATTGGCGACCATTCATGTACTGTCTGGAACTGTACACTAGCCCTAGAATTCCATCAGCAAAATAAACTTCCCAGCTGCTGTCCCAACATGGCACTGCAGGCACATTTTACAAATTTGTGCTCCTGGCATAGATTTTTGCTCTCTGGGAGCACAGATTTGGAGTTTGGGCACCAGTCTTCATAATTTTCTACCCATTAAATTCATGTATGGAAAACTGTGGAGGATGGGGGTTGTGCATCCAATTTTCTGATGTGTTTCTGGCCAGCGAAGTTCCATGCTGGAAACACACATTTGTAAAATTACTGCACTTTGGCCAACTAGTTATTGTCCTGGGAAGGAGATAAATGGGATCTTTATAGTAAAATGATATGCCTCGTGATGAAAGATTGGAATTGGTAGACTTCTTAATCCTGTACCAGAACCAGACCTGCGGTACTCCTTGATTGACCAATTAGTCTGGCTCACTAATGGGACCTGGAGGTGTCATCCTGTCACCAGGAGATGGAATTCTTCCCATTCTGCGCCAGATAAATATGTGAGCCAATACCCTAAAGAGTAGGGTAGTTCTAGCTGGACAAGCAGCAGGAAGCTTACCAGTGTTCTATGCTAGTCGGCTGAGTGGTTGGTTGAACTCTAGCAAGTACCCTGCACACCTGGAGGTTCCTAAGCTTTAGCTCTGTCAACCAATGCCAAAGCATACTGAACTTGGGTGTGTGCTTAAAGGGAGAAAGTGTCCACTTCAAAATCAAGCAGACAGAAATTGTGGATTTCTCAGCTTGAGGTTTGGAGACTTTTAAACAAAGTAATGGTTTTCTGCATGTGCCAAAGCCAGCTGACCAAAGAAAGTTACCTCTTGGCTTGGGCTGGTTAGGACACGTGCCTTCACCTCTTTGGATTGAGCTCAGACAAGGGACGGTGGTGGTTTCTGTTATCTGTGAGGGTACGATGGTCTTAAGCGCACAACACAAACCTGCTCATCTGAAAGGGGGACTAATCTTTTTGTACTCCCTAATAATGCAGAATGAAGATGGTGAAGATGAAATGGAAGTGGATGAAAATGCCATGAAGGAAAAGGCAACAGATGACAAGTCCGCTAATATGAGCAAAAAGGAGAAAAAGAAATTGAAGAAACAGGTAGGAACTACAAGAGTATTTTTTTTTTTTAAGTTTTAGGTTTTCTGCTTTGTAGTCCTAAGCAAAATCTGAAACTAAGCTACGCTGCTGGGGTGAATGGGGAGGAGGAACATTTTGGTCGGTACCATTTTGTTGCCCACAGATGGTGTATGTGCTTTTATAAATTGCTGTGTACCTGTCTCCTGCAAGACTGAATTCTTTGGTACGAGACTGTTTTTTGATCTGAGAGCAAAATCAAGTAAAGGGCATTATCCAAAGTGACCACTCGAGTTGCCTTTCACTTGGGAAAATGGTGTGATTCTTCTTACTTTTTTGTGTGCTCCAAAAAGTTCTGGTCCTACATCCATGACATGTTACTGCCCATCTTAGATCCTATAATCAAGAGAGACAGCAGCATATAACGTCGCCTCCTGGCAGTGGTGCCCAGTAATGATAGCTGTAGGTCCCACGCTGGCCCATTGTTGACACTTTGCAGCCTTCTGACATCAAACTAGAGTCTTCTACAGCAGGTTTGTCCTGCTGTACATTTACCGGTTTATCAATTCAGTAGTATTGATAAATACTCAGCACATGTGGGATGTATCCTAGAGGATTCTTCTAAATGTTATGACCAGTATCATGAGACCCAATTGTTCTTAATTATTGGCTATCTTTTTTATGCAAATTGTAAGTTCACTGTTTGTTTCTGTTGAATTGGAATTATCGAATGGTTAAATTCTTTGTTCTCCCCCTTTTAATTTTGTCCACACCTGTAGGTGCTAATTTATGCAGTAAAAGAGTTATACAGGTGCCCTCCAGTACCTCACCCAAGTGACCATTTTTACATGAGCCTAGATGTGATACCTAGATTTTCAATGTGGCATTATTTAAATGCCAGCATATTAACCCTTTTACAATCTCGGCAGAAGACTTGGGAGCTAATCAGTGGGTGCCGTGTGTCCTCCTGACGTCCTTTCTCTCTTCCCTCTGCCACGTATGCCCATGCACTCTTTCAGCAGTGGTTACTTGACACTGACCAGAAACACAGCTGTCACTCTGTCAACAGGCAATTTGACTGTGAGCCATCATTGACTCTGTATTCTGCAATATTTGTGCATACACCATTCCAGAACTCGTTGCTGGGTAATGATCAGGACCAGAAATCCTGATTTTTTTTTTTTTCCCCTCCCTCCTTGAACTAGGGCTCCTGAAGTTAGCACTGTGGCAGCTAAGATTGCTAAGTGACTACAGACCTTAAATCAAACCTGAGATCTTCAGGTTCCACGTGGCATTGTTGCACATTGTCCTTATGAACTGAACCATTAGGGAAGCTAATGCTTAAGTTGGTAACGGTAAGATTAATTTTGTTGTTAACCCGATGGCCATAATTATCCATTGCACAAACCTCAGGAAATAACATGAGAGACAAAAGGGTAGAATTTACGCAGGGTTTTTCGACAGAAAGTGCCCCATGGAAATTCCAAGCAAAAATCACCAGTGAATTATGTTAAAATGAATATAAACCACAATGTATGCTTTTAAATATGATATATTCAACAAAGAGACAAATGATGGTAGACTGGCAGTTGGGTACAATGTGTTGTGCACTGAATTGAAAATGTACTAGCAGATCTTCCATGGTGTTCATGGTAAGTCGAATTATGTGCTGTTTTAAGGACAAGTATTTTACCATGTAATACAGATGTATCATTCTTCAGGTAAAGTAGAGGAGCTGTGTTCCTTTAAGGCTATTAAGTGAACAGAGCCTGAAGAAACTTTGAATTGGAATCTGCTTGTAGCTTCAGGCTCCAGCTGAGAGTCACAGTTTGCTAACTTACACCTTATTTTCAGTATATGTTATGTATGACATGTACTTCCTATTCTCAAACCTTATTTCATGTTGACACAATTTTTGGTCACACTTTAATCAACATTTACCATTGTAAATTTCCATGTCAACATTTCCCATTCAATTTTGCTATGTCAACTGTCACACTGTAGTTGCACACTCTGCCCACTACATGGCTCTGTGGAGTGAATCTCTGAAGTCTTTGCCATTGTCATCTTGTTTGTGCTTTTTTCTACAATCATGGCCATCGCCACAGGCAATTTGTAGTATTTTTAAATGTAGATGCATAAATGGGGTGGGAACCTTATTTAGTGTCAGTTGCGTTACCTATGATAGTTAATGTTTAGTACTGTGTTGTGTGGAGCATTTGCAGAAACCTATTTACATCCTCTGTTTTGTGCAATGTCCATTTAAGAGGTTGGGTTGCCAACTGGCTGGTTAATCAACAGCTCAACTTGAAGACTTCGACACTCAATAAACAGCGGCCAACATATTTCTAGTTAAAACTGGCACTTTCAGAGACCTGGGTGGGCCAGCGAAAAACCAAACAAGTGGAATTCTTTTAAGAGGAGATAAAAGTAGTGCCATTATTGATTTTATCTTGGAATATTGATGTGTTGACAAGTGGGGTTATCAAGTTTAATTTGTTCCCATTTCTGTTCCTCTTCAAATTCTCCGCAGATGGAATATCAGCGTCAAGTGGACTCACTGAAAGCATCAAATGATGCTGAAGGCGACTTCTCTGTGTCACAGGCCGAACAGTCATCGAGACAAGCCATGTTGGAGAATGCATCAGATATCAAGGTGCTTATTATAGAATCCTGACTGAGCACTTACTTCTAGTTTTGACCACATGAAAGCACCAGTGTTAAGAGTGACTTGACTGAGTTGAGTGGCCTGGATTTAAGAATTAGGTTGGCCCAGTGCTCTCTAGCACCAGAGCATTGTTGGATTGTGTCCCAGTCTCTATGTCACTATAATGATGAGATTGCCAGAATAAATAGGCACTGAAAGACTTAAATGTCTTGTGTTTCTCAAACATTTCAAAGCACTCGCATGTTGAAGTGCAGTGATTGAGATATTTAACTTTAGTGCACTCCAAGTACTGCACTGAACTGTTAGCCCAGATTGTATGCTCAAATTCCCCATTGGGCATCAGACCCAAATGCATCTCACCCAGAGAGACAAGAACATTACCAACTGAGCCAATCTGGTGGGAACCCTGCAGGCGTAGACTATGGGTGGGAAGGGAGTCTGAAAATTGAAGAACAATTCCTTTTGAACTCATTCTAGGATAGTTTTGCTGGTCTAAAGAGTCAAGTTCAAGCACAGACCCCCTTTCAAGAGTTGACCACATTAGTTACCTGACTAGTGCACAAATGTATAACTTTATTTTGGCTGCCAATTAATAAGCGCATTTATGATAATGAATACGTGAGTCAGTTTCCATCCCTCTCCAAAACCCATGAGGTTGCAATGTTTCCTGGATCTGAATCCCTAGTTGATCAACTGTGTTCAGACACCTGCATGCAGCTTTAGGACAAACTACTTCCCTTCAATGATTAATGTTTCATTTTTCTATTCTAAATTGTTACTTAAATATGCACACAAGTTATTTCCTCCTTCCTCTCAAATCCACCTGGTATGGTGCAAACAGATCAGGAAGGTATATCTCTAATCAGTGCTGATACCAACAGTTAAGGATTAAAAACTGCCCATTGAAACACTTGCTTAAGTACCCTAACCCTCTCAGCCCCTCATCTATCTGCATTTTGAATGCCCTTTAGACCAGTGACAAGTATTTCTGCCTAGTTTTGGGTTAGTGGCTATCGCTTTTGAACCTAGGATTGTATGCCATTTCAGTTGTTGTGGCTGTAGGGGTGCAACCTTTGTCCGTAGTTCCACTCAATCGGGTGGGGTGATATCAGGCTTCCTGTTGGAAAGTATGTGTTTATGGATGCTGATAAGGGCAAAGTTGGGCTTGGCTGTGATGCCCCTGTAGTTGAATAGCTCACCAACAGCATAAAAGATGGCAATTTCGGCAAAGTCCTGGAGAGCTCCTGGGATCTGTTAATGCCACCTGTAGCTGAGAGGAGAAAGTTTGAAAAAGAACAAAATTGTAAACTAACAGATTTCAGTAGTGGCTGTTTTTCACCCAGCTGAAACACAGTGCAGGGTGTTCAGATGATATAAATCTTGGAGTGAAGCATGAATGCTTTATGCAATTGTCATATCTCGAATGCTGTTTTACCCTAATTTTTCTGTTGGGAGCTGTGTTTTTCAGTGGAATTGCATTTTTTTTTCAGCTGGAGAGGTTCAGCATCTCAGCCCATGGGAAGGAACTCTTCATCAATGCTGACCTGTACATTGTGGCTGGGCGGCGATATGGTCTGGTCGGACCAAATGGGTAAGTTGGAAAATAAGGCTTCTCTCTCTTCAGTCTTACATTAATGACATTGACTCTTCATCAGCATTTTTCAGTTTAATAGTAAAAATTCACCCATTGACTTTTCTCATTGGGCTTCAGTAAAATTGTAAACCTTGCGTTAGGAGTCTCGCACGGTGTTGTGCAGTACTCTCGTGCCCACAATCGCTGTATTTTACACTGACCTTTGCATAGATATTGACAAGGAATTGAGACATGCTCGTTATATGCATCAGAGATGGAGACGTATTTCGATGTACTATCAATGAGTAGAAGTAATTTTCCGAATGGCGTTTATCGCACCATGAGTTTTGGTGTCCAGCTTCCTGTTGGAAAGTATGAGTTTATGGATGCTGATAAGGGCAGAGTTGGGCTTGGCTGTGATGCCCATGTAGTTGAATAGTTTGCCAACACTCACATAAAAGATGGCAATTTCGATAACATGGTTTTCATTGCAGAGCTTATTTTACTTTTTTTACCCCCCTCAATTATCTCCACTCCTGAAAGTGCTCACTCCTTGCTGGAGTTCAGTTGTACAGACATTGGCACCTCTCGGGCTCCTCACCGAAGTGGCCATTCTTTGCGCCAGCTGAGAGTATGTGTGGTGAAGTATACTATTGTGGAAACTTTAGCTAAAACTTGGGAACATGTATGACAACAGACTAACAGGTGCTCAGAGGTGACGAGTTGTTAACCAGAACAGCAGCTGTGAAGTGAAGCCTGTCTGCTCTTCTTCATCCACAAATTTACCTTGTGGCAGCCTATTAAGGCCAAAGTCATCCACGCCCTGAATACTGCTCCCATTTTTGGTGATGCTCTTCTAGCACTGGAGTTTCAGCTGGAATTTTCGCATAGTAAGTTGTGTAGGGAATGATGCATGTTTAGGTTGCCCTGAGTAGAGGCCAAGCAATTTCTTCCAAGAGGGACAATTAGTGAATGAGAGCCTTCATACTGTGTGATCCCTGGGTGTGGGAGGTTTTATGTTGAAAGCCATTCCTTGTATGATTGACTTGAGCACAAAATTCAGGCTGCAGTGCAGTACTGAGGGAGCGCTGCACTGTCGGAAGTGTCGTCTTTCAAATGAGACATAAAATCAAGGCTCTATCTGCCCCCTGAGGCAGGCATAAAAGACCCCAGTGCTATTCGAAAAAGGGAAGGGGAGTTCTCTCCAGTGTCCTGGCCAATATTTATCGCTCAAAAAACAGATGATCGGGTCATTATCTCATTGCTGTTTATGGGACCATGCTGTGTGCAAATTGGCTACCACATTTTCTACATTACAACAGAGACTACAGTTCAAAAGTTCTACATTGGCTATAAAGCGCTTTGGGACATCCTGAGGTTGTGAAATGTACTATATAAATGCAAGCGCTTTCTTCTGAGATCATTGCAATGTCATCAGCACCTGCACCTTATGTAATCTGATCAAAATACATGTTTGGTCATTTTTGCTTGGTTGTCTTTCTTGTAGCTTGTTACCCACCCAAGTCCCTAACGGGTATAAGAGAATATTGGAAATTGTCATATTTTTCGGGTGTAAATTTGTTCGGCTATCCTTGTGTATTTGCAGCGTTGTTTGGTTGGCCATTCATTGGGAGTACAATATAAATATCTGAAGTAAGAAAGGCTGGGGCGCATTAAGTTATCACCAAAGCAGGATAAGTCTGCTAGTGATTTAAGCTTTTCTATATTGATCAGTTCTTTTATGATAAAACAACATAAGCTGGCGACAAGGAGTGGGATTTGAACCTATGTGTGGAAAGCAGTTGATTAGTGGCACGATTAGAGAAATCCAATTACATCTCACTACGTAATAGGGATGAGGGGAAATTTAATTTCTGATTCCACGGCTTCCGTTCAGCACGTAGCAAACTGAGTGCACTCCATGAGCATCAGAAATCTTGCTGAAAACCAATCACCCCTCAGCCATGCTGTAGTGCTGCACTGTCCTTCCAAAATAGAAACCCTTCCCCCACCCTCCAAGCCACTCCGAGAATATGGGGCACTGTGCTGACATTGTGCATTATGTTTCTCAGCAAGGGTAAAACAACGCTGCTGAAGCACATCCAGAACAGAGTGCTGAACATCCCTCCCAACATCGACGTGCTGCTCTGCGAACAAGGTAAGTAGAATTTGATGGGGACTTTCTCCATTTCAGTGTTAGTGTAGTGAAGGTTATAGGAGAGCGATTCTGGTCCGGCTCCTGTTTGCTGTCCGATGCCTCTGCTGGAAAATGCGCTTGTATGGATGTTGGGTGAGGATGGGGTAGTCAGATTATCATTACTTATTAACACCCATCCCCAAACAACTTAGGTCCCTTTGTAGCCTGTCCCCATCTACCTCTGTATTAACCACACTCTTATTTTGGTGTCATCCCCACAAACTTTGCCACGAATGCCCTTTTTCCAGATCATTTATGAAAATGTAATTCCTTCCCCCATGACAGAGTCCTCACTCATCACACCGCTCCACCCAGAATATTTGTTATTTAAACAGAAGCTTGGGAATAGCATGTGCTGTGAGAGAGGGAAATAGATTTGGCATGTAGCGAGGAAGGAGGAGTTGATCAAGTACAGAAATGTGTACTGTATTGAAAAGTGATCCATTGAGCTAATGACTCTTTTGGGACCTCTTTTCTCAGAGGTGAGGGCCGATGACACAGCAGCAGTCGATGCTGTCCTGAAAGCTGATACGAAGCGGCTAAAGCTGTTGGAAGAAGAGCGACAGCTCCAGGCTCTCTTAGAGAAGGGAGATGACAGAGCTGGCGAAAGACTGCAAAAAGTGAGCATTCAAGCTTCAGTCAACCTTTTTAACCTCTCAATCCTAATCTAACTCATCTAACAAAGCATCGTTGAGCTGCCGGAACTTACGTAGAAATGACAACGCAGAAACAGGCTGTTCCGCACAGTCCATGTTGATGTTTGTGTTCTAATACGATGAAAAAACCTGTCTGATTCTTGCTGTGGTCGCACTGTTAAGTTTGTAACAATAGTGTTGCCTCCATGCATGTAGTGCAGTGTTACTCAATAACTTTGTGGAGGGCCACAATTGCAACCAAACTCTTCATCGGCAATTTCATGATGCTACACCGTACACCACATAATGGTGGAATAGCAGCCTGCACCTGTGTTTTTCCCCAGGCACTGATCTGATTTCAATCATCCCACTATGGGCACTCCCCCCCCCCCCCCCCCCCCCCCCCCCCCCACAAGGAGACAAAAACCATAGGACTAGTAGTTCTATTTTAATAAGGCCACTTAACTTGTTCTGTGGAAGCTGGCATTACCCTGCTTCTTAATTCCCTTCATTCTTACAGAGCAAGGAAAGGGAACCTCACTAATTCTCAGCTTGATGTCTGAGCCACAGCTGGATAGACCACCAATGGAAGCTCTGAGGCATGGAGCAGCAAGTCTGCCCTTGAAGGAGGGGGTAAATGGCCCCTCAGCTATCTTTGGTACATAGAACATAAGAAATAGGAGCAGGAGTAGGCCATTTGGCCCTTCGAGCCTGCTCCGCCATTCACTGAGATCATGGCTGATCTGATTTTGGCCTCAATTCCACTTTCCCACCTGTTCCCCATATCCTTTGACTCCCTTGCTGGTCAAAAATTTGTCTAACTCAGCCTTGAATATACTCAATGACTCAGGCAAATGACTTTTTGGGGCAAAGAATTCCAAAGGTTCACAACTCAAATAAGAAATTTCTCTTCATCTCCGTCTTAAATGGACGACCCCTTATTCTGAGACTATGCCCCCTGGTTCTAGATTCCCGTATGAGGGGAAACATCCTCTCAGCATTTACCCTGTCAAGCCCCCTCAGAATCTTCTATGTTTCAACAAGATCTCCTCTCGTTCTTCTAAACTCCAGTGAGTATAGGCCCAACCTGCTCAATCTTTCCTCGTAAGAAAACCCTTCCATACCTGGAATTAACCTAGTGAACCTTCTCTGAACCGTCTTCAATGCAAGTATATCCTTCCTTAAATAAGGGGACCAAAACTGTATGCAGTACTCTAGGTGTGGTCTCACCAGCATCCTGTACAGTTGTCACAAGACTTCCCTGCTTTTATCCATGACCCTTGAAATAAAGGCCAATATTCCATTTGCCTTCCCAATTATCTGCTACACCAGTATGCTAACTTTTTGTCCTTCATGTAAGAGGACACCCAAATCCCTCTACTGTAGCATTCTGTAGTCTTTCTCCATTTATGTAATATATTGCATTTTTATTCTTCCTACCAAAGTTGATGACTTCACATTTTCCCACGTTATACTCCATCTGCCAAATTTTTGCCCACTCGCTTAACCCTTTGCAGACACTTTGTGTCCTCCTCAGAACTTACTTTTCCACCCATCTTTGTACCATCAGCAAACTTGGCCACAGTACAGTCGCTTCCTTCATCCAAGTCATTGATAGATTGTAAATAGTTGAGGCCCCAGCACTGATCCCTGCAGCACCCCACTAGTTACAGATTGCCACCCTGAAAATGATCCCTTTATCCCGACTCTCTTTTCTGTTAGTTAGCCAATCCTCTATCCATGATAATATCTTACCCCCAACACCAATACCTTGCGCATTAACCTTTTGAGTGGCACCTTATTGAATGCCTTTTGGAAATCCAAATACACTACATCTACTGGTTCCCCTTTATCCACCCTGCTCATTACTTCCTCAAAGAACTCTAATAAATTTGTCAAACACAATTTCCCTTTCATAAGACCATGTTGACTCTCCTTGATTTTATTTTGAGTCACTGCTATTACTTCTATCAATTCTAGCATTTCCCCAATGACCGATGTTAGACTAATTGGCCTACAGTTACCTGCTTTCTGTCTCCCTCCTTTCTTGAACATGGGCGTTACGTTTGCGGTTTTCCAATCCGCTGGGACCTTTCCAGAATCTAGTGAATTTTGGAAGATTACAACCAATGCATCCACTATCTCTGTAGCCACTTCTTTTAAGACCCTTGGATGCAAACCATTGGGTCCAGGGAACTTGTCAGCCTGCAGACCCATTAGTTTGCCTAGTACTTTTTCTGTAGTGATAGTGATTATTTTTAGATCCTCCCTCCCCTTTGTCCCTTGATTACCTACTATTATTGGTATGCTTTTAGTGTCTTCTACTGTGAAGACAGGTACAAAATATCTATTCAATGCCTCTGCCATTTCTTTGTTTTCCATTATTATTTTCCCAGTCTCATCCTCTAAGGGACCTATACTTACTTTAACTATCTCTTCCTTTTTATATACTTGTAAAATCTCTTACTATCAGTTTTTATATTTCTTGCTAGTTTACTCTCATAATCTATTTTCTCCCTCTTGATTATTTTTTTCGTCCTCCTTTGCTGGTTTCTAAAGTTTTCCCAATCTTCGGATTTACCACTAATCTTTGCCACGTTGTATGCCTTTTCTTTTAACTTGATACCATCTGATACTGCTGGTAGTGAACACTGAAGCCCCCAGCAGCCCTACAGGTCTCTAGTTGAACAGGCCTGTAATATGTGGGCAAGTTTCAGTTACTAGCAGTATTTAAAACTGGAGCTAATTGCTTCCCATTTGAGGCAGGTTTTATAAATTATTGATTCAGAGTGCGGGCTGAGGAAGTGTCTTGAGACTCAACCTGTTTGATATTTGTCAACCCTTGCAGTCTGTTAACTGGTGGCTCTTGGAGTTTCTCTTGCTTTCCCCTTTGTGTTGTTCACCATTCTCTGGCAGAGAGCAGGAGAGTTGTTTTCCCCAGGGACTCTGTTGCTGCTGCTCTAAGAAGGAACTTCTTGTTTCAATCACCCACTCCTCTTCTTGATGGAATTGCCCAGCTACCCCCTCCACTTCACCTCCTTGGTGGCCTAGTCAGAATCTCATGTGGAGATATGTTCCAAATCCACCTGCATCACACCAGTACAATTAAATTAAATCCCAGTGCATCAAGCCAACAGAGTCCTCCAAATTTTGTAATGTGCATTTGCGTGTCAGGGTCATTAAGGTTGTGGGTTCAAGCCCCCCTCCAGGACTTGAGCACATTGTCTAAAATGGCAGTACTGAGTGGGTGCTGCACTGTCAGTGGTACCATCCTTTAGATGATACTTGAAACCTGTTCATGTGGACATTAAAGATCTGTAATGGAAAGATAGTACATTGAATGAGATCAGATGGGCTGAGGGGCTGCCTTCATTCAAAGGGATCGTGATCGGAGTGGTCCGAGAGAAAATACTCAATTTATTGACTCTTTAGGAACTTAATAAAAACTTTGCTTTTCTGTGAGATTCTAGTTTTCTTTGACCAGTCTATTTTTTGTCTCCAATCAATTGGCTTGTGAAAAGTTTTATTGAGTTCATTATATTGAAAGGAGAGAAATGTTGGTGGACTAACTAGCTTCTCACTGCAGTGAGAAAGGAGCATTCAAGAGAAACCTTTTCAGGAGGCAACTCGTAATATTGGACATTGAAGTTCGATGGGGTCCTTTGCTTCCAAGTTCCCTATTCAGCTGCTTCTCTCTTCCTTTGAATTTTCAGGTGTGTGGGTAGCATGCTGTGTCTTGTGTGAAGCCAGCATTTGAGATTTTTCACACTGTAGCGATGCTCCTCTTCATGTTTCTGTAGGTATACGAGGAACTGCGTGCTACAGGTGCTGCTTCTGCAGAGGCTAAAGCCCGTCGTATCCTGGCTGGTCTGGGCTTCACTCCTGAGATGCAGAATCGACCTACCAAGAAATTCTCTGGAGGCTGGAGAATGAGAGTGTCACTGGCTAGGTAAGCACAGGTCGGTTAGCAGAGTTGGGGGGGTGGGGAATGAGGTTGGCCCTCACTGATCAGGGAATGAATGGTACGTGCTATGGAAAGATGAGCCACTTTCTGGAAGGTACAGGTTCCATGAGGAATAAGAGCTGCCTCTCTGTTTAGGGGAAGATGAGGGGCTGCCTCTCTGAATAGGAGGAAATTGATTTTCCCCTGTCTGGGTAGGGGCTGATGAGGCCAGCTAGAGGATAAAGGCTGCCTCTGGGGAAGTGAGGATAAGCGCTGCATTGGGGGAGGTGAGGATGGGAGCAGCAGGAGGATAAGGGCTGCACTGGGGAGGTGAGGATGGGAGAAGCAGGACGATGAGGGCTGCACTGGGGAGGTGAGGTCTGAGGGCTGCACTGGGGAGGTGAGGTCTGAGGGCTGCACTGGGGAGGTGAGGTCTGAGGGCTGCACTGGGGAGGTGAGGTCTGAGGGCTGCACTGGGGAGGTGAGGTCTGAGGGCTGCACTGGGGAGGTGAGGTCTGAGGGCTGCACTGGGGAGGTGAGGTCTGAGGGCTGCACTGGGGAGGTGAGGTCTGAGGGCTGCACTGGGGAGGTGAGGTCTGAGGGCTGCACTGGGGAGGTGAGGTCTGAGGGCTGCACTGGGGAGGTGAGGTCTGAGGGCTGCACTGGGGAGGTGAGGTCTGAGGGCTGCACTGGGGAGGTGAGGTCTGAGGGCTGCACTGGGGAGGTGAGGTCTGAGGGCTGCACTGGGGAGGTGAGGTCTGAGGGCTGCACTGGGGAGGTGAGGTCTGAGGGCTGCACTGGGGAGGTGAGGTCTGAGGGCTGCACTGGGGAGGTGAGGTCTGAGGGCTGCACTGGGGAGGTGAGGTCTGAGGGCTGCACTGGGGAGGTGAGGTCTGAGGGCTGCACTGGGGAGGTGAGGTCTGAGGGCTGCACTGGGGAGGTGAGGTCTGAGGGCTGCACTGGGGAGGTGAGGTCTGAGGGCTGCACTGGGGAGGTGAGGTCTGAGGGCTGCACTGGGGAGGTGAGGTCTGAGGGCTGCACTGGGGAGGTGAGGTCTGAGGGCTGCACTGGGGAGGTGAGGTCTGAGGGCTGCACTGGGGAGGTGAGGTCTGAGGGCTGCACTGGGGAGGTGAGGTCTGAGGGCTGCACTGGGGAGGTGAGGTCTGAGGGCTGCACTGGGGAGGTGAGGTCTGAGGGCTGCACTGGGGAGGTGAGGTCTGAGGGCTGCACTGGGGAGGTGAGGTCTGAGGGCTGCACTGGGGAGGTGAGGTCTGAGGGCTGCACTGGGGAGGTGAGGTCTGAGGGCTGCACTGGGGAGGTGAGGTCTGAGGGCTGCACTGGGGAGGTGAGGTCTGAGGGCTGCACTGGGGAGGTGAGGTCTGAGGGCTGCACTGGGGAGGTGAGGTCTGAGGGCTGCACTGGGGAGGTGAGGTCTGAGGGCTGCACTGGGGAGGTGAGGTCTGAGGGCTGCACTGGGGAGGTGAGGTCTGAGGGCTGCACTGGGGAGGTGAGGTCTGAGGGCTGCACTGGGGAGGTGAGGTCTGAGGGCTGCACTGGGGAGGTGAGGTCTGAGGGCTGCACTGGGGAGGTGAGGTCTGAGGGCTGCACTGGGGAGGTGAGGTCTGAGGGCTGCACTGGGGAGGTGAGGTCTGAGGGCTGCACTGGGGAGGTGAGGTCTGAGGGCTGCACTGGGGAGGTGAGGTCTGAGGGCTGCACTGGGGAGGTGAGGTCTGAGGGCTGCACTGGGGAGGTGAGGTCTGAGGGCTGCACTGGGGAGGTGAGGTCTGAGGGCTGCACTGGGGAGGTGAGGTCTGAGGGCTGCACTGGGGAGGTGAGGTCTGAGGGCTGCACTGGGGAGGTGAGGTCTGAGGGCTGCACTGGGGAGGTGAGGTCTGAGGGCTGCACTGGGGAGGTGAGGTCTGAGGGCTGCACTGGGGAGGTGAGGTCTGAGGGCTGCACTGGGGAGGTGAGGTCTGAGGGCTGCACTGGGGAGGTGAGGTCTGAGGGCTGCACTGGGGAGGTGAGGTCTGAGGGCTGCACTGAACAGCTAATCCAAAAACTGTAATTTTGCTGCTTATTGGTTTTAATGAAAAGACAGAGGGAAGCCCAGTAGCAGTTTGCCTCATCCATCTCCTTTGAGCCCACTTATTATGGTGTCCTTGCTGTGCATTACAGAGCCCTGTTTATGGAGCCCACGTTACTGATGTTGGACGAGCCCACAAATCATCTGGACCTTAATGCAGTTATCTGGCTTAACAAGTAAGTATTGATGTAGATAATTGGGGTTCACAACCTGGAGTGCTCAGTTCTCTGTTTGAAATTTCAAACTTAAAATTCAGAAATCCCTTCAAACTCAAATCAACTGTCCATGAAGCTTTGTGGGGTAGGCATGGGCCCTTTTCAAATACAGTCAGACCTGGTGTATTTGTGATCTGTTCAATTAAATACCATTGCGTCTAAGCCAAGAAATCCAACAGCCATAGACGCAAGAACTGGCAAATCTGCCCGTTACTGTTTTCAGATTGGCCAGAATTCCACAGTGAGTTGAGCCCAACACCTTCTGGGAGGCACTTCACTTTCCACTCTTTGATTTTCGTTCATTCCAGAGTGAGGGCAGAACCTGTCACTTTCATGGTAGCATGTACCTGAAGTGACTTTGCATAGATGCAAAGTGGCAGTGGTACTGCGTCCTTTGAATCTCAGCCAAGCAGCTACAGAGAAAACAATTACAGATGAACGTTCAAGCCAAGCTATCAACTGGAACTGTTTCTTTCTGACAGAAATAAAGAATTTAAGCCCTTTGCCAGTTTACCTATTCAGAACTCTTAATTTTAAAGTTCCAGTGCACAGAGCATACATTGTTGAATTAGCTCAACTTGAAATTTGTTTAAAGGGTCTCTCCTAAAGGTCAGAAATGAGGATCATTGTGGCCTTTTTTTGCTTTAGATGCCTGATTAAACTGGTGATTTGCAGCGTGTAACAAAATTGAACATTTCCAGACATTGTCCGCCAAACCGATTCTTTGCATAAAACCTCTCTGAAATTGACTGGTTTCTGATTAGTATTAAAGTAAAATATTAGAAAGATTGACTCAGTGTGGTACTGGTTAACTTCTCCCGTCCACCACCCTCCCCCACGTCAAGGGCCTAGAGACCAATAATAGTGCTCTGACTGAGGTCAGGGATTGAGCCTAGCTGAGGGGATCTGGTCTGTATGACTCAGTAACATGCTGGGTGGTGCATTTGCGCACACTGCCTCTGCTTCTGATTATTTGCCTTTATGCTGTACTTGCTGTTTCTCATTGTCAGCTACCTGCAAACCTGGAAGAAGACACTGCTGATTGTGTCCCACGACCAGGGCTTCCTGGATGACGTCTGTACGGACATCATTCACCTGGACGTGCAGAAGCTCTATTACTACAGGGGGAACTACAGTAAGTGACGAGCAACAAGGTTAATGCTGGGTATTGGGAATATAAGCTATGAGAAATGGTTAAGGAGATTGGGCTTGTCTTCTTCGAAAAGGAAGGCTGGGAGGTGATCTACTTGGAGTTTTATAGGATTATGAAGGAGATTGATTTAGAAAAAAAATTAACCAAGCAAATCATTCACTATGGTGAGAGGTTCAAATTCCAGCTGCCACAAGTTAGAAGTGAAGAATTTAACAAGTGAGAGAAAAATCTTTGGGAACTTCTTCATCCAAAAGAAAAATTTTGTAGCAAAATTGCAAATGTGAGTGTTAAGAACATGTTTGCTTTTCCAACAGCAAACTGAAGAATTCTCCCTTTGGAATTACTTACTAAGGAAGGGCATTGAAGCAGACAGTGTAAATAGGTTTATGAAGAGCAGAGGAGAGAAACCAGATGCCCTGATTACCATCCAGTGGCCATTCTGGGAAGTATACATCGATGGGTGTTGGATGAGGACAGGATTGGGGTCAATACAGCCAAATAGCCTGCCGACATTCACTATCTTGCATACGAACATATGAAAATGAACAGAGAAAGACCTAATGGTCCATCCAGCCTGCCCCACACAGCTGTGATGCCTCATCCATCACCTTACATACACTCCCCACCCACCCGGAGCCATGTAATCTCCTGGGAGAGATGAAAAACCAGATAAAAACCAAGGCCGATTGGAGGGGAGCTTGGAAAATTCCTCTCCAACCCCCTTAGGTAATTGAAATACAGGAGATCACATTGACCCTCATTTACGTTTACCTATTTCCTGTACGAGGCGATCTCTGCCCCAGCCAGAAGCTGGTGCAGCTGTCACTTGAAGGAATTCAGCATTCACCGCATGAGCCAGCAGCCTATAGAATAGGTCCACTATTCCCTGCAAAAAGAAGAGCCGCCTAACATCAAATCTGATTCTGTTCTTGCATAACTTGTAAGCTGACCCCTGGTCCTCTGTATTCTGTCCTGTTGAAATAATTGGACTACATAAACACAATCTAGTCCCTTCATTATTTTATAAACCTCGATCAAATCACCCCTAAGTCTACATTTCTCTAATGTATAGAGACCCGGCTCATTGAGTCTGTCTTGGTAGCCTAAGTTGTTTTAAATGGGGGGTTAATCTTGAGACCCTCCTCTTCACCCTTTCCAAAGCCTCAATATCCCCTACTGAGGAGATCAGAATTGGACACAGTATTATAACTGAGGCCTAACCAAGGTCTTGTACAAGGACAAAATGGTATGTTTTGTTACATAGTGAGTTGTCCTGTGAATACATCTAGACGCCTGTTTGCTTTAGCAATAGCTTTAGATGTCTTAACTTTATATAGATTTAGAGCTATATCTTAGATCATACATGAATAAAAGCTACTTAAGGTGGCCAACCAGCAACCATGGTACCATAACCCAGCAAAAGTCAGTGCCTCCAGGAGGGGAGGTGGCGGAAGAACACACGGAATCATAGAAATTTACGGCATAGAACCTTTCGGCCCATCGTGTCTTTGCCGACCGAAAAAGAGCTATCCAGCCTAATCCCACTTTCCAGCTCTTGGCCCGTAGCCTTGTAGGTTACGGCACTTCAAGTGCACATTCAAGTACTTTTTAAATGCGATGAGGGTTTCTGCCTCTACCACCCTTTCAGGCAGTGAGTTCCAGACCCCCACCACCCTCTGGGTGAAAACATTTATCTTCAACTGCCCTCTAGTCCTTCTACCAATTACTTTAAATCTATGCCCCTGGTTATTGACCCTTCTGCTAGGTCCTTCCTATCCACTCTATCTAGGCCCCTAATAATTTTATGCGCCTCAATTAAATCTCCCCTCAGCCTCCCCTGTTCCAAAGGAAACAGCATCTTGGGAATCATCATTGCACAAGATTTAACAGTTGGAATACAGGACTCGGACGCACCCACACTGCTGTAAATCACCTGTATAGCACTGATGCAGTGAGCACCTCAGGCTAAAAATACTGTAATAACAAATGGGATAAAGAAAAACTTGCATTTATATAGCGCCTTTCACGACCTCACGGTGTCCCAAAGAGCTTTACAGCCAATGAAGTACTTTTGAATTGTAGTCATTGTTGTAATGTAGGAAAAGAGATTTCAGTGCTCTGTTAGTAACTGAACGCTGTATATAAATCATTGAATGAACAGAATTTGTCTCCCTGCAAAGTACCGATTAAAAGGTTTTCAACCAAGGGACTAATGTACTATCTCTGGAGGGTCGGGGAATAATTAAAATAAAGTTGAATAATTAAAATAAAGTTTGGGTGTGGTGGGGAGGGCGAGCACTACATAGTCATGGCAATAAACATGACAAA
This sequence comes from Heptranchias perlo, assembly GCF_035084215.1. Taxonomy (NCBI): domain Eukaryota; kingdom Metazoa; phylum Chordata; class Chondrichthyes; order Hexanchiformes; family Hexanchidae; genus Heptranchias; species Heptranchias perlo. Next base: position 7,222,246 of record NC_090363.1, read on the forward strand.
TGACATTATAAAAGTGCAAAAGTCTACAAATTGCCTGCTCCCCTCTCCTCAAAACTCTCCAGCACACAAAGGAAACTAAGTCGAATTGTTCTTAATCAGATTGTTTTCCTTCCCTTTCCCATTAATTCCAATTTTTAGCTCGGGCGCTTAGTACCAATAATGTGCAGCTGATCTTCAGTAATGTGGGTGAATCTGAGTCCTGTCACTCCTGCCTCATGGCCCTTCTTGTACAGTAAGTCTACATGGACAGATTCCTTCTCAGGAGTGCTGGGGCTCTTGATTCCCATATTCTTTGTGTCTATTCCAGACACCTTTAAGAAGATGTACCAGCAGAAACAGAAGGAACTGCTGAAACTCTACGAGAAACAGGAAAAGAGACTTAAAGATCTAAAGGCAGGCGGCAAGTCTACCAAACAAGCGGTACGTGATTCTTGTGAATGCTGCAGGCTGGCCTCAGTCTGGTTTGCAGCATCCTGTTTGTGATGGGAGCAAATAAGTATGCGGTTTCACACCACTACATATATAAGATTAAATTGCTGGCGTATATTCTGGCAGAGTTTATTTTAGCTGTTGATTCTTTTGGGAGATGCTAATCTGTTGGGAGGGGGAGTACAGGAGGGAACAGCCAGTTCTTCACAGGGAATATCTGCTAGATACTTGCTCACAGATTCCTTACCAGCCTGTTGCAGGATGACATTGGCAGAGGCCTGGGAGAGGATTGTCTCCATGCCTTCTCAGATGAAGGAAATGGGGGCAGGAATTGGGTGTTGTACTGGGTTAGTGCACCATCCTTTCTGTCATTACCCCTGTGCTTGCTGACCTACATTGGCTCCTGGTCCAGCAATGCCTCAAATTTAAAATTTTCATCCTTGTGTTCAAATCCTTCCATGGCTTTGCCCCTCCCTATCTCTGTAACCTCCTCCATCCCTATAACCCTCCGAGAACTCTGCATTCCTCCAATTCTGGCCTCTTGTGCATCCCAGATTTCCGTCACCCCTCCATTGGCAGCCATGCCTTCAGCTCTCTAGGCCCTAAGCTTTAAGGAATTATCTCCCTAAGTTGGGAGGTTTTACTACGTTAAAGGCGCTGTATAAATATAAGTTGTTGTGTTCTCCCCACTCCAGGACATGAGCTCATAATCTAGGCAGACACTTCACTGCAGTACTTGAGTGAGCGCTCCATTGTCAGAGGTGTATGCTTCAGATGAGACATTAAACCAAGTCCCATTTTGTACTTGATCTACCTATTGGCTCTTGGTGACATCATCCATAGTCACACAGTCAGCTTCCATATATATACTGAAAATGCCCAGCTTTGCCTCGAGCCCCCGTGGCCATGCTTGTGCTGTCAGCCTGCCTTGCATTTAAGTTGTGATTGAGCCATAATTGCCTGTATTTGAACCTCAGGAAGATCAATATTATTGTTTTGGCACCTGCCAGAAACACCACTCCCTTGCCACTAATTCCATTCCCCTCCCTGGCTGCTCATTTTGGTTGAACCAGACTAGCAACTTCAGTGCCCTGTCAGCTGCAGAGCTAATGTTGCAGAACCTTGGGGTGTTGTGCTACGTTAAAGGTGCTTTCTAAGTACAATTTGTTGTGAGGTAGTTAATTGGAAGATAAATAGATCATGTATTGAACTTTTGGAATCATTCTACATGACGGGACAAGAGTGGCACGGCACAGTGACTGGAGTAAAAAAAAAAGCTGGTTGGAAAGAGTCGATCACTCTGCAGTCAGGATGTACGATATTTGCATTTGAGTAACCCAGATCTAGGTGATCAATGTGTTTTTCAGAAAGCATCAATACAATTCAATTAATAGTGTTTTGTGAAAATTGTTATTTAAAATGGCATTTCATTGACCGTATACCATTAACTTAAAACCCAAACACAGAAGGGAAGAAGCATAAAGAATGTTACAAAGAACGATATGAACGGTATGTGCACGTTCAGACTTTGTGAAAACCGAGCTCGATGTTTACACGCAAGTGTGTTTTAGCAAGAGTTACTAGGTAGTATTCAAGAGGAGGAACCCTGACCTGTTGATTTACTTACGACTTCCCCCTAGCTGAGGGGTGCAGATGGCCAACTGTGGTGCCCAGACTGCGCCAGATCGAACCTTGTACCTTCCTAGTCTGTGTGGCACAGCTGCTCAGTGACAAACTGAGGGATTGGGGGATTAGGCAAATGGGCTGGATTTAAACCTAGATTGCAATCAAAAGGATTCTAGGAACAGGAGTAGGCCATTCAGCACCCTGACCGTATTCCTGCTCCAAGTGGGATACAACGTTCTGTTGGCCAATATGACCTCTGAAGGGACAGGAGTTAAAGGATGGTCAAACCATCTTTGCCCATTCTCCTCGGTAGGTAGGTAAACAAATGGTTTATTTGTTGTTTCAACTGCTGTGGTTAATTTGTCTGTCTCCCCCGCCCCAAACCTGTATTGTAGGAGAAACAGACGAAGGATGCGCTGACTCGCAAACAGCAGAAATGTCGGAAAAAGAACCTGGATGAAGAGTCAAACGAAGCTCCTGAACTTCTTAAAAGGCCCCGCGAATACACGGTGAAGTTTACCTTTCCAAACCCACCTCCGCTCAGCCCTCCGATCCTGGGACTGCACGGTAAGAGTTTTGAGTGGATGAAAGATGCTCCGTAACATTTCTCCTTTTCAAAATAAAAAAGTGTCGAGCAGCAGCCTGAGACAGCTCTTCCTCCTGTTTTCCCCATTCATCCTCGTGGACAGGGCTTCTCCTTTCCTGAATGTGGAGCACTAGCTGAGTTTAGGAAGTGGTCTGGGTTTGCCACTTCCAGGAGATCACATGGCTTCCGGATGGGGTGGGGAGTGTATGTATTGTGCTGCACAAGGCATCGCAGTCGTGTGGGTCAGGCTGGATGGACCGGTGGGTTTTTTCCGGTCCACCATTGTCGTATGTCATCACTGCCTATGTCACATGATTCTGTGGTATAAAAATGAGTTGTCCACGCTGGTAGTGCAGTTATTTTAATAACATTTCCGTTGCCTGAAATGCAGGAGCTTCATGCTTGCACTGTGTGTGTCTGCGTGTGTAAATCTACTTGCCCCGATTCACCAGGCTCTACCACCTACGGACCTGAAGGGCTGTGCCTCGTTTATAAAAGGAAACACATGGTGAAACCCAGCTGGGCATTGCTTGAACTCCCAGCTCCTGCTAAAGGTTATAAGCTGTGGTGTGGAGATGGAAAGAACTAACCAGCATTTACAACATGCGGTATCCTAAAGCACTACACAATCAATGAATGGCTTTAAAATGTACTCACTGCTGTTTTGCAGTTAATCTGTTTTTGGCAGTGGTGGTTGAAGGAGGAATTTATGGGTTGGTCACCAGGAGAATTCTCCCCTTTGGTCCCATGGAATCTATTCTGTCCACCTGACTTTCATCTGAAAGATGGCACTTCCGAAAACACAGCACTCCTCAGTCGTGCACTGAAGTTGCGGCCTTAAGATTATGTGATCATGTCCTGGAATGGGGCTTGAATTCGTGACCTACCACCTCAGGAGAGAGTGGTATAAACTGAGCCAAGCTGACATTAAATACTCTAGTTTGCAGTAAGCATCTTTCATTCAGGAACGAAATGTCAGCAGTAACTTATGTCATTGAGTGACAGTCTTAAGGATGTACAGAAGTAAAAAAGAAGTCAAGGATGACAAAAGACTATTCATCCCATTGAGCTCATCCTTAGAGTACTCCAGCTCACCCAGCCTAACATCCAGCTGTGTCTTCAATTCCCCTAAAGTCTTTAAACTCCACTATCATACCCATTATATGGGTTGTTCCAAATGTTCATCACCCTTTTTTTCCCTAAGATCTGTTTTAAATTTATTTTTGCAAATTTAAATTTATGCACACTTGTCCTACTAACCTTGAAGTTATTTTCTTCGGTCACCTTATGTACCACAAAACTCAGTGAAACCCTCTTCAACCACCTTCTCTCCAGATGCTAAGCTTAAGCTTCACTCATCTATCCTTGTGATTCATTCATCGAATTACACAGAATGTACAGCACAGAAACAGGCCATTTGGTCCAACAGGTCTGTGCCGGTGTTTATGCTACACACGAGGCTCCTCCCACCCTACTTCATCTCACCCTATCAGCATTTCCTTCTATTCCTTTCTCTCTCATGTATGTATCCAGTTTCCTCTTAACTGCATCTATTCTATTCGTCTCAACTACTCCTTGTGGTAGCAAGTTCCACATTCTAACCACTGTCTGGGTAAAGAAGTTTCTCACAAATTCCCTGTTGGATTTACTAGTGACTATCTTATATTTATGTCCCTTGTATTGGAAATATTTTCTCTACGTCTACCCTATCAAACCCTTTCATAATCTTAAAGACCTATATCTGGGCACCCTCAGTCATTTTCCCATAGAAAATATCCCCAGCCTGCTCAATCTTTCCTGATGGGTATAATCTCTCAGTTCTGGTATCATCCCAGTAAATCTTTTTTGCACCTTCTCCAGTGGCCCTATGTTCTTTTCATAATACGGAGACCAGAACAGTTCACAGTACTTCAAATGTGGTCTAATCACGGTTCTATTCGGGTTTAACATAACTTCTCTGCTTCTCAATTCTATCCCTCTAGAAATGAACCCCAGAGCTTGGTTTGCTTTTTCTTTGACCTTATTAACCTGCGTCGCTACTTTGTGATTTATGTATCTGTACTCCCAGATCCCTCTGCTCCTCCTCCCCATTTAGACTCTTATTACCCAAGCATTATGTGGCCCCTTTATTCTTTCTTTCAACATGTAATACCTCACACTTATCTATGTTGAAATTAATTTGCCAATTACACGCCCATTCTGCAAATTTATTAATGTCTTCCTGTATTTTGTTGCAATCCTCTATTAACTATACCCCCCAATTTGGTGGTGTCCGCAAATTTTGGAATTGTACTTCTGATTCTCAAGTCCAAATCGTTTATGTAAATGGTGAACAAGAGTGGTCCCAGCACCTATCCTTGCGGATCACCACTTCCCACCTTTTGCCAGTTTAACCCCTACTCTTTTGTGTTTTGTAGCCAGCTTGCCATCGATTCTGTTATTTGCCCCTTGATTCCACATGCTCTGACCGTGGTCATGAGTCTTCTATGCAGTACCTTATCGAAGGCATTTTGAAACAAATATATTACATTTACTGCATTACCCTTGTCTACCCTTTCTGTTACTTCTCCAAAAGGATTCAAAAGGTTGGTCAAGCATGACCTTCCCTTTTGACACCTGTGCTGACTATTCTTATCTTATATTCCCTTTACTTTTTGCAGTCACTCTTATTGCTCTCCTCTGCACCCACTCCAGTGAATGTACCTGTATTGTCGATGTAGAATCTGTACACAGCTGAGGAGGACTCTGTGTAATGTGCCTAGCCTTGAATTTGCTGATATATTCTTTGTCTGAAATTCCAGCTGTTGATTTTGCATATGAAAACCAGAAGCCGATTTTCAAGAACCTGGACTTCGGTATTGACATGGACTCCAGAAGTGAGAACCCATTTGATTTTCCTTTTGCCAAGCTGCTGTTGATGGGGGCGGTTAGGGTGTTTAAAAGAATATACTTATGGATCAAAGCAATTAATTGTGGGCATACTGGTTGAGAGGCATGATGGTGTTTAAAACCTTTAAGTTGCTCAGCCAGCTTTTAGGGTTCTGCCCTGCATCTCGTACTGCTGCACTGCATGTCCTTGAGATGTTTAGAGTCCCCTCTAGTTGCCTGAGCTAATATTGCATCACTTCAATTCAATACATGCAAAGGTGTCACGTGATTGCAAAACAATATTGTAATAAGGGATTTGGAAGGTTTATGTACAAAGTAATCAATACCCTGAAATAAATTAAAGACTGCATCTAATCAAGGAATTCAGATGGTTTATATATAGAATAATGGATACCTGGGGGTGAGTTACAGGCTGGAATTTAATCGAGGGGTTCAGGTGGTTTAGGTATAGAATAATGGATACCTGGGGTTGAGTTACAGGCTGGAGTATAATCAAGTTTGTTCAAATGATGCTTTTGTGGTTTGTTAGGTCTGAGTCTCTTAGATTCCTGCCTTGAAATTGTTACGTAATATTTAAATGATAAGTGATCTCTAATATCAAATTCAGACGTACTTAGCCATGCCATCTGTTACCTTTTGTAATTTTGGATGTTGCCGAATGTGGAACCTGTTGAACTGAGGGGAAGAGGGGCTGCTCCCTGTGACGAAGCACTTTCCCTGCAACTTCGGTTCTGCAGTGAAAATCCCATTGTAATTGTTGCTTCTGTTTTGCCCTTCTCAGTCTGTATCGTCGGACCCAACGGAGTCGGGAAGAGTACGCTGCTGCTGCTTCTCACTGGAAAGCTGACTCCTGTAAGTGACATTACACAATCCGCTCCATCCACATTCTCTCAATTCCCAGTTGTTCAGTCCTGCAACTGCATTCTATAATTTTTCTTTCTTATTCACTTTTGGGATGTGGGCATCACTGGCAAAGCCGGCATTTATTACCTCTCCCTAGTTGCTCTGATAAGGTGGTGGTGGGGGGCTGCTTTCTTGAACTGCTGTTAACAGTTTGATTTTTTTTTTATATATTTGTTCATGGGATGTGGGCGTCGTTGGCAAGGCCAGCATTTATTGCCCATCCCTAATTGCCCTTGAGAAGGTGGTGGTGAGCCGCCTTCTTAAACCGCCACAGTCCATGTGGTGACGGTTCTCCCACTGTGCTGTCAGGATTGGAGTTCCAAGATTTTGACCCAGCAAAGATGAAGGAACGGCGATATATTTCCAAGTCGGGATGGTGTGTGACTTGGAGGGGAACGTGCAGGTGGTGTTGTTCCCATGTGCCTGCTGCCCTTGTCCTTCTAGGTGGTAGAGGTCGCGGGTTTGGGAGGTGCTGTCGAAGAACCCTTGGCGAGTTGCTGCATTGCATCCTGTAGATGGTGCACACTGCAGCCACAGTGCGTCGGTGGTGAAGGGAGCGAATGTTTAGGGTGGTGGATGGGGTGCCAATCAAGCGGGCTGCTTTGTCTTGGATGTTGTCGAGCTTCTTGAGTGTTGTTGGAGCTGCACTCATCCAGGCAAGTGGAGAGTATTCCATCACACTCCTGACTTGTGCCTTGTAGATGTTGGAAAGGCTTTGGGGAGTCAGGAGGTGAGTCACTCGCCTCAGAATACCCAGCCTCTGACCTGCTCTTGTAGCCACAGTATTTATGTGGCTGGTCCAGTTAAGTTTCTGGTCAATGGTGACCCCCCCCCAGGATGTTGATGGTGGGGAATTCGGCGATGGTAATGCCGTTGAATGTCAAGGGGAGGTGGTTAGACTCTCTTGTTGGAGATGGTCATTGCCTGGCACTTGTCTGGCGTGAATGTTACTTGCCACTTATCAGCCCAAGCCTGGATGTTGTCCAGGTCTTGCTGCATGCGGGCACGGACTGCTTCGTTATTTGAGGGGTTGCGAATGGAACTGAACACTGTGCAGTCATTAGCGAACATCCCCATTTCTGACCTTATGATGGAGGGAAGGTCATTGATGAAGCAGCTGAAGATGGTTGGGCCTAGGACACTGCCCTGAGGAACTCCTGCAGCGATGTCCTGGGGCTGAGATAATTGGCCTCCATCAACCACTACCATCTTCCTTTGTGCTAGATATCACTCCAGCCATTGGTGAGTTTACCCCCTGATTCCCATTGACTTCAATTTTACTAGGGCTCCTTGGTGCCACACTCGGTCAAATGCTGCCCTGATATCAAGGGCAGTCACTCTCAACTCACATGAGGTGAGAGTGATACAACTGAGTGGCACTTCAGAGGGCAGTTAAGTGTGTGGTGTGGGACTGGAGTCGCAAACAGGCCAGACTGGGTAAGGATGGCAGGTTTCCTTCCCTATAGGACATTAGTAAACCAGTTGGGTTTTTATGACAATCCGGCAGCTTCATGGTCACTTTTACTAATACCAGCTTTTTATTTTTATGTCCTAATTTTTTAAACTGAATCAACATTCTCAAACTGCCATGGTGAGATTTGAACTTTCGATTATTAATCTAGATCTCTGGATTACCAGTCCTGTAACATAACCAATACACCAATTACAGAAGGACCAGCTGAGCTGTGATTCCTCCAATCGGGGTCAATGGCCCTGCTTCATAATTGACCGTCAGTAACCTACTGTGGTTTTGCACTAGTGTTACAAAGAACTGATTTCTCCCTCCTTTCCTCCTCCCCCAAGACTGCGAGTTCTGCTACCGTAGAGCCCTTCTCCAGTAATTTAGTTAAATACTGTCAAACTGCTCCTTCGAGTTGGATAGATTTGCATTTATAAAGTGCCTCATCAGAAACTTCCCAAAGCCGTTTCAAAAGTAGTTCCATGTTTGTAAGTGTATGTAGGCAAATGTGGAAGTCATTCTACACCAGCGATGAGATCAGTGACTCGTTAAGTTTTATCTTTGTCCAGTTGAGGGAGGAATGTTGGCCAGGACACTAGGAAAACTCTCTGCTCTTCCATAAGGAATCTTTACTATTTACCTGAACCAATAGAGCAAACAGGTGGGCCTTGGTTTAACACATCCATACAAAGAATGGAACTGGCTTAGTACATAGTCCAGACTGGGTTTTGGAAATCCATTTTCGAAACTGCCCCCCGGAGCTCAGTCGTGGGAGGAGGGACGAGGTTCAGGCAGGAGTTCTAACCGATGTTTTGTTTCTGTTTTTCCAATGAAACCTGTCGCCTTTTAAAGGTTTAAAATGAACCCGTTTATCCCAGAAGTCGCTTTGTAACTGTCAATTTTTTCATTTCTTTTTCCACCCCCCAAAAGTCCAAAGTCTTTTTGATTTTAAAAGATCCTGCCAACTGGTTCAGATCAGCTATTGTTAAGAATTTGAACCTGTGTGGTCTGTGACCTCATCACAATCCAGTCCCTTAACATTGGTCTTTCTTTCTTCAGCTAGATAAGTGCATGAGGGAGAAAGGAGTAGAAGGATTCAGTGGGAGGAGGCTCTTGTGGAGCATAAACACCGGCACAGACCAGTTGGGCCGAATGGCCTGTTTCTGTACTGTAAATTCTATGTAATGTTTGTTTAATGTTAATTGTGTTACTGCAGTGGAAGCTAATTCCCCTCCTCTCTGATTTCAGACCGTTGGTGAACAAAGAAAGAATCACAGACTGGTGAGTGTCTCTGGGAGCACAGTTAGCCTTTACTGGAGAGATGATGACAGCTGTACATGCGCTGGAATACCGCACTGTGCCGTGCGCGTACTGGATGTGAAATGGGGTTTGGGTATTTTTATTTTTATTTTTATTTTTACCCGTGAATCTTCCACAGCCAAAAGGGTGGATTGGAGACCACTCCTAATCCTCTGCTGGCACTGCAGCTAGGAGCATGGGACCAGTTCAAGGACATCTCTCTCTACAGGGAAAGACCTTGAATCTCCTCTTGGAGCCTCCATTCAGTAACATTGCTACAATCAGTGCTAAGCAAGGCGCGATGTTGAAATAGGATCAGAAAATGCTCACTCCAGCAGCATCTGAAGACAAGGGGCAGGTTAATGCTTTGGGTACATACCTTTCATTAGAATTGGAAACAAATATGCCCCATAATGCAACTGAGCAAAATGAGTGGGGGGACGACAAATACAAGTCAAGAATCGCGTATGTTAGCTACTATCACAGAGGCAGTTAATGGGTTTAACTGAAACAGGTTATTGCTTCATGAATGCACATCTGACAGAGTGCTAATGCTGCAACACCTGATGGTGTCCCTGACTGTACTAACATTTATGAAATCAGCTGCCTCCTGCTTACGGTTAATCACCTGGCCCATGAATTGTTCTTGCGCTGATGCCAACATTTGAGGCTGTGTTTGTATGTTGGAGAGGTTAGCCTGACTCCGATGTCCTTGGCTTCACATCTGAACGTTGCACCTACAGATGTGCCTGATTGTTCATAAATGACTGAACCCCTTGTACAACATTGATTCCTGAGTTAGCTGACCTCAGCCTGGATGCTGGGATAGGTGCGACATTTGACATTAGTGCCCCCGAGTCAGGGACAGGGAAAATCAGCCAGGGCTCCTGCTTCTCAGCGCTATCCCTTGACGCCTGCTGGAAAGTGTGTCAGGTTTGGAAGAGGCTGTCGGGTGAGGACTAGATCAGAGTTGGTTGTTATGCTTCCTCTCGCACCTTTGTACAAATGGCTCACTCATGGTTAAAGCTCACAAATGAATAATATTGAATATCCTGGAAATATAGCCCAGTGATGGAGTTGATGCTTGATGGAGGAGAGAAGAAAATTGGAGGGGATTAGAAGTCTTTGTGAGATGTCGAGTGCGGCAGTGCCTAGGGTAACGGGGGTGGAACATGACATGTAGTTGGGCTGGCACACCCTGCCTATTCCAGTTTATTTATTCTGAGGAGTGACTCTGCACAATCTGGAATCTTTTACGTTGTGTTTCACTGTGTCCCCTATTAAATATCTTTTTACAACTCCCACGCACAGAAAATAGGTTACTTCAATCAGCAGTATGCGGACCAGCTCAATATGGAGGAGACAGCAACAGAGTACCTCATGAGAAACTTCAACCTGCCATACCAGGACGGGCGGAAATGTCTTGGGCGCTTCGGCCTAGAGAGCCACGCCCACACCATCCAGATCAGCAAGCTCTCAGGTACTGAGTGGGAAGGGTCGGCCTGAGGAGGGAGTGGAAGGGGAGAATGGGGTTCGGAGAGGGAGGAAAGAGGTCAGTTGTTTCATAATGGCAACAAACTTGTTACTCAGAATTTCTTTTATATAAAATGTCTGATCAGATCCTTTGACAAAGTGTGTACTTTGGAGGAACTGGGCTGTTTAAAGCAGCATTAGTTAGTGGTGCTAACTGGAGTTGGTGTGTGATGCTTTAAACAGTACAGCCCCGTTTACACAGGGCACTGATGACACACATTCTGAACTCCCTCCTTTCCTGAGGGTGCTGCTTCTTCCTGGGCTACAATTCTACGGTCTGTGCCAGCTGTCCAGGCAGTCACAGCCAAGTGACCATTGTTCATGTGTGAGTTTAGATAGTGAGTGTTAGGGGCCGTCACAGCCAAGCCCCGTTCTGCTCTCATCCAACATCCATCCACGCGTGCACTTTCCAGTGGATCATAATCGGGGATGAGAACCGTGACTGGTTGTTGCCCCTCCTTAAACCAAGGGCACGGGAACTGGTTATAGTTCCCCTGCTGAGGTTGGTGATCTCAGTATAGACCGGGATTGAAGCTAGTACTTCCTGGCCTGCATGACTCATTATCATGCTTGGCAGTGCATTTCCCAGCAGATCCAGCAGGTGAGTTTGCTGTTCTGAAAGTGGCTCATTCACATTTCTTCGTTTACACATGGTGAACAAAACCCACGCGTTGATGTGCTAATTAGCACTTTCCTGTTTCCTGACTTAGTGGCGTACAGAAGATTTTGAGGGATGAGTTGTTTCGAATTCTTAACTGTCATCAAAACGTTAGTGCTGTGTTGAAGGGGTGGGTTAGGTGGCCGAATAAATTCAAGCTGGTCATCAGCCCGACATTGTAATCAAGGCCCACGTGCAACTTTACATCTCATGGGTGTAGCTGGTCAGCTAGCTGAACAATTCAGTCAGTGCCCGTATCCTAACACGCACCAAGTCCCATTCACCCATCACTTGCTGACCAACATTGGCTCCCGGCCCGGGAACGCCTCAATTTTAAAATTCTCATCCTTGTTTTCAGATCCCTCCGTGGCCTCACCCCTCCCCATCTCTGTAACCTTCTCCAACCCTACAACCCTCCGAGATCTCTGCACTCCTCCCATTCTGGCCTCTTGTGCATTCCCAATTTTAATCGCTCCGCCATTGGCAGCCGTGCCTTCAGCTGCCTAGGCCCAAAGCTCTGGAATTCCCTCCCTCAACCCCTCTGCCTTTGCTCCTCCTTTTAAGATGCTCCTTAAAACCTACCTCTGACCAAAACTTTTGGTCACCTGTCCTAATATCTCCTTATGTGGCTCGGTGTCAAATTTTGTTTGATAATCGCTCCTGTGAAGCGCCTTGGGATGTTTTACTATGTTAAAGGTGCTGTATAAATGCAAGTTGTTGTTGAATGAACTAGTCCCTGCCGGGAGTGGCACTGATGCCAAGATATGTGAGCTGATTATAGGTTTATACCAGTGGTCATGACTGACTTTTTAAATATATAATAGCTGGGTGGAAGCGATCACAAAAGTAGTCATCTGTCATTGATTGATTAGATGGTGAAGTTGTGCTCCTGATACTCAGGTTCGGAGCCCTGGTTGAGACTGTTGTCTTGCACTTCTCCATCTCTTCGGTCTCCGTCTGTGGTCGTGTTGCTCATGTCAGTGTCTCTGCTCCCTGCAGGTGGTCAGAAAGCAAGAGTAGTGTTTGCGGAGTTAGCCTGTCGACAGCCTGACGTGCTCATTCTGGTGAGTAACCTGGCACCCCAGCCAGCTGAATTGGTGTTTCTTTTCTTTAACCTTTTCTGAAGGCGCTGACTCATGCTGGGGTACAGTTCCACAAGCGTCAACTACCCCTCAGGTACCTCACCCAGTGGCTATCCTTCATTCATGAGTCTAGATGGTGAGTCTGCAAGGTATTTATCACAGACCAACCTGATCCTGTCCTCTCCCTGCATCTATACATGTACTGATCCCAGTAGGAGTCGCTAGAAAGGTCTGCAGCTGGAGAGTGAGGAGATATATTTGCTGCTTGCTTGTTGAATATTCTCATAGCTAGGAACAGAGCTTTGACTACTTCCCCGGACTTTCTCCACCCCTCGATTCCTGGCTGGCGGTTGGAAGGGATGACTGCTCCATTTTAATTGGATACTACTGAACATCAAGTACCAAGTGCTCCTCTTATTTCCCCCCCCCACCCAACCCCCCAAAAAGAGACCTGGAGATTTGCGTAGAGCTTGCTGAATCTGGACTTTTCATTGTCTCTGGAATTGTATCTGATTTCCATTTTTTTAAAATGTTGACCATTGATCCATCTTCAATTGCAGGACGAACCCACGAACAACCTGGATATCGAGTCCATTGATGCTTTGGCAGATGCGATTAATGTCTACAAAGGAGGTGAGTCTGCGGGTAACCTAGTGTGGCTGTTCGTGCTTCCTGTCTCGCTGTTGTAGAAACTACCTGCTGACGACTCCACGGGTGAGGGATTCCCTCCAGATTTCTCCCCTCCTGAAGGTGCTACCTCTTGCTGTGCTGCAGTTCCACAGTGCCATCTGGTGTCATGCCCATCTGGCCATATTGTGAGCCAAAACTGAATGTTGGCCGGCTGTTCGACTGTGGGGAATATCACTTCTGAACCAACCATTTCCTCCCCTGACACCCACATGCACTTCTCAGCAGAGGACACTGTATAGCAATCAGGAGCAGGAACTAAAACTGTGTGGCTGTTCCATGGGTAATGTGAGGACACCATCACAGCCAGGCCAGATTTTCCTGACCACTTGCACAAATTTACCAGCAGGAGTCAGTGGATCACGAACAGGATGAGGAGCCCTAGCTCTCTGCAACCCCTCCCTCCAAAGTACAAGGAAACATGCCCATGTTGACTTGGCAGACAGACTGATACTTTGATACATGGCTCGAGCTATAATGTAGTGTGTAAATAGTGTGCGGTGCTGCTAGTGTTAACTTGGCATGGATCGATGCTCTACTATAATTTTTCCTCCCTCTCCTTGCACAGCTGTGATCATAGTGAGCCATGATGCCCGGCTGATCACCGAGACAAACTGCCAGCTGTGGGTGGTGGAGGAACAGACGATAAACCAGATTGACGGCAGCTTCGACGATTACAAGCGTGAGGTGCTGGAGGCGCTGGGAGAGACCATCATCCGCAAGCACAAGGAATGAGAGAGACCCCAGGACTGGCAGGATGATGTCCTTGTGGCCAACGTGGCAATGTTGTGAATGAACAGTAGCACCAATGAAATAAAACTGCAGCAGGATGTGGAGAGGCCCCATAAAGAAGCCTCGTGGTGTGAGATGCAGAAATTATTTATGACAATCTGCAGCCCTGTGCCTAATGTCGTCTTTGATACTTTAAAAAAAATGCCAAACAAGGGATTATTTTCGATTGATCTACAAACGTTCTCACTTTTTTTGGAGTGGCAGAGGGCCCTCTAGGTAAAAGGAGAGAGATGGTAAGAAAATGCTGGAAATATGGAATTAAAACAAAGATAATGCTGGAAATGGACAGGTCAGTCAGCATCTGAAAGAGAGAGACAGACAGATTTAACATTTTGGGTGAGCCCTTCAGAACTGCTTCTGAACCCATAGCACTTGTCTATTTTTCTTTTCAGACACCGATAGATCTGCTGTGCATTTCAAGCAACATCTGTTTCGGTGTTACAAGGGAGCCGTTCGGATTTCAGTTCCGAAGTGGGCCCTTTGGCTTTGCTGCTGCTGCTTTTTTCTGCTCTTGGTCTTTTTCAGTTGAATGTTGCAGTATTCAGCCCGTTAAGGAGCTGCTCCTTGTTGGTTCAATCAGGTGATTCAAAGGGATACTGTGAGACCGACGGGATCTCCAGCTGCATTGGCACAGGGCCTGTGTTGTGCCAATAGTAGCATTTGATGCCGGGTGACATTCCTCACAAGGTGTATTTGAAATGAGCTGACCAGAAACAATGTCTGTTAGTTAACCAAGCATTTCAGCTGTGACATAAATCAGTAAAACTTAGATAATGGATAAAACTTAATCCTGATCTATGAAAGTGCTTTCACGATGGAATTGTATTATAATGGAACACAAGAAAACCAGGCATAAATGTGAAATCACCCCCCAAAGGCATCATCCAAACCTAAATACTTAACCCACATTCACTCCAAAAAAAATCCAGTACATTAGAGCTAGGAATTAAATTTATTTACTGTTAGTCACTCAGATGGGAATGTGGGTGGTTTCCAGCCTGGACACTGAGTGAGTCGCTCTGTTATTTGATTTAATGGCTGTCAAACTAAATACAAGCACTGGAACTGGATTTTTAAAATCTATTTTGAAAGTACCTGGGAATTAAATGTAGAAGATGTGGCAGTCCTGCCTTTTCACTTATTTATTGCATTACAGCCGCCTGGAGCATACTAGCATTTCAGAACCAGCTTATTTAGAAGCTACTTGGAAGGGTTCCAGATGGGGTCTCAATACGACAGCAGAAAAGTGGCATCAGATTTAGTGCTAGTTACAATTGGTGGCTCACGTCAAGAATTTGAACTGCCATGCAGGTGGATTGAGGCACATTGGAGGAAGCTTTACTCTGCAGCTGACCCATGCTCAAACTGGCCTGGAAACACTTTAAGCTTTGCTCTGCATCTAATCCATATTGTGCCTGCCCTGGATTGCTACTGCCAGTGGGAGGAGGAGGAGGAGGAGGAGAGAGAAATGGGGCAGATGAGTGTATGAAGTGGAAAAAATGTTCTAGTCTCTCGGCACCGATTGCCCTTACCTTCACAAACTCAATTATTTGTTAATCGGTGGAATATAACATGCAGCCCAAGCTGTGGTTCCTAGCTGTCATGTTATTTCTACCTGTGGTACACAAGTGTACATGATTAGCCCTATGGAGAAGCTCAAATCTATCAGGTTGTCTGAATGTTAGGCAGCAGTTTGACCCGACAGTGTTTTAAGTCTACTACAGCCCCCTCAGCCAGGTCTGGGATTGCATGGTGAATTCTGTTTTTTCTTTTACCAAGGAATGTTCTATTTGGCACAGGATTAGTGTGAATGCAAAGTAGAAATAACCATTTGGTAAATTTGCTTTGCAGGACTGCTTTTTAATCTAAATGAAAACAGACACCACAAATAAAATGACAGCATACAAATAAAATTATTTTACACTAAAGAGATGCACTTGTAAAGGTGCTGCCATCTACTTTCTTGTACTGTAATTGAGTATTTTACACATGGAATAGGGGATTCAGAACCATTGGAAAGAATGGAGAGTGGATTTGGTCCATTTGAAGTGATAATTACTAGGGTACCGTACTCGTGAAATAAATTGTGCTTCTAATGGACTTTGCATTTATGTAGTAGTGTTGAATTGTTATTCTGAATCTTCCTCCCCCTAATCTCTGTACGTTGTCTTCATATACCTTAAGCTACAAGTGTTCCTATTGAGACAGCCATGTTTACATGAGTACAAAGCAGTACTTTGAGCTATGCTGCATAAAAGAAGCAGCAAACAAAAATCCTAACACACCCTAAAAACACGACGCAGGCAAAGAAAAAAACCTGTAGTACAACACAAGATAGCCGTTAGTGTGGGATCCTCAGGGCTACCTCCAGCAGCTCTTACTGCCACTAGAATAATGACTGTAATTATTTGGAGGGGTTAACCATACCCCCATTTAATGGGCAAGAAGAAAATCCAGGCTATTACCACCTGTAAATGGTAGAGGAAGAGCTTGAGGTAGGAATGAGTAGAGGCAGTTCAGCTTGTTGAAGTTGCCCTGTGTACATCCCAAATACAACACAGCATTTCATATTGAGGCACAGAGTGGTTTTTTAATCTACCACCCATTCTTAAGGCTTTCTTGATTGTTAACTCGTGTGGAAGGTACTGTGTCCCCTGACTTCAGATTATGCAAATTTATTGCAGTTACTTAACAGGAAATAGCAGCAGTAGCCACTGCATCATACACAATAGTCCAGCAAATAAGAGTCAGTGATCTAGCTAGTTGTCAATCTGCAATTGATCATGCTTACACCAACCCTTGGATATGAGTGTGTATTCTCAGGCCCAGCCCAGCCTCTAGCTTTCATACGATCATCCAGCACAGGAGGTGGCCATTCAGCCCATCGTGCTTGTTCTGGTGTTTTGAAGGAGTTATCCAATTAGTCCCATATCCCTGCAAATTTTTCCCCTTCAATTAATTATCTAATTCCCTTTTGTAAGTTGCTATTGGATCTGCTTCCACCACCCTTTCAGGCAGTGCATTCCAGATCATCATAAGTCACTGCATAAAAAAAAATTCTCATCTCACCTCTGGTCCTTTTGCCAATTACCTTAAATCTGTATCCTCTGGTTACTGACCCACTTGCCAGTTTCTCCCTCTTACTCTGTCAAAACCCCTTAATTTTGAACACCTCTTAAATTAAATCTCCCCTCAACCTTCTCTGCTGTAAGGAGAACAATCCCAGCTTCTCTAGACACACCATCAACATCCTGGGGGTCACCATTGACCAGAAACTTAACTGGACCAGCCATATAAATACTGTGGCTACAAGAGCAGGTCAGAGGCTGGGTATTCTGCGGCGAGTGACTCACCTCCTGACTCCCCAAAGCCTTTCCACCATCTACAAGGCACAAGTCAGGAGTGTGATGGAATACTCTCCACTTGCCTGGATGAGTGCAGTTCCAACAACACTCAAAGCTCGACACCATCCAAGACAAAGCAACCTGCTTGATTAGCACCCCATCCACCACCCTAAACATTCACTCCCTTCACCACCGGCGCACAATGGCTGCAGTGTGTACCATCCACAGGATGCACTGCAGCAACTCCCAAACCCGTGACCTCTACCACCTAGAAGGACAAGAGCAGCAGGCACCTGGGAAGAACACCACCTGCACGTTCCCCTCCAAGTCACACACCATCCCGACTTGGAAATATATCGCCATTCCGGCTGGGTTAAAATCCTGGAACTCCCTAACAGCACTGTGGAAGAACCTTCACCACACGGACTGCAACGGTTCAAGGCGGCGGCTCACCACCACCTTCTCAAGGGCAATTAGGGATGAGCAATAAATGCCAGCCTCACCAGTGACTCCTACATCCCATGAACAAATAAAAAAAGACTCTCCCCATAACTGGAGTCCCTCAGCCCTGCTACTGTTCTAGTAAAGCTCCTCTGCACCCTCTCCAAGCTTTCATCCCCAAGACTCTGCTCAACAATAAACATTGCAAACACAGTCTAATCTTCAAAATGAAGTGGGTCAGATTCAGGCAGGATATTTTGCATTAATTTCCAATCCATCACTAACTGCAATGAGTGGGCTGGACTGCATTCACATTTTATTGAAAACACTTTAGGTTAACACATTCTGGCTGATATGCTCCAGGACCGCAGCACATAGCTTGGTCAGTTATTCGGATCGTTTCAAAAGCTACGATGCTTCAGTTGAAGGTGGAGCGACGTTCTCTTTCAGGAAGGGTCTGTACATCTTGCGAATCCGAGCGACCTCTTTCTCGGGTGGCGCCTGCCACTGGTACCAGCTGTACCAGGGTCCCTCGTGCTGGGGCGGGGGCGGTGTTTTACCCACTGCCCCATGGGAGTTGGAATAATCCTCTGGCTTGAGCTCAACGCGTGGGACTTGGAATCTGATCAAACCTGGAACAGGACGTGATAAATGGAATTAGCAGGACAGCATGTGACCAGTTCAAACTGGGCTGGGTGCATTTACACCACTCAGCAACTTGATCAGGAATTTTATTTTAAAAAAAGGAACCCAGCCCGTAACAATACTTATTGCTTCACCATTCACTAGTGTAAAATGACACTCGTATAATGCTCTAACCTCCAACCCTGTCCCGCAAAAACACTGGTTTTCACTAGTCGCTCGAGTGGCTGTTCATCCTGCATAAACCAACTGTCAGCATGCTGGCTGAATATACTGCACATCACAGCCCAACCCAGTGATCGATTGATATCTCTCGCCCGTTTCTAGCAACGGGGCCACTGGCTGATTGGACCAGGAAGCTGACTCGTTTCCCTTTCCCTCTCCCCCCCAACCCGTAGGTCACTGTGGCCCTTCTGAGATCAGCTGGTTCAGCACAGAACAGGGATACAAGATGGGGTCTTAGTCTTGTTTGGTCTAAGGTAAAGTCTTTCAACCATACAGACCACTCATGTTATCAATATATGCATCACTAGTGAAAGTCAAACTTGTGCAATTGGGAACTGTTCAGTGAGGATGTGTGCATTACAGGCATTGGACAATCCCCTGACTGAAAAGAACTTCATCTCCTGTGTGGGCTGGAACTGAACCCCCATCCCAGAGGAGAAACAACAGTGTCTGACCCACTGCATCACCCAAGTCCCAGAGGATAAATGAGGATCCAACTTACTGCACCACCCAGTCTGCTACACAAGAGGTTTAAATCCAGACGGTTCAGATTGTAATTTGATAAGGATTTCAACACAACCCACTTCCTTCTCTCCTGCACCCCCACAATTAAGCCAGTTATACTTTGTGTTCCACATTCCCCAGGCTTCTTACCACGATCCTTTGCATCCTGAATTGCTTTGGTCAAGTTCTTGTACTGTTTCATACACACACCTAGGATAAAATGGGATAAAGCAGAGTCATCGCTCATAGAAGTGGAGAACAAAGCATCCATAACAACTACCTGTCCAAGCACGAGCTCAGAGAAGAAAAATGGACACTCTGCGATACACGAGAGAGCAGCTGCACACCTGATATTGCCCGGAGTCCTGACTGTCAGGGGAAAGGTGACAAGCACAGGCAAAACTGTTCTAAGGGGGTATCTGACCAACTGCACCACCCAGTCCCAGAGGGGGAAAAGGACAGTGTCTGACCCACTGTACCACCCAGTCCCAGAGGGGGAAAGGACAGTATCTGACCCACTGTACCACCCAGTCCCAGAGGAGGAAAGGACAGTGTCTGACCCAGTACCCCTCCCAGTCCCAGAGGGGGAAAGGACAGTGTCTGACCCACTACCCCTCCCAGTCCCAGAGGGGGAAAGGACAATGTCTGACCCACTGTACCACCCAGTCCCAGAGGGGGAAAGGACAGTGTCTGACCCGCTGTACCACCCAGTCCCAGAGGGGGAAAGGACAGTGTCTGACCCACTGTACCACCCAGTCCCAGAGGGGGAAAGGACAGTGTTTGACCTACTGTACCACCCAGTCCCAGAGGGGGAAAGGACAGTGTTTGACCTACTGTACCACCCAGGCCCAGAGGGGGAAAGGACAGTGTCTGACCCACTGTACCACCCAGTCCCAGAGGGGGAAAGGACAGCGTCTGACCCGCTACCCCTCCCAGTCCCAGAGGGGGAAAAGGACAGTGTTTGACCCATCTCTGGCTAAGATCAGCTAAGTTATCACAAACCGGTGACTGAACCAGCGACTGTCTGGTCTGTCAGGTTCAACTGTTCATTGCTCAGTTTCACTGAGCTGTGGAGGGAGCTGACTTGTTGTGCACTTTGCCTGTGGGGAAGTCAATTTTTGTTGATCCTTTTAACTCCTGTGTGTTGGGAGTCATAAAGAAGTAACGAATCAAGTCCTTACCGGTTCTGGTTGGATGATAGATGATACCAGAGTGAGGACAAATGAACTGCTCCAGAAGCTTTACATTCTGCAGGAAATAGAAGCGGGTGTCTCAGCAGATTGACAGTGGTGGCAAAAGAGCCCATATATCTGTACACAGTCACTTCTATGGTCTATTTCCGTTGCTTAAAACATAACAACAACTTGCATTTATATAGCACCTTTAAAGTAGTAAAATGTCCCAAGGCGCTTCACAGGAGTGTTATCAAACAAAATTTGACACCGAGCCACACAAGACATTAGGACAGGTGACCAAAAGCTTGGTCAAAGAGGTACGTTTTAAGCAGCCTCTTAAAGCAGGAGAGAGAGAGAGCGATAGATAGATAGAGAGACGAAGGGGTTTAGGGAAGGAATTCCAGAACTTAGGGCCTAGACAGCTGAAGGCACGGCCGCCAACAGTGGAGCGATGGAAATTGGGGATGGACAAGAGGCCAGAATTGGAGGAACGCAGAGATCTCGGAGGGTCTTGGGGCTGGAGGAGGTTACAGAGATAAGGAGGGGCAAGGCCACGGAGGGATTTGAACACAAGGATGAGAATTGTAAATTTGAGGCTTTGCTGGAAGTTATAGCGAGTTGTGAAATTGAATTTAATGAATTTGTCGGCTGGCAACATTAAAAATGACCACGAAAGCTATCGGACCGTCATAAAAACCCAGCTGCTTCACCGATGTTCTTCAGGCAAAAGGAACTTGCCGCCCGTACTTGGTCTAGTCCGCACTGTGTGTTTGATGACTAAAGCCCCCTGAAGCAGCCCAGCAAGTCGCTCAGTTATTAAAATAAATTCCCACCGCCACTTTCTCAGGACAACTCGGGCTGAGGAATAAATGCAGCCTTGCAGGAGTCACCCGTATCCAGAGAACTATTAAAATCTGCAGGCACTTCTACAGATGGAAATACTCACTCACCCTGTGGTCAACGTGAATCTTTGGATCTCGACATATCGGGCAAGGATTGCCGCTAACCTTGTCCCCTCTCTGCAGAAGAAGGAAAGCAGCTCGTTAAAATGGTACAATTTTACAGGGGGTGCAGGAACAGAGAGAGCTGGAGGTTCATGTACACAAATCTTTGAAGGTTGTTAAGGCTGTTAAAAAAGCATATGGGATCCATGGCTTTATTAATAGCGGCCTAGAATACAAAAGCAAGGAAGTAGGTTATGCTAAACCTTTATAAAACACTAGTTCGGCCTCAGCTGAAGTATTGTGCTCAATTCTGGGCACTGCACTTTAGGAAAGATGTCAAGGCCTTGGAGAAGGTGCAGAGGAGATTTACCAGAATGGTATCAAGGATGAGGAACTTCAGTTATGTGGAGAGATTGGAGAAGGTGAGATTGTTCTCCTTAGAGCAGAGAAGGTTAAGGGGAGATTTGATGGAGGTGTTCAAAATCGTGAAGGGTTTTGATAGTTTCTTCCTATTTCCTCTGTTTCCTTTGGCAGGAGGTTAAGTAACCAGAGGACACAGATTTAAGGTAATTGGCAAAAGAGCCAGAGGGGAGATAAGGAGGAGAATTTTTTTTTTTTTTTTTTACACACAGCGAGTTGTGATGATCTGGAACGCGCTGCCTGAAAGGGCGGTGGAAGCAGATTCAATAGTAACTTTCAAAAGGGGAATTGAATAAATACTTGAAGGTAAAAATTTGCAGGGCTATGGGGAAAGAGCAGGGGGGAGTGGGACTAATTGGATAGCCCTTTCGAAGAGCCGGTACAGGCATGACGGGCCGAATGGCCTTCTCCTGTGCTCTATGATTCTACCCAACACAAAATGCCCAATGACCATGCTGTCGCTGGGTTTGCAGACACTAGCAGCTCCGGACCCACCACGATGGCTGAGGCCTCAAGTTGGCCGAGCTCTCATCCCGTCCTATGCTGTGCACTTAAAAAACCTTGGAGCTCTTTACCAACCCCCTTCCTCCCTCACCACAAGAAATCAGGTTGAATGGTGAAGTCCGTCAGCGTGCCTTTAAAACACACACGAGCACAATTAGTGCAAACTCAGGCTCGTGACTTCTCCGGCTGTACGAGCTCAGCTCCGCCACGCGGTAAAAATTGGTCACTTCATTGGGACAGGGGGGGGGGGGGAGGCCATACAGCCCCCTCGGGCCTGTTCCTCCATTCAATCAGATCAAGGCTGATCTGTAACTCAACCCCATTCACCCGCTTTTCCTCCATATCCCTTAATGCCCTTACCCAACGAAAACCTATCGATCCTAGTCTTAAAAGCTCAACTGACCCCGAGCATCCACAGCCTTTTGGGATGGGAGAAAGAGAGTTCCAGATTTCCACTACCCTTTGCGTGCAAAAGTGCTTCCTGATTCCACTCCTCGATGGCCTAGCTCTTTTTAAGATTATTTAAGATGTTCTTGATTCCTCCACCAGGAGCAAATAGTTTCTACCCTTTATCATTTAAAACACCTCGATTAGATCACCCCTCAACCTTCTAAATAAGAGAATACGAGTCAAGATTACGAAACCCGTTCTCATAGTTCAACCCTCTGGTATCATTCTGGTAAATCTGCGCTGCACCCCCTCCAAAGGCCAATATATCCTTCCTGAGGTTCGGTGCCCCTGAACTGAATGCAGCGGCTCCAGACAGGGGTCTGACGGCAAGAACCAGCGCAATTACAGAACCTAGACAGGAACAGCCATTAGGAGATCTTACAATGCAGGTTTTTCTGGTCTTCTGAGGCGGGATCCCACCTTTGTGATTCCTCCGATAGTCAGCCCACACCGGCTGTTTGCCGTATCGCTCGATGTATTCTGCGACATAAGAAAAAAAAAGTTAGGGACAGTTTCCACCTGAGCGACTGGAGCTTTGAATCACCCTCTTCCAATAACTAGATTTTAATTTATATATTTTTTAAAAAGGCAGACTTGAGCAGAAAAAAAAACCGAGATATACAAATTTTGAAATGCGCTCAACTCCCCCACTGTCTCGGTCGGCAAGTCTACCAGTAGTCATGGGACTGAGCCACACCGTATTAGAAGTCATCAGTTTCCCTTCCCTGGTTTCAGCCAGAGTTAGTGCAGGCCACTGCGACTTCGACCAGCATCTGTGAGCTAGCAGGGGCATAGCTCAGTGGGAGCTACAGTTGCCAACTCTGGTTGGACATATTTCTGGAGGTTTTTGTCACGTGACCTCACGCTCCCCCCATTGGCCGCCCGACACGCCCATCCTCGGAGCTCACCGCCTTCCCGCACCAATCGGAAAACGTGCAGACTCTTCGTTACCGGATTGGATGGTTCTTGACGGTCAGCCTTTCCCCCTCCTCCCACATCTCCCAACATTTTTATAACTAATAAATGAAAGTGTTCAAAAGAAAATGAAGCAGGGTTCT
The DNA here is from genome assembly GCF_035084215.1 of Heptranchias perlo. Lineage (NCBI taxonomy): Eukaryota > Metazoa > Chordata > Chondrichthyes > Hexanchiformes > Hexanchidae > Heptranchias > Heptranchias perlo. The sequence continues at coordinate 7,245,896 of NC_090363.1, forward strand.
GGAGATTAATCTTCCAATTCCTGGAGACTCCTAGTGGGAGCACCCGCTCCCGAGTCCCGAAAGGCAAGACGATGACAGAAGTCAGGCCGATTGGGGTATGGGGGAGGGGGACTGAATTTGAGATCCCACCCATTTCCGCCGAGTCTCTGGCCCTTTTCTGTTTCCCCTCGTTGTGAAATTGCGATGGCGGAAGAGTGGGAGCCTCTTGGGTACCGTCATGACATCGTTGAAAGGGGCAGGATTACGGTCCCACGCCAGAAACCCTACAGCTCCGCCTTTACCGTGACCAAGGTAAAGTACACACCCTGCCTGACGTAAACTTACTGACTGCACCGAGAGGGAGTTGGGGTGTAACGCCAGTGTCCTAATGGCGATTGATCACAGAGAGATGGACCAACGCTAGAGAACTGCAATAACCAAAATATTGCTGCCGCTCTTATTAAAGTGTTTAGCTACCCAATGACCGCATGGGACGGCACTGATTTTACTAACCCCCGAGGAGCAGATGCCCAGAGAGTCCTTACATTGTACAAGCACCCACCCGTTTTATGCTAATATCTCCAGCCCTGGGATTTGGGGTAGACTGGAGGCTGAAGGTCCAGCCTCACCATATTTCCAGTGTAAGGAGTCTTACAACACCAGGTTATAGTCCAACAGCTTTATTTGAAATCACAAGCTTTCGGAGCTTTCCTCCTTCGTCAGCTGAGTGGTGAAGAGAGTGGCAGAGAGGGGCTGGAGGAAATTTTGGGCCCCTGTTTTCTATCCAGTGACTCCTGCTGAGTGTGGGGGAGGCCAGGATTGCCTTCAGGTGTGAAAGCTGAGTGTGTACTGAGTTAAGCATTCCCCTTTCACCTCGAGGATCTGGGTTGACCCACTGCACCACCCAGTCCCAGAGGGGGAAAAGGACAGCGTCTGACCCACTGCACCACCCGGTCCCAGAGGGGGGAAAAGGACAGTGTCTGACCCACTGCACCACCCGGTCCCAGAGGGGGAAAGAGGACAGTGTCTGACCCACTGCACCACCCAGTGCCAGAGGGGGAAAGAGGACAGTGTCTGACCCACTGCACCACCAAGTCCCAGAGGAAGAAAGAGGACAGTGTCTGACCCACTGTACCACCCAGTGCCAGAGGGGGAAAGGACAGTGTCTGACCCACTGCACCACCCAGTCCCAGAGGGGGAAAGGACAGTGTCTGACCCACTGCACCACCCAGTCCCAGAGGGGGAAAGGACAGTGTCTGACCCACTGCACCACCCAGTCCCAGAGGGGGAAAGGACAGTGTCTGACCCACTTACCACCCAGACCCAGAGGGGGAAAGGACAGTGTCTGACCCACTTACCACCCAGACCCAGAGGGGGAAGAGGACAGCGTCTGACCCACTGCACCAATCAGCCCCCTCCTTGTCTGTCTGTCTGTCATGTTCTTTTAACACCATTAAATCAGGTCAGAGACCCCAGTGAGAGGGAAAGCTATTGAAGGTCAAAGTTCACATTTTTAGTCATAATACTGAGCCTCACAAGCATTGATCCAATGGTGGCTTAGCACAAGTAAAACTACTGCATTCTGGGGATCAGCCTACTGCATTAACCGTGAACCCTAGAATAAAACAAAACCGTTGATTTATACATGGTGCAGTCTCCAGGATAGGCAATGTCATGGGCTTTCGTAAAGGAGTGCCCAGTGTGCAAGTCAAAATGGTGACCATACTTACCCATACTCCTTAGAGTAAGTGAAGCCCCTCTATTCTAGACAGCATCTGGTCTATTGTGTAGCCTGCATTCTCCACAAGCGAGTGAATGAAGGCCCTCATTTTGATATCAGTTTCACCAGTGCCAAGTACCACCCAATTTAATAGATGCTAGCTGTTCTCAGCCCACATCCATAACAACTACTTGCATTTATATAGCGCCTTTAACGTAGTAAAACATCCCAAGGCGCTTCACAGGAGCGATTATCAAACAAAATTTGACACCGAGTCACACAAGGAGATATTAGGACAGGTGACCAAAAGCTTGGACAAAGAGTCAGGTTTTAAAGAGCGTCTTATAGGAGGAGAGAGAGGCGGAGAGGTTTAGGGAGGGAATTCCAGAGCTTAGGGCCCAGACAGCTGAAGGCACGGCCGCCAATGGTGGAGCGATTAAAATCAGGAATGCGCAAGAGGCCAGAAATGGAGGAGTGCAGAGATCTCGGAGAGCTACAGGAGGTTACAGAGATAGGGAGGGGAGAGGCCACCGAGGGATTTGAAAACAAGGTTGAGAGTTTTAAAAACCGAGGCATTCCCGGACCAGGAGCGAGCACAGGGGGTGATGGGTGAACAGTATTTGGTGCGAGTTAGGGTACGGGCAGCAGAGTTTTGGATGAGTTCAAGTTTGTGGAGGGTGGCAGATGGGGGGGGGGGCGGGGGGGGCAGCCAGGAGAGCATTGGAATAGTCGAGTCCAGAGATAACAAAGGCACGGATGAGGGTTTCAGCAGCAGATGAGCTGAGGCGGGGGCAGATACAGCCATAGACTTAGAGAGAGGCTTTATTTATGCTAAGTAACACGGTCCGGGTCGGGGGAGGGGTGTCCAGTCCGGGTCGAGGGAGGAATCCTACAGTAATCAACGGCGGGTGATAGAATCATAGGTTGGGGCTGAACGGCCTCCAGAGAAACCCACGGACTGAATCGCAGACCCAAACCATGAAAATTGCTCACTGTGGGGCACTGAGCAGCGCTTTCTTTCATTGGACCCAATGAACAGGAACGCACGGTGTGCTTGCAGTTTGAATATGCACAGTACCTTCGCTCTGCAGGTATTCCCACGGGCATTCCTTGTAGCGAGAGATCACATCGAACGTGGCCTGGTCTGATCCGGTGCTGAAAGGCTGGTGAACTGGTTGAAGCATCCTCCATGGTGGAGTCGCACTCTGCAGGTCGGGAGAAGTGTGAAAATAATACCGGACCCGCGGGAAACTATTCCAACACATCATCCAGTCTAAGGGTTCCTTGAGCCATTCCGTGGAAGGGTGGAGAGAGCTTCACCCTACGTCTAAGCCATGCTGTGCCTGTGTGCCACTTCTTGTCGTGTACTGTCATTTATCAATCTCCTGTTCTCCACCTAATCACTTTCCAGCTCAGTCTTTTTCTTTTCTTGTGTATGTGGTATTCCTTCCCCCACCCCCTCCTTTCCTTTGCTCTGTACCTTCTTATAAGACGCTCATTTGTAACACTTCCCAGATCTGGCGAAGGGTTATATACCTGAAATGTTAACTTTTCCCCCCCATTTTTTTCAAAAATCCTCCCTTACCTGCTCAGTGTTTCCAACAAGTTTCAGTTTTTGTACCTGCCCTAGGAGTGTTTGATGGGATAGTGTAGAGGGAGCTTTACTCTGTATCTAACCCATTTCAGCCAACGTCCCAGACTCTTCCATCACCAGCCCTGGGTATGTCCTGTCCCACCGGCAGGACAGACCCACCAGAGGTGGCGGTACAGTGATATACAGTCAGGAGGGAGTGGCCCTGGGAGTCCTCAACATTGACTCCGGACCCCATGAAATCTCATGGCATCAGGTCAAACATGGGCAAGGAAACCTCCTGCTGATTACCACCGAACGTCCTCCCTCAGCTGATGAATCAGTCCTCCTCCATGTTGAGCACCACTTGGAGGAAGCACTGAGGGTAGCAAGGGCACAGAATGTACTCTGGGTGGGGGACTTCAATGTCCATCACCAAGAATGGCTCGGTAGCACCACTACTGACCGAGCTGGCCGAGTCCTGAAGGTCATAGCTGCCAGACTGGGCCTGCGGCAGGTGGTGAGCGAACCAACACGAGGGAAAAACCTACTTGACCTCGTCCTCACCAATCTACCAGTCGCAGATGCATCTGTCCATGACAGTATTGGTAGGAGTGACCACCGCACAGTCCTCGTGGAGACGAAGTCCCGTCTTCGCACTGAGGACACCATCCAACGTGTTGTATGGCACTACCACCGTGCTAAATGGGATAGATTCAGAACAGATCTAGCAGCTCAAAACTGGGCGTCCATGAGGCGCTGTGGGCCATCAGCAGCAGAATTGTATTCCAGCACAATCTGTAACCTCATGGCCCGGCATATTCCTCATTCTACCATTACCAACAAGCCAGGGGATCAACCCTGGTTCAATGAGGAGTGTAGAAGAGCATGCCAGGAGCAGCACCAGGCATACCTAAAAATGAGGTGCCAACCTGGTGAAGCTACAACTCAGGACTACATGCATGTTAAACAGCAGAAGCAACATGCTATAGACAGAGCTAAACGATTCCACAACCAACGGATCAGATCAAAGCTCTGCAGTCCTGCCACATCCAGTCGTGAATGGTGGTGGACAATTAAACAACCAACGGGAGGAGGAGGCTCTGCAAACATCCCCATCCTCAATGATGGCGGAGTCCAGCACGTGAGTGCAAAAGACAAGGCTGAATCGTTTGCAACCATCTTCAGCCAGAAGTGCCGAGTGGATGATCCATCTCGGCCTCCGCCCGATATCCCCACCATCACAGAAGACAGTCTTCAGCCAATTCGATTCACTCCACGTGATATCAAGAAACGGCTGAGTGCACAGCAAAGGCTATGGGCCCCGACAACATCCCGGTTGTAGTGCTGAAGACTTGTGCTCCAGAACTAGCTGCGCCTCTAGCCAAACTGTTCCAGTACAACTACAACGCTGGCATCCACCCGACAATGTGGAAAATTGCCCAGGTATGTCCTGTCCACAAAAAGCAGGACAAATCCAATCCAGCCAATTACCGCCCCATCAGTCTACTCTCAATCATCAGCAAAGTGATGGAAGGTGTCGTCGACAGTGCTATCAAGCGGCACTTAACTCACCAATAACCTGCTCACTGCTGCTCAGTTTGGGTTCCGCCAGGACCACTCTGCTCCAGACCTCATTACAGCCTTGGTCCAAACATGGACACAAGAGCTGAATTCCAGAGGTGAGGTGAGAGTGACTGCCCTTGACATCAGGGCAGCATTTGACCGAGTGTGGCACCAAGGAGCTCTAGTAAAATTGAAGTCAATGGGAATTAGGGGGAAAACTCTCCAGTGGCTGGAGTCATACGTAGCACAAAGGAAGATAGTAGTGGTTGTTGGAGGCCAATCATCTCAGCCCCAGGACATTGCTGCAGAAGTTCCTCAGGGCAGTGTCCTAGGCTCAACCATCTTCAGCTACTTCATCAATGACCTTCCCTTCATCATAAGGTCAGAAATGGGGATGTTCGCTGATGATTGCATAGTGTTCAGTTCCATTCGCAACCCCTCAGATAATGAAGCTGTCTGTGCCCGCATGCAGCAAGACCTGGACAAAATCCAGGCTTGGGCTCATAAGTGGCAAGTAACATTCACGCCAGGCAAGTGCCAGGCAATGACCATCTCCAACAAAAGAGAGTCTAACCACCTCCCCTTGACATTCAACAGCATTACCATCACCGAATCCCCCACCAACAACATCCTGGGGGTCACCATTGACCAGAAACTTAACTGGACCAGCCATATAAATACTGTGGCTACAAGAGCAGGTCAGAGGCTGGGTATTCTGCAGCGAGTGACTCACCTCCTGACTCCCCAAAGCCTTTCTACCATCTACAAGGCACAAGTCAGGAGTGTGATGGAATACTCTCCACTTGCCTGGATGAGTGCAGTTCCAACAACACTCAAGAAGCTCGACACCATCCAAGACAAAGCAACCTGCTTGATTGGCACCCCATCCACCACCCTAAACATTCACTCCCTTCACCACCGGCGCTCCATGGCTGCTGTGTGTACCATCCACAGGATGCACTGCAGCAACTCGCCAAGGCTTCTTCCACAGCACCTCCCAAACCCACGTCCTCTACCACCTAGAAGGACAAGGGCAGCAGGCACATGGGAACACCACCCCCTGCACGTTCCCCTCCAAGTCACACACCATCCTGACTTGGAAATATATCGCCGTTCCTTCATAGTCACTGGGTCAAAATTCTGGAACTCCCTTCCTAACAGCGCTGTGGGAGAACCTTCACCACACGGACTGCAGCGGTTCAAGAAGGCGGCTCACCACCACCTTCTCAAGGGCAATTAGGGATGGACAATAAATGATGGCCTCGCCAGCGACGCCCACATCCCATGAACTAATAAAAAAAAATTCTGTACCTGCCCTGGGAGTGTTTGATGAGACAGTGTAGAGGGAGCTTAACTCTGTATCTAACCCGTGCTGTACCTGCCCGGGGAGTGTTTGATGGGACTGTGTAGAGGGAGCTTTACTCTGTATCTAACCCGTGCTGTACCTGCCCGGGGAGTGTTTGATGGGACAGTGTAGAGATTCCCCTGTACCTCTGCCACCGGCACACTTTGATGTGGTGCTTGTCCAGTCTTCTTTTGAAGTTGCTTCAGTCAGACTCATTTACAATGAATTCCAACCAAGAGCCTGGTAAGCTTTGGGGCTGTGTTGGTAATTAATTTGTACAATAGCTCCTTTCAGGCTGTAAACGTAAACTTTTAAAATATCTCTGGCACAAACCAACAGCTGGAAGAGGGACAGAATTTCTTTTTTTTAATATAAAGTTGTTGATGCCAGGTTTTAAAAGTTACGGCGAGAGACTTTCTTTCCCCATCCCTCCGATCCTTTCCTGAGGATACTGAGACACAACCAGCCTCGAGCATCTCACCCAAATGACCCTTATGCAAGTTCCTGGACAGATTGTCAGCAGGGCCTGTGTGACTGAAGGGCAACAAAAGGAGTCTGATTTCATCCTTGCCTTAGTTTTTTTTGTCAGCCTGGTGTCTGCCATGCACAGAAACCCATTCCCATGGTCTACATTATCTTCTTAAAAAGCAGAAAAAATGAATAACGGGACCCCCAAAACACGAGTAACAATTTCAGAATCTCACAATATAAATGGAATTTGATGTATTCAGTCACTATAATCCAGTAGTCCTGTCCCAACACCTTTGAGCATCTCAAATAAATTGACCTAGAAATCCATTTGGTGTAGTTTCTGTTTGCCCAATATGGAGTGCACAGTCTCCCCTCGTAGAGGCATGCCCCACTTGTGGAACTCACAAGAACAACAGCAACAGCCAAGGTTTATGGCCCTTATTCCCTCTCTCCCCACAAAAGAAAAGTGAGCTTTGGGCTACCGGAGTTTAACCAACAAAAACCATGGGACTTGCACATCCCCGATTTTAATCACTCCATCAGTGGCGGCCATGCTTCAGCTGCCTAAGTCCTAAGCTCTGGAATTCCCTCCCTAAACCTCTCTACCTCTCCACCTCTCTCCTCCTTAAAACCTACCTCTTTAACCAAGCTTTTGGTCACCTGTCCTAATATCTCCTTATGTGAACTCGGTGTCAAATTTTGTTTGAAAATCGCTCCTGTGAAGCACCTTGGGGATGTTTTACTACGTTAAAGGCGCTATATAAATGCAAATTGTTGTTACCAGCAGAGCACTTCCCACTGCTCGTCCAGCTACGGCAACCCCATTTGTTAGGGCATTGGCTTGCAGGGTTATCTGGAGCCAACTGTGAAGAATCCCAGCCCCAGCGACGGATCTGCCAGTCCCATTAATGAGCCAGACTGGCTGCTCAGTCACAATGCCCTGGCACACAGTGAGCCTGCCTGGCTCGGGTGTCGGATTGCTACATTACAACAGTGACTACACTTCAGAAAAAAAAAGCACTTCATTGGCTGTTAAGTATTTTAGGACGTCTCGAGGTCGTGGAAGCCGCTATAGAAACGCAACGCTGGATAGCGATAAGCGGGAACTCTGGCCTATTGCACCACCCCACCCCCCCTTGCCCCTTTCCCCAGTGAGTTGGAGGACGACAGTCATGCACTAGTCACCTGGTTAACTCAGCAGTCCGGAAAGCGAAGCTAGAAGCTTCTTGCTCCGTATAGGTCAGTTACGCTCGTACGAGCCGGAATGTGTTTCAGGAGTTTTAAAACAACCAGGCATTAGAAGTGGCCCACAATCGATCAGAAAGGGGCAACAGCCAGTCGTTTTTAGCAGGCGGGTAGGCGTTAACGCAATCTGCCCACCATAGGCGGTGGACGGTAACATCCAAAAAAGCAACCAACATATTTCTTCTTAAAAGCAGGAAACTTCACTTAGCAACTGCATCTCCCAATCGTTAGTAGTTACATCCAGAATCTCATCACTAAGGTAATCGCACTTTAACGAGGTGCGAACAGCTGACCGAAACCCCGACTTTGCCTGAAATCAGTAGAGAACTTCTACCTTTTGAACTTTACCCAGAGAGCGGTTGGGATGTGGAACTCGCTGCCACGAGGAGCGGTTGAGGCGAATAGCGCAGACGCATTTAAGGGGAAGCTCGATAAGCACACGAGGGAGAAAGGAATGGAAGGACATGCTGATAGGGTGAGATGAAGAAGGGAGGGGAGGAGGCTCGTGTGGAGCATAAACACCGGCACGGACCAGTTGGGCCGAGTGGCCCGTTTCTGTGCTGTAAATTCAATGTAACTGACCGAAGTAGTCGGCGCGCTCAATAAGTTATAAGCGGCGCTTTTGTAATTGGTTCCTATGGCGATGACAAGCGGTTAGTGCTGTTTGCCAGATATAGGCGGCTGCCCGTGCTAAGCATGGACGGTGCTGAGAGTGGCAGGGGCTGTACATGCTCAGCTTTCAGGCCTTTCGAATTAAAACTTGCACTACTTGGGCAGTAAGTGGCAGTGCACCTGGCTTGCGTGTCAAAATTCAGCAGGACGTGTGACGGGACATCACATGGCACCTGCCCCGTAGTCAGAGATCAATAGGTTGTTACGGCGAGACAGTCAGCCCAGGAATAGATGAGTCGGCGTATTACAATGCACGTGTCCCTTTTATATTCTGCAAGAGTGGTGACAAAAGACCAGTGGAACCATCGCCGTCATCCCACCGCCCCCAAAACCATCTCTTTATCTTTACAAGAGCAAAAACATTCTGGATTCTTATAATACTTCTGTCGCTATGAATAACTGGGCCTCAGGGTGCGCTAGTCAGCAAGGCCAACTTGCCGAGTCCATGCCAATGGGCCCCTGATGGCAATATTCTCCCCACCCCTCCCTCCCCCAAATGGTTCAGTGAATAGTATCACCCAGAACCATACAGATGTGGAAGTCCCACGGCTCCATCCTGGGTCCATGTTGAGTTAGAATGTGTCAGCCTGGGCATATTGTGGGGTCAGCCACACTCGACCTCAGAGACCCTGGGTTGTGGTGGGAGGGGAGGGAAAAAAAAAAAGAGGGAAAAGGAAGAAAATGAGCCATGGTGGTGTGCATGTGTTTAAGACGCACAGCTGTGATGGTTTCCTTCGGCAGACAAGTCTCACACAATTACAATGCCCACTTCTCTGGCGGGCTCACGGTGCACAAGGAACTGTATCGCAGTATGAATCACTGCAGAAAAGCACAAAGATTTGGGGGGCGTGGAGATTGGGAAATGGCTGTATTTCCGCCCCCGCCCTCCGCCTGGCCCATAAAACAACTCCCTTCCCGGAGGTGCCCACTCCATGTGGTTCCGAGGGCTCAGGCAACACAGGCTCGGGTAAGGTGTGAGGAGGCTCGTGTGGAGCATAAACACTGGCACAGACCAGTTGGGCCGAATGGCCTGTTGCTGTGCTATAAATTATAGGTGATTCTACGTTGCAGGGGCTGCCAGCTAGTTTACTCATTGGCAGCAAGCACTAACCGGTTGGGTCAATATTCACGTCAAAGATTGCCACGGTTGTAAACGACTGTTTCAGTTGCGTGGCCAGCCTTCAAAGCTCGCATGAAAACTCTCCCCACGGCTCAAGTCGGTGAAAGCAAAGTGCATCAGAATCACACAAACCAGAGGCGCCTCAGTCCGCACAGAGTTAGCCGCTTTCAACTGAATCGAGGAGAGCCTGGGGTCCTTGCTTCTGATCACTGTCCAACAGCCTCTGCAGCGAGTGCTCATGCGCACAATGTTGGTGAGCACAGGATCATGCACAACTGGAACACCATCGGTCAAACATCCCGCTGACGTTCGGGGTCATTTTAAACTTAACTCACCGGATCGGTCTCCGTTTACTTTGAGAGTGTAAAATCGGGGCAGGGTGTAAAACCAGCGTCGCACCGATCCTGTCAGTTTCCCGACGGGCGAGTTAGGTTAAAATTGCACCCCCCCCCCAAACCTTAGTGTCTTGGTTCACAAACGAAAAGAAAGTAATTTTTTTTTTAATTCATTCTCGGGATGTAGGCGTTGCTGGCATTTATTGCCCATCCCCAATTGCCCCTTTAGAAGGTGGCGGTGAGCCGCCTTCTTGAACCGCTGCAGTCCTTATGGTGAAGGTTCTCCCACAGTGCTGTTAGATAGGGGGTTCCAGGATTTTGACCCAGCGACAATGAAGGAACGGCGAATTATTTCCAAGTGAGGATGGTGTGTGACTCGAAGGTGGTGTTGTTCCCATGCACCTGCTGCCTTATCCTTCTCGGTGGTGGAGGTCGCGGGTTTGGGAGGCGCTGCCGAAGAAGCCTTGGCGAGTTGCTGCAGTGCATCCTGTGGATGATGCACACTGCAGCCACTGTGGTGGAGCGAATGGATGTTTAAGGTAGTGGATGGGCTGCCGATCAAGCGCACTGTTTTGTCCTGGATGGTGTTGAGGTTCCCGAGTGTTGTTGCAGCTGCAACCATCCAGGCAAGTGGAGAGTATTGAGTGTTTGCAAAGTTAAGACTTGGGCTTCCTGTCAGATTGTTTGTGTGCGTTTGGATCAAACAGATGATTAAGTAAATCCCCAGAGGGTGGCATTATTTGCCAGGTGGAATATTGGTTGTGCACACCAACATTTTATGGGGGACAAGTACATTTCGAACACAGAATTTTTAAAAAAAAATTTGAAACCCTAGTGTAGAACAACATGTAGGTGCTTTAGAGTTAATATTTTACCTTAATAAACTATTCCTGCTATATCAGTTTCATTTGCTCACCAATGAGCAAACTGAAAATGAGCAGTAGGCCCAGGGAGACTGGAATTTCCACGGACCCAACAGCAGTCCATCTTGGTTCAGTGGGTCGCACTCTCGCCCGAGTCAGTAGGTCATGGGTTCAAGGCCCACTGCGGGGACTCGAGCACATTATCCAGTCTGACACGCCCAGTACCGAGGGAGTGCTGCACTGTCTGGGAGGTGCCATCTTTCGGATGAGACGTTAAACCGAGGTCCCGTCTGCCCTCTCAGGTGGATATAAAGATCCCATGGCACTATTTGAAGAAGAGCAGGGGAGTTCTTCACAATTTCCTGGCCAATATTTATCCCTCAACTGCCACCCCAAAAAAAACCAGATGACCTGGTCATTATCGTACTGCTGTTTGTGGGACTTGTGTGAAGGTTGGCTGACATATTTCCTGAATGACTACACTACAAAAATACTTTATAAGCTGTAAAGCACTCTGGGACGTTCTGAGGTCACGACAAGGCGCGATATCTTTGCAAGTTCTTTCCGTTTTGCTTCTCCCAGGGGAATGGTTATTTTACACAGCATCGTGCTCTTGATTAATCACTAGCTGGTTGGGGATTTTAGGAGTAGGGGGCACAGTGTAAAAATTAGAGCCAGACCTTTCAGGAGCGAGATTAGAAAACATTTCTACACACAAAGGGTGGTAGAAGTTTGGAACTCTCTTCCGCAAACGGCAATTGATACTAGCGCAATTGCTAAATTTAAATCTGAGATAGATAGCACCACTACTGACCGAGCTGGCCGAGTCCTGAAGGACATAGCTGCTAGACTGGGCCTGCGGCAGGTGGTGAGCGAACCAACACGAGGGAAAAACCTACTTGACCTCGTCCTCACCAATCTACCTGTCGCAAATGCATCTGTCCATGACAGTATTGGTAGGAGTGACCACCGCACAGTCCTTGTGGAGATGAAGTCCCGTCTTCGCACTGAGGACACCATCCAACGTGTTGTGTGGCACTACCACCGTGCTAAATGGGATAGATTCAGAACAGATCTAGCAGCTCAAAACTGGGCATCCATGAGGCGCTGTGGGCCATCATCAGCAGCAGAATTGTATTCCAGCACAATCTGTAACCTCATGGCCCGGCATATTCCTCACTCTACCATTACCAACAAGCCAGGGGATCAACCCTGGTTCAATGAGGAGTGTAGAAGAGCATGCCAGGAGCAGCACCAGGCATACCTAAAAATGAGGTGCCAACCTGGTGAAGCTACAACTCAGGACTACATGCATGCTAAACAGCGGAAGCAACATGCTATAGACAGAGCTAAGCGATTCCACAACCAACAGATCAGATCAAAGCTCTGCAGTCCTGCCACATCCAGTCGTGAATGGTGGTGGACAGTTAAACAACTAACGGGAGGAGGAGGCTCTGCAAACATCCCCATTCTCAATGATGGCGGAGTCCAGCACGTGAGTGCAAAAGACAAGGCTGAAGCGTTTGCAACCATCTTCAGCCAGAAGTGCCGAGTGGATAATCCATCTCAGCCTCCTCCCGATATCCCCACCATCACGGAAGCCAGTCTTCGGCCAATTCGATTCACTCCACGTGATATCAAGAAACGGCTGAGTGCACTGGATACAGCAAAGGCTATGGGCCCGGACAACAACCCAGCTGTAGTGCTGAAGACTTGTGCTCCAGAACTAGCTGCGCCTCTCGCCAAGCTGTTCCAGTACAGCTACAACACTGGCATCCACCCGACAATGTGGAAAATTGCCCAGGTATGTCCTGTCCACAAAAAGCAGGACAAATCCAATCCGGCCAATTACCGCCCCATCAGTCTACTCTCAATCATCAGCAAAGTGATGGAAGGTGTCGTCGACAGTGCTATCAAGCGGCACTTACTCACCAATAACCTGCTCACCGATGCTCAGTTTGGGTTCCGCCAGGACCACTCGGCTCCAGACCTCATTACAGCCTTGGTCCAAACATGGACAAAAGAGCTGAATTCCAGAGGTGAGGTGAGAGTGACTGCCCTTGACATCAAGGCAGCATTTGACCGAGTGTGGCACCAAGGAGCCCTAGTAAAATTGAAGTCAATGGGAATCAGGGGGAAAACTCTCCAGTGGCTGGAGTCATACCTAGCACAAAGGAAGATGGTAGTGGTTGTTGGAGGCCAATCATCTCAGCCCCAGGGCATTGCTGCAGGAGTTCCTCAGGGCAGTGTCCTAGGCCCAACCATCTTCAGCTGCTTCATCAATGACCTTCCCTCCATCATAAGGTCAGAAATGGGGATGTTCGCTGATGACTGCACAGTGTTCAGTTCCATTCGCAACCCCTCAGATAATGAAGCAGTCCGAGCCTGCATGCAGCAAGACCTGGACAACATCCAGGCTTGGGCTGATAAGTGGCAAGTAACATTCGCGCCAGATAAGTGCCAGGCAATGACCATCTCCAACAAGAGAGAGTCTAACCACCTCCCCTTGACATTCAACGGCATTACCATCACCGAATCCCCCACCATCAACATCCTGGGGGTCACCATTGACCAGAAACTTAACTGGACCAGCCATATAAATACTGTGGCTACGAGAGCAGGTCAGAGGCTGGGTATTCTGCGGCGAGTGACTCACCTCCTGACTCCCCAAAGCCTTTCCACCATCTACAAGGCATAAGTCAGGAGTGTGATGGAATACTCTCCACTTGCCTGGATGAGTGCAGCTCCAACAACACTCAAGAAGCTCGACACCATCCAAGATAAAGCAGCCCGCTTGATTGGCACCCCATCCACCACCCTAAACATTCACTCCCTTCACCACCGGCGCACTGTGGCTGCAGTGTGCACCATCCACAGGATGCACTGCAGCAACTCGCCAAGGCTTCTTCGACAGCACCTCCCAAACCCGCGACCTCTACCACCTAGAAGGACAAGGGCAGCAGGCGCATGGGAACAACACCACCTGCACGTTCCCCTCCAAGTCACACACCATCCCGACTTGGAAATATATCGCCGTTCCTTCATTGTCGCTGGGTCAAAATCCTGGAACTCCCTTCCTAACAGCACTGTGGGAGAACCGTCACCACACGGACTGCAGCGGTTCAAGAAGGCGGCTCACCACCACCTTCTCGAGGGCAATTAGGGATGGGCAATAAATGCTGGCCTTGCCAGCGACGCCCACATCCCGTGAACGAATAAAAAAAAAACCAAAGGTATTAAGGGATATGGGCCAAAGGCAGGTATATGGAGCTGGATCACAGATCAGCCATGATCTTATCAAATGGCAGAGCAGGCACGAGGGGCTGAATGGCCTACTCCTGTTCCTAGCTAAAAACTCTGAAGTTTTCCCAATTAAAAATTCCCCAGTACTGAGAGTTTGTGTGTGTGCTTTAATCACTGTTACATTGTGACAACATCTGGCTGCAACAATCTACTTAAAAGCAGTAAAAAAAATTGCCTCAGCCCCTTAGTGTGCAAGTCAGCATATCTATAACAGGCTTTTATAAATAATTTTCCTTCCTCATCATTTTCTTCTTCGGAAAGTACCTTATTTTGGCATCAAAATGTCAAGTTCTTTATAAAAATAACTTTTATGAAGAGGCTTATTTGGGGCAGCCATTCTGCACCAACAACTGCTACTGTATCCATCGCCTGGCTGCTGCTGCTAACACCTCACACATCGGGCTTTCAGTGAAGTGTAATGGTGGGTGATATCCCTTACTGTGCAAGTATTTGCTTTGTTTCCCTTCTACTGCTTCCAACTTGATTTGTTTATTCCCACTCCCTCTACTGGTAGCAGTTACTAATGGAGGCACAGTTTTACCTTACTGCTCAGTGAGACCAAAGCCTCTCCATAATCAATATACTCTACAATGATGAGAGATTCCTCTCCGCCCCTCCCCGAGCAGTATGGTTAAGCTCTGCCTTCTTTAGTATGTTCACTTTAAGTGGTAGGAGGGGAATTTCCTGGATTTTCTTCCCCCTGAAATGGCCTAGGTTTTTTTTTTAAAAACTCTCCCAGGGGATTACAGGACCGCTGGCGGGAGGGAATTCTGGGGATCCTGATGCTCAGTTGCGACAAGACCTATGGGATGGGCTCGATGGACCTGGCGGTCTGTCTTTTTGTAGATTTACGACATACTATATAAATGCAAATTGTTGTTGGTCTGTGCACAGTTAGCTACTTTCAACTGCAGCCATTTTGCATACAGGAATGTTCTACAAACACTGAGATGAATAAATTGGTTGAGGAAGATTGGCTAAGACACTGAGCAAACTCCCTGCCCTTCTTTGAATGGTACCATTAGATCTTCACCACCACCTAAGCCACTGGGACAGGTAGACTAGACCTGCCGCTCCCAAAGGACCTCCTGTGCTTTGGATAATGCAGCACTCCCTCAGCCTGTACTGGTGCGACGCACTACATTGTGCTCAAGACCTGGAAGGGGAGGGTTTAAACCCACAACTTTCAAACCCGATGGCAAACACGATACGGATACCCACTAAGCCAAGCAAAGACACTACTTCAATTACTTGTATCTGCTCTTCAAAAAAGCATAAAATCCTAGAGATCAAAGTATTTTACTGTGCTCATGTAGAGTGACCTGCGTTTCTCTTCCACCCCAACCAACAAAAACCTGACACTTCCAATATCACATCAAGGCAAAACAACTTGTGTTTATGTAGCACCTTTAACATAGATGGGTAACCCAAGACAACTTCATTGGCATAATCGGAAATAAATGGACACCAAGTCAAAAGGAGGTATTAGTAGGAATGAACTACTTCTATTACTCAGGTGGGTTTTAAGGAGAAGGATAGTGGGGGTGGGAAAAAAAGTGTTGAGGCTTGGGGGAGGGAAGTCTACAGCATGGAGCCTAGGCAGCTGAAGGCAAGGCCAATAGCAAGGCAAATGTGGGGGTGGGGCAGGTATACACTAAAAGACCAGAGTTTTTTTTTCCCTTTTTTTTTTCCTTTTTATATTAGGGGGTATGTGGGGTGTGCTTAACAACTAAAAACCAAACAAACCAAAACCAAGTGTTCAAATCAAAATTTTATTATCCTCGTTCAGGATGCACTCCAGCCCCTGCGGTGCCCAATGGTCGCGGAAAACCTCAAGTGTACCTGCAGACACCGCGTGCTCCATCTCCAGGGCCACCCGGGCGCGGAGCAACCCGCGAAAGAGAGGCAGACAGGCCGAGCGCCCGCCCCCACGGACCGCGAGCATCCTGGACCTGTGGATAGCCACCTTGGACAGGCCCAGGAGCAGGCCCACGAGGACGTCCACCGACCTGCCCATCCCCCTCCTCACCGGGCGGCCAAAGATCAGGAGCGTGGGACTGAAGTGCAGCCAGAACTTGAGCAGCCCCTCCAAATAATGGAACCGGGGCTGCAGTCTCGCACACCCAGTGTACAAATGAAAAACGGACTCCTCCAGGCCGCAGAAAATGCAAGCGGCCTGGGTGTCCGTAAAATGGCGTAGCCGCCTATTGCACGGGACTGCTCCGTGCAACACCCTCCACCCCAGATCCCCAAAGTAACACGGGAGGACCCCCGTATAGAGAGCCTCCCACTGGGGACCCCCGTCTCCGCCGGACGGCAGGATGGCACGCCAGGGCGTGTCCGGGCGAGAGACGAGGGCGAGGAAGTGGATGGTGTGCAGGAGCAGCCCGTACAGGAAATCCCTCCGCGCGGTGTGAAACGGCACGGAGGGAATTTCCGAGAGACGGCTCAAGTTGTGAGGCGCGGCCCTCCGAGGAGGAATTCCGTCCGAACAGGGTCAGGTCGCTCATGTAGGGTGACCTGTGTTTCTCTTCCACCCCAACCAACAAAAACCTGACACTTCCAATATCACATCAAGGCAAAACAACTTGTGTTTATGTAGCGCCTTTAACATAGATGGGTAACCCAAGACAACTTCATTGGCATAATCGGAAATAAATGGACACCAAGTCAAAAGGAGGTATTAGTAGGAATGAACTACTTCTATTACTCAGGTGGGTTTTAAGGAGAAGGATAGTGGGGGTGGGAAAAAAAGTGTTGAGGCTTGGGGGAGGGAAGTCTACAGCATGGAGCCTAGGCAGCTGAAGGCAAGGCCAATAGCAAGGCAAATGTGGGGGTGGGGCAGGTATACACTAAAAGACCAGAGTTCTCATGAGCAGGTAAGAGCTGCAGGAGGTTATAGAGAGAGGAGCAAGGCCATGAGGGATTTAAACACAAGGATGAGAATTTTAAATTGCAGATATTGGGGACCGGGAGCCAATGTCGATTATCAAGGAGAGGGGCGATTAGTGAGTAAAACTTCATGCAGGATAGGATTATGAACAGCAGAATTTTGGATAAACTAAATGTTAGAGGCTGAGAAGCCAGCAAGGAAAGCAAGGGAATAGTCAAGTCTAGAGGTGACAACAGCAGGGTGAAAATTTAATCAGGGCTCCTCTTCTGGCTTAGGTGAGTGAAATTCAGGAATCAAGTCCCACTCCAAAGACTTGAACACATAATCTAGGCTGACACACCAGTGCTGAACTGCACTGTTGGCAGTGCTGACTTTCAGATGGGATGTTAAACCAATGTCAGGTGGGCATATAGGATCCCACAGCACTACTCAGAGCCGAGGAGTTCTCCTCAGTGCCCCGCCAAATATTTATCCTTCAAACAAATTATCTGGTCATGTAACTCATTGTTGTCTGTGGGACCTTGCAGTGCACAAATTGGCTGGATTTTCCTGCATTATAACAGTGACTACATTTCTAAAGTACTTCATTGGCCGTGCAGCACGTAGGGACATCTTATGGTCATAAAAGGCATTATATAGATGGCTCACATGGACCTGTTGGGCCGAATAGCCTGTTTCTGTGCTGTATATTCTTTGTAAAGTCCTTTCTTTTCAGAGACTCAACTAATTTACAGCTTCGCAGCATTTTTTTAAAAAAAAAACATATAGATCTCCAGTTGTGTTGGGCATAGCCAGTTAGATATAATATGCTGATCCAAACCAGTGCCTGGAGAAGGAGCCCTTTTATAAAGAGAGAACTCATACCCCCTTAACATTGACAAAGCTCAAATACTTTATAAGTAAAAGGACCCCCTAACCACAGTCACTGACTTAAACAGGAGCCTTACCCCTAAACAACCCTCTTACCTTTCTGAGCAGAAAACTCCTCCCCACAGATATTATCCTGAGCTGAGCTCTCAAGTTGCTCACCAGCGCCGCCATTTTCTTGTGGCGGGCGGGTGAAAGGTCACCGTGACACTTTTTTTTTAAAAATATAAAAAATATTTTAAATTATCGGATGACAAGGTGCGCTTTTTTAATGTTTTCTTTAATATTACGATCATCGAAGGGAATGACATGTTTTGTTTTTTAAAATATTATCTCGATTAAACCCACACGAGCGTTTACAACGACGTCACCACGTTGACGAAACCGTCTCGGTTTTTTTTGGGGGGGGAAGAAGAGAAAAGAAAACTTTAAAAAGCAAGAATCTGAACCGTTCAGATTTCCTGACTGAAATAATAATTTTTGTACTTCATGTTTGTATGCACAAAATAGTGTTTTTTTGTCCCCCTTGCCTAACCTCCTATCACGTGACATATTTAACAGCTATTCCTCTGAGGAGAATTTTAATTTATTGATTGTTTTGTCTGTCTTCTGATTATAAAAATTAATATCAACACAATTTCTTAGAACGAAGAAAGAGGGTGAGGAAAGTGACATTAAAATATATATAAATTGGACGACGACCTCACTGCGCTTGCGCTAACTGAAATATCTGCAACTCATTCTGACGTCAACCGTTGTTACGTAACAAACGACTTTTTTTTTCAAAAAAAACAAAAACCCAGAAGAGCATTTTTTTCCCGCAGTCTAGAAATGGTTTATCCGTGACAAATTGTACCTAAAAAAAATATAAAACTAAAGGAACAGACGTCGACGACATAAAATTTTAACAAAAAGGGAGAGAAAATATTTTGAGGAGTTGCTAAGCAGCCAATCAGGTTCAAATCCTAACGGCCCGCCCCGCCCCCTCTGTGACGTCCGCATCCTGAGTATAAAAGCTCAGACGCATGCAGCAGCGCCATTCCAGCGTTTGGTTTGAGGTATGTGAGGAGGAGGGTTAGAGCTTCTGGTTGAAAAAAAAATTTTATTTTTTAAAAAAAAAGTTTAATTTATTTTCATTGACGTTTATATCTATAAAAAAAAAATCAACAAAAATTTATTTTTAAGTCGTGTTTGTTTTCTTAAACTTGTTTTTCTATTCTTTTTCTCCAGGTCTTTTTTTTTGGTGAAGACGACGGGGGGAAGACTTGACTCTCTCGTGTGTGTTGTGTGTGTGTGAGGATAAAAAAAACAGCCGCACCTCAAAATTCCTTTCATGTGGTTTTGATCAACTTGGGACACTTATTTCTGTTCATTATTTTTTTTATTTTTTCCAAAATTTTTTTTTTTTTTACAATTCTTGCGAAAAGGAGAAAATCAGGAAAGAGAAAAAATTATACTTTAAACTACTTACCCATAAGCTCTTTTTTTAAAAAAAAGAATTCTTACCAAAAAAAAGTCATGAAAATCTCTTTAACAAAAAAATTGTCAACATTGTGTTGTGTTTGCACATAAAAGCTCGAGGCGCTGAAGGAGAGTTTGATAGTAAGTTTCGCTTTTTGGCAAAAAAAAAGGAAAATTACTTGGAGGGGAGTGGGGGGGGGTGATTTATCTTTTATAAATATATAGATGGTTTTTTTTTTAAATAGGGTAAACTGTTTTTATGAGCCAGCGAAGATGGGCAAAAGTAGAATTGCAAACCATGAGCTCACACACACAAAAGTATATAAGTTAAGAAAAGTGGTAATAAAAGCTTTTTTTTTTGTTGGGTGTGTGTGTGTGAGACCAGAAAAAGGGAAAACTATATTACTAAAAAAAAAACAATGTGATGAGCGAATAAAAGGAGGACGTGCAATCTGTAAATAAAGATTGCTGGAAATAATTCTCCAGGTAACAGGGAATTTGCAGCAGGCTGTTTGGTTTGGTTTTTTTGCTCTTTAAGATGGCGGCTGTTGGTCGTCTTTGGTTTTAGCTCTTAAGATGGCGGCGGCTGCTCGTCGTCTGTTTGGTTTTAGCGCTTAAGATGGCGGCTGCTCGTCTCGCTTGTGTATATATAAAAAAAAATGTTTTCCTCCTTCATTCGAAACGCCACAAGGACAGAGCCAGAGCGAGGCTGGATGACATCAGCGCTGACTCCACCGAGGTGACGTAACCTTCAGCACCCAGCCCCCTCCCCCTCCCCCATCCTCCCTCTCTCTCTCCAGCCAACTTTTAGAATGGACTCCCAGTGGATTTTTTTTTATCGAGGAGAGAGAGGGGGGTGCAAAGCTGTTTCTTATTCCCCCCCCCCCCCTCAATGGAAACTGCCCCTCGCCCACTTACCCCCCTCCCCCACCCAAATGTGGAATAGATCAGATGCTGGGTTTTTTTTTTAAAATACATGTGTTGGAAAATAATTGTTTTTTTTTTCCTCCCCATCTTCAAGGAATCTTTTACGTTATGCCCAGTTTACTCGGTTCATTATATTTGTGCTTTAAGGGCTTGATTGATACCTGATTTGTGGGCAACAGTCTCCTTGATGAGGTATCTTTTCTAAAAGAAACCATTTGTGAATGTAAAGGGTTTATTCGCAATGGGGGGGGGGGAAGTATTATGGTTTGTTGGGTATCAATCAACTTCTTGGGTAATTTTAATCAAATTGATTTTATGAATGTCATGGAAAAAGTACCTGTAACCATGTTACCACTGGGCCGTAGGTAAATGGATTTCAGGCCATAACTTAATGATCACTCTCTTCCATAATAGGTGCATAATTCTTTGCAGGGAGCATCTTAAAGTGGAAAGCGATTAACTTTTCATATAGGATTTAAGCGCCATGCCTGCACGGTTTTGTACTGTTTAGTTCCCAGCAAAATAGGGCTGATGAATAGGGGGAGGTGAAGCTAAAACATCCTGCACTTTAAAAACTCATCACAGGGACAGCCACATGCAAACTGGTAAGCAAACCTTTCTGACGTTAATTACATTTCACGACTTCATTGCTGTCTTGAACGAGTGTAATGTTTGCCATTCTGCAGATCCATAGTGAAATATTCAAAACATGCATGCAAAAAGGCTTGTCGACATTGTTCCAGTGGGATACACCGTTTCACGGTCAATTTTCATGCCTAAATTATCCATTGGTCGCCACATTCCATATGGCGGTCGAATAATTTAGGAAGTATATTTGAATTTCAAATCCGGATAAACTTCTAAATTTTACATTTTATTAACACAGCGATTTTCTCAACATCTTGAGTAGCGGCTGAGTTTTTATAGCAATTGCAAATTATTTTGATGTGACGGTTATACTTTAAATTGATCTGAAATGGGTTGAGCGCCCTGCGGGTCACCGCCAACGTACGCGCAGCACTGCCTGCCTTTTGCAATGTAAACTCTACACGATTAATCGAGGTTAAGTTCAATTTTTAACTCGGACCTTTTTTTCTCTTCCCCCATAGTGTATTAAGGAATGACGTCAGTGTCCCTTGGCCGTGGGACAAATTCCCTCTGCTCCTTTCTCTTCCCCCTCCCCCTCCCAATTTCACACTGATTCTGAAAGCGGTCACGGGTACTGCAGATTCAGTTGGAAGGGCAGTGTAAACACATTTTGATTTCTAATGCGAAGATGGTATTCGTAGCCGGTATTAGCTCTGGGTAGAGTAGCAATCAGTCGTGCTAATGCTTTATATAAAGGGAGGTAGGTCAAGAATTTAGCATTTATTGCGGTTTTGGAGGTAAGAACTTCTCAGACTAAACATGCAGTTTGGTAAAACAACTTCTCTAAGTATCTTACTGACATCTTAAGCTCTGCACATACAGCCATCTATATTTAATTGAGTAACTTCTGCCTAGTTCCCATTATTTCTGGCCCAGTGGTAACATGTTCAGTGATACTTGCACTTAATGCATTTAAGTGAAGATTTCTCGGGTTAATCTAAATGTTAAATTAGACCTTTGTATACATGTAGGATTCCACTGTACTGATGTACTATAATGCATTTTACTGGGTGGGTATGGGATGCAACAATGTATGTAACCATATATAAACTGGTTTCTTGTTGCAACACTGGCAATGTACACATAGCAGGTACAGTGCCATTTTTACAGGTCAGTCTCTCTGCCAACTGGCTGCTATACTTGATCTGTCTGTGCCGTATGTTACAGGAAACCAGTGCTTGATCCTTCACAATGAATGTGCTATTGAAATCATAAACTGGTCCCTGATCAGTGTTTCTGCATTTGGGTGACATGGTCATTTCGGAGGAATGATGGTCTTAAGTTGTGCTCTTAAGGAGCCAGAGTTTAGTACTACTAGGATAATTGAATCCACTAATTTGAGCACTAAAACACATCCTATAATAAAGCCAAAGGTAGGTGTCATGTGAGCCACGTAGCTGTTTGAGCACAAGCATTTGTCCCAACTAAACAGTATCTCCCTTGTGAATAGCCATTCAAAATCTGCAACTCACCATCTTGTCTGAAATAATCGATGCATTCAATTTGCCAACACTCCCTCTAACTGCAATAGCATGAGGGAGGAGTGTATCTAGCTAACCTAATTGCCCTTTTTTGATGCTCCAAATAATACTTTAAATTCAAGTATTTAGTAGTGCAGTGGTATGGTGCCTGTGTTTGGTACCAGTTTCTGTATGGGAACACTATCCAAACAATCTGCTGTGTGCTGAAGCAAGTGTTACTGCCTGTGACTGGCTGAGCAGGTTACTGCAGGTACTGGCCAGCTTTTGGGGTAATGTAAATGCCAGGCTACAATGGGAGCAGTGATGGACTTAACTGGGGGCTTTCTCTCTACTTGGGTTTTGTACTTTGTGCAGGTTACTCATGTAATTTGCCTTGTAAAGCTTGTGGCTTTATTGCTGAGGCAGGCTATAAGGCCTTGCACCTTTTTGTTTGCTTTCTAAATGCAGTTTATTTTCTTCAAAGAAAAAACTGCTGCCTGGCTATCATTGGAAGCTTTAGGCAATTAATACTTTGGGCAAGTTCTTCTGCTTTCTAGTGGGGGTGGGGGGAAGAATGGGTTTTATAGATGTAGGCTTGTAATAGTCATGTAAATTAATTGCACAATTGTTGCAAAAATCTTGTTTAACCATTTCAGTTTTTTGTTTTAACTTGGGATAATTAACCTGTTTCTGTATTTAGCTGTTCTGCCAGTTAAGATTTAGCAGCATGCTGCAGTTTACCCTCCATTCCCTGAAAGATTTGCTATAGGTTTCCATATTATAATGCATTTCAATTTGTCTTTAATCAAATAACTGTAGATGAAGCTTAACCCCTTCAGTACTGATGCTTGTCTTTCATAACACACAACAGAACCATTCCTTAGCCTTCTGTACATTTGTGGATTAGTGCAACTAATGGGATAAGTCAATGAATTCAGAAGTATAATTTGGGAATCAAATTCTGCAATGTAGTAACTTTGACCTGTTCGTGACAATTTAAAATGGATTTGTTACTGAACTACTTTCAAGGGTTAAAAGTAATATGTAAAAGTTTTAGAATTAGTTGCTGAAAATGGTTAATTCACTCTTGAGCTATATAATGCAGCACAGTATTCCTAGACCTGCTTACTGTGCCAGGAGTGCCCAAAATGAGCCTGCACTCTGCAGGTTATTTCTGGCCCTTTTTTACTGACGTGTCCAATTTGAATTTTGTGTCTGAAGTTTAGGAGACGTTCACTCTTGGGATTTGGGGGAGGGGTGCACGGAGGGCGGGCAAGTTTATTGATGCTCTTGCCCCTTTTCCAAACACCAAGGTATCAATCTGTTACTGTGAAAATTAATGGCAACATTAATGAGGCCTACAAATCAACCTGTAGTTTGTCAAACTCCTAACTAACAGCTCCAGAGTGCTTGGATCAATTAATACTGGCCTACTAGTACCATCATGTGCCTAACATCACCACAATTCATTGGGGTTACTGGTATGTATACTCTAAACAAGCAACATTTGTGCAAATAAATCTGCAGTTACCAACAGTGTCATGCATGTTGCAATTTCCAGTTATGCAAGCATATCAATAAGCTTGCCCCCTCCCTTACACACTTGCCTCAATGGTGACTCAGTTTGAAATTCATCTTATTCCCAGTAAGTTATCTTTGTTAGAATGATTGCTCTGATTCTTGTAGATAGAGCAGTATAACTTAGAAGTTACTTAACTGGTCAAAATAAATTCAGGAAGCTGCACAAGCAGCTGTTATGGAGCAGTGTTTGACAATATCACAGGCATCAAGGCTAAATGTTCATTTCTACTGAAAGGCAAGTGCATTTTTTTTTAAATTGACAGGCACATGGAAATAGAAAACATTGGCCGTTAGTTATTTTGAAACCAATTAATGTGGATCTATAGGTGGTGTAGCAGTTAAGGTGTTGCTAAAAATGAAGTTTTTGAGCTCCCAAAGGTGTTTACACTGAGGCCAGTGGGACAAATGTCTAGAGCCCATCTATATGGAGAGAGGACTCATGTTGCAATATTGTCAACTCCAATAGTGATGGCTTCAGATTTTCCTATGTGCTTAATATTTTTACTGAAGACCACATTTTTTTGCAGGATATTGCATTTGGAACACAGCATTAAAATCTATTTTGTATGCCCAATTTGTGTTATGGTTTCCCATTGTGAATGCAAAGGTGGCATAAGCTTCAGGTCTTGAATGACTTTGTCCTCTGCCCCTTTGTGTGGGCATAATCGAAGGATAGTTATGCTGCTACTTTGCACTGGCATGTCAGCATGAGTGGTTGGGTTCCCAAATGACTCCAGAACACTGAAGCCATTGTGCCTGGCCCCTTTGGGGAGGAGGGTTTATGCGTCACTGGCCTAGGATGATTTTATAAAATGATCAGGTGTTCTGTTTGACTCCCTGAGCACTTTATAAACTTACTGCATGTTCTGAAAAAGCAAACTGCCATGTAATTTAAAACATTTAAATTACTGGTTGGGTATTTGAGATCTTTGTAAGCAAAAGCAGAGCTTTTCCTTGGAAGCAATGCAATTTGTAGTATAGTATGGGTGTTTGTGCTGGACACTTACAGTTGTTGCTCTAAACTGTTTTAGTGCAGTTTAGCTTGCAAAGTTAGCAATGCAGTGCCATGGAGAACAGAAGGTGCCTTATGAACTGCTTCAATAATTCATAAAGCATTTATTTCATGCCATGAGCTGATTTTTTAACAATCTCTACCATGTGTCTATATTGGTATATAACTATTCATCCAAACCAACACTTAACAAAGTTGAGCACCAGTGTCCCGTCAGTGGATATGATAAATCAAAAACTTTTCAATTTTTAATTGTATCTTTTCCCCTTCCCCTTTTTATAGTCTCCCAGACCATGGACTTTGGCTGAGCATGTGGCTGGAAATCTGCACAACTGACTCCTGTATACTCAGCTGGTAGTGGATGCTGAATTGGGCACCTTCACCTATTCCCATTCCCTTGCTATCTGTTCTCGCTCTGTGCCTGGCCTGCTGGGGGAGAGGAGTCACCAAGATCTGCAACTCGGTCTGCAGGGAGCCAGATTACAGAACACCTGCAGAGCCTGAGCCTGGAACCAGACTGGTGCTGTGGCACAGGGTGGCATCAGGCCATGGCACCTGACTACATTTCCCTCAGTAGCCTTTCATATTGCTTTTCATTTAGCAAGATGACTAATACCTACACTCAACCATTTATTTAAACTGTGCTCCACCCACTTTGTTGCACAACATACCATTGAGTGATTACAGGAGCACTTTAAAACTTCTGACTATCTTCCTCAGTGACAGCTACTGAATTTGAATGGGTCTTGCCCTCTGCCTGGCATAGACTGAATTTTCTGTTCCATGCAAATAGAAGCATAAACCTAAATTTCAGTTCACTTTACAGTAACTAGCCTCATCAACACTGCCTGTAGATTAAATGGCCCTCATTGTGGCAGTTTCTACAACTAGTGTACAGTAGTGCTAGCTGTTCCTCTGATTCACCAAGGTGAGGTTTCCTTGGGTGGACAGCGAATAGGGTGCCCTACATGTTTGTAAGGCAGGCCCATGTCACTTTCTAAGCTTGCTCCTTTTCCTCAAATCATTAAAAATAAGCTAAGCAAAAGTACTTTGATCACAATGCTCCAGCTGCCTAGTAAGCTCCTTCATACATACATGCATATATTACAGTGCAGGCTCTATCAGCACTGCTACAATTTTACAGTTTTGAAATAGCTAAAAATGTCCCTGAGCAAAACAGTGGGGCCAGTGTTGTAAAATTCTATTTCACTGATGTAAAAATGCACCATTTGCTGAAATTCTAACAACACAGAAAAAGGCTTGTGTATTTTAAATATTAAAACTGCCTTCTAATCCAAGAGCACTTCACTCATGCTGCAAACTGCATTAATTGTAAGCAATGTTACATGAATCATGCTTGAAACCATCTAACACTGTTACATAGTGGCAACATATGAGTGCCTTCTGATGCAAAATACCTTCACAGTTCTTTACTACTGTGACATTTGTTTAGTTCCAACTGCTACTGTCCTCAAACTAGCCAGAGAGATGATTTATATAACTTTTTTGCAGGAAAGTTCTTTAGTGACATCAGTTATAATTGTTTTATGTACCCTATCTGCCTACTTTTTAAAATTTTAAAACTGATACCTAGGTAGACACCAGGCAGCCATAATTGAGTGAAAGCTAGTAGCTTCTGAATGGAATCTTGGCCTGAACATGCAGAATTAAAATAGTTTGACTTGATGGGTTGTGGCACAGTATGTCCAAACCCAAATCTTGGAAGTTACTGTTCAACATGCCATACAAGAATTTGTTCTTGAATGGAGTGTTGTACCTTTGAGGGGGGAGGATAGAGGAGTTACTTAATAAGTAATAGTTACTTGGATGCTATGCCTCCAATATGCTATAAATAGTTGCATGTGAGCAGTTTAACTGAAATAGCCTAATAAAAGTGAGTATAAGACCAGAAAAAAAGTTGCCTTATATAAGGCAATATTTAGTGCAGAATACATGGCAGTAAGATGATACTGCAAATGTCAGCCAGAGCACAGTTATAGAAGGATTGTGTTCCCCTTGTCTTTGCATGCTTTTCTGACATCAGTTTCAGCTGTGAGGGCCCTGATTTATTGTATCCACCTTAGTTTAAGCCCAGTAACCCAATTAAACTACTAGGTAACACTTGAACTCTGGAATTTGAAATTTGTGGACAAGTCTACTTTAAGCAGTAGACAAAATCTTTATAATGCAAAATTTTATGGCCTATACCTATCCTGGACAAATGCAAGAAAGTATTCATTTTACACTGGGCATGTAGGAAGAGCAGGTTACCTGGACAGGAATTTTGAGTGTTAGTGACCTTTTTTGTGCATTTTATAAGGGCAAATGGTATCAATCAATTTATCAACAAAGTATATTTGTTGCATTTTCGGAACTAGTTTGGTGACTTTATAACATTTGGGGGAATGGATGAATGTGTCATGTAAGACCAGCTAAGGAAATTCCATTCTTCCCCTTGCCAATTTAAATGGCTACAAGTCAACAATGCAGAAAGATAGATCACTGCGCTGTAACTCATTTATTAAATCTAATTTTAAATATAGGCTATAGTCAAATATTGCTCTATAATCGCATATTTGGCCGGAGGGGGAACCAAAAAAAAACTGACATCTTTTCTATTTTTTTTGTTTTAAGGTAATTGATACAATGGGTTCGGGGCCTGTAGATCCAAAAGAACTCCTAATAGGGTTGGACTGCCTCCTTGGTAAAGATGGGGAAATTAAAAGTGGCGATGGTGTCGTTAGAATTTACAGGTAATCCATCACTCTGTTCCATGCAATTGCACACACACAAACTACACGTATCTTCCCCACCCTCTTTGGAAGTTCAGTTAAGTTTCTGAATTGAGCCACATGTGCAGTAGGGTTTGCAGTGCATGATGTATTAATCAAGCAAATGTTCACTCATTCATTAAGCTGTGGAACATGCCACATTCAGCATTTTGTGTGGTAATGTGTTAGGTGCCTTACCCACTCTGTACTTTTTCCATGAAAGGCCATTACCCTTCCAGCTTTTATAATTTCATTAATGGTGTTGAGTGTTTCTGCACATGGAGCACCTTGCTGAAGTTGGGCAGGGGAATGTCGAGGTCCACCCTTTGAGACTTTCTACTATTTTTCCCCTGAAAGTGCTGACTTGTGGGCTTGGGTACTGTTCTCAAGCAGCCATCCTGGTGAGTGTCCACAGGCTATTTGTGACCATGGCTGTTGCAGCTGTTTTTGTATGTACCCAACACGCAACACTGGGTACTATCCAGTGATTCTGGCTGGGTAGTAGCCAAGAGCAGGGGCCCTAGCTGACTTTTTGGAATTTTCCTTAACCTGACGCTAATTGTGCCTAAACTACCACCCTGGCTATGACACAAATGTATAGAGCAGGAATTGTAGCTAGCTTTGCCTTTATTAAAAGTTTTATATAGGGTGCTTCGGTTTATTTTTCCTGTAAAATGAAATCCAATCCGATCTAAACCCTTACCACCCCACCCCCCCGTTTGAAATGTTCTTTCTATCCTGGAAGTCAATGAAATGACAAGAGCTGTACCCAACTGGTATTCCCTATTACAATTTTCTTGAACTGCATTGTTCAGTCCTATTAAAAAAAATCATAGATGTAATTTTAACCTAACTCACCAAGCGGGAATCCCACAGGGTCAGGTGGGACACTGGTTTTACACTACGCCAAATATTACTCATTGACTTCAATGGAGAGTAAAATCAGGTGCGGTGTAAATCCAGCGTTGCACCCGATCCCGTCAGTTTCCCGATGGGCAGGTTAGGTAAAAATTGCCCGTGTGTCTACATTGATTCTCTAGCAGTCTAGCTGCTATGTTTGACTGTACCAAAGATGTGCATTATGTTTGAGTTGTGTTTTACAGTGAACTTTTCCAGTCTGTCCATCTCTTAAACAAACTTTCTCATTTGACCAATGCTTATTCAGAGTGTATCTGGACACATGACCTCAACTTCCAGTCTAAAGGGTGTTACTAATTCCCTTCACTGCTTTTATTTTCAGGTTGATGAAGGATTCAAAAAAGCTAGTAAGCAGGTGTATGTATTTGAACATCCTGCTACAGACCAGGTCGGAGGAGATCCTGAATCAGTAAGGCCAATAGTTTCTAACTTACCGTCATTAACTGAGTCAGTGTTATGTTTGTCACTCGGCTTATTTAGTGTGTACCAAGAGCGGCACTCTAAATATTGTGCCCATTTGCTTTTTGTGATACAGGTATGGGAGTAGGCCATTCAGCCTCTCGAGCCTGTTGCGCCATTCAATTAGATCATTGGCTGATCTGTATCTTAACTCCATCTACCTGCCTTGATTCCATAACCCTTAATACCTTTAATAAAAATCTATCAATCTCAGTTTTGAAATTTTCAATTGACCCCCAACCTTAACAGCTCTGATTACTTTCCCCTCCATTAGTACTTTACAGTGGTGCTGTATGGCTCAAAATTAGGCCCATTGGTTTATTGTGGAAGTTATCACTCAGCCCTTTTAGGAACCTGCATTTTCACCATTTTATTCAGAATTGTGGTACTTGGGCAGCAAATTGCACTTTATGTGATAAGAGTCGAAATTCACAGGATTTGTTCTGGGTTTCGGTTCTGTGCCAAATCCATTCGGCTTACTTTAGGCGGAACCCCCAAGTTTGGTTCCAGAGTTCTGTTTGCTGACTTCCCAGTTAATGCACCCAGCCTTTTGCTTCTGAAATCCTAGTGACTGCACTGAGATTTGAATAGATGGAGCCTGGAAGGGAGCTGGTCTATGTTGCCTCTAGGTGTATGTAGGTTGCTGATATTTCGTAAAAATAACCATGCTTGCTGCCTGTGAGCTAATGGACTGTCAGCATAGTTGGGACACAAGTTGCTATGAAAATCCCTGTATAGGGCAAGCTGTCAGTAGCTCTCGTACAAATGAGTAGTAAGGGTTAAAATGGGTTACGGTATTGACCTGTTGGGGTATCGCAGTTCTTTCCTGCATAAAACTTTGTTAGGAATAGGTTTTTTTTAAATGAAAATATTAAGATTGAAAATGCATAGCCAGGTCATCTCAATCAGGTTGTGGGTTCAGGAACTACCCCGGCATTTAAGTGTGTAGTCTTGGTCGACACTTCCGATGCATTACTGAGAGTACTATATCATTGGAAGACCTGTGATTTGGATGAAACTTTAAATGTAGTGCCATTGTCCAGTTCAAATGGTTGTTAAACCCTAATTAGAAAATGACAGGTTCTGCTCTAAAAAGATGAAATTAAATGGACCTTTTTCATTATAACCTATCTTGAAAGGTACCACCTAAAATGCAAACCTATTTTTCTCAGTTGCTCACTGACTTGCTATGTATTGCCACTACTTTCCATTTCAGTTGGCAATCTGTGAATTGTAGTCTGTGCAACGTAATGTGTCATGGATGTATGAATAACTTGCAATGTGTGAATTGTTAGAGCTTGGTGCCATATGTATTTATTTCCTTCTTGAAGGTTCATTGGCATTGGCGGTTATAAACTGCTGAATAACTGGCTGACCTATTCCAAAACTACAAACAACGGGCCATTGTTACAACAGATTCTGCTGGCACTGCAGCTGTTGCCACTTACTGTGGACCATCTAAAACAAGTAAGTAAAACGCTGAACAAATGAACCAGTGTCTATTGCCAAGGGTGAGACAACTGTATGGATAGTACTTGCCTTCAGTGACTAAGTCCTTGGTGTGGTGAACATTAGATTAAGATTTGTGTCCTTTGCAACATTTCTAAATTAGACACTAAACTGTGGACTAGAGACATGAAAAATACTCTAGCCTGAAGCATGAGATTCATGGACATTTTTTTTCCCCACCGCTGAGCATGTGGAGTGAATTTCAACCAAAAGTAGTTGGCACTACACTCTCAACTCTTGGATTTAGATTATTATCTGGCTAGGAATAGAATAGAAGGTTGTAAAGATAAATTTAACATAGATGCATAAATATTTCATGGAGCACTAAGGCTAATCAAAGCATAGTAACATCTGGAGGAACTTCCGTTATGGCTTCTTGTGTTTGTTGGTTTTCCTGAGAAGGTTTAAGGAAGAAGTAATACAAATTTCACATGGTATATTGGATGGGGTAGGCTTGATGGGACAAATGGCTTGTTCCTATTCCGCACTTGATGTTATGACACCATTTTGCGTCATGAGAGCCATGATTTCATGCTTTTGCTGCACTTCACTAGTGCTTGCTACATTATATATATTTTTTTGCTTTTAATAAGCTGGGGTATCTACTGGTATCCAAAAACTTGTATGCTGAATATTATTTCATTCACTATGTATCTAATTGACACCCTGTTGTAAAATATTTTGTTGAAGTGTGCAATGATTTTTATTTCCTGTCTTCCCCATCCTACCCAACAATATATTTTCTCTCTGCTAAAGGTTGTCACTCTTGCTAGGGTTCCACCAATCTCCTTTGTGTGGTCGTCTTGTGTACACCTAGCAGACTGTTTTGGTCATGGAGGACATCACAGCTGCGCTAGATTTTGTCCTCACTTGATATTCATGCTTGCACTTTCCAGTCACTGAATAGCCATCTGTAGTGGCAACTGTGGCTGAGTTTTTTTCTTGGGGTGAGGGAGGGAAGAGTGTAGGAATAGTGCACCTTTACATAGGTATTTGGGGGAAGAGGGGGTTCCAGAGAGCAGAGTTAATATTAAATCTGACTGGCAAGTTCGTCTGTTTTAACCTGGGCCTCTTTCAATTCCAGAATAACACAGCCAAGCTAGTGAAACAGATAAGCAAGAGCTTTGATGACGAAGGTAAGATGTAATTCATGCTACTTGTATCAAGTTTAAAGAACTGCATTGCTCTAGACCGCCAATAATCCCACCTTCTCGTAGCTGTTGGGTGTATAACGAGGGCACACATAGGTTTCAGAGAGTTCTTTATACCACCGTTTGAAGAAATAACATGGTTTTCTTGTATTTTGAGCTGCTGCCTTAAGTAATTTCAATTTGTCTTTTGCTGCCCAATTCCTTGTCTGTTTTTTGATTCAAAATAGTTTTCATTTGTATACTTCCGATTCTGATTTTAATAAGTTTCTTCCCCCTCTTTCCCCCCCCCCCCCCCCCCCACTTCCCAAAGTTAGTAAGTGTCAATGGACTGGGCATCTCAGGCAAGCCTGATTCTGCCCTCACCTAACATCTATACCTGCACTTTCCAAAGGGGTTGATACATAGTGGATGGAAGTGGAACCCTGACTAATTTTCCATTCTCCAGCTTAGTTTTTAGTGACCCAACCATTTACTTTTGAAACACAACTTTTTTTTTCCAAAGTGTTGCATTTGTAGCGGAATTGCTATTAGCTGCCTGTGCCATTTAGGTGTAAATAGTGTCAAGTCAGCATTGCGTGTCCTGAAACAGCTGTTGCCCAGCTGCAATTTTCTGTAGTACACCCGAGGGGTCTCAGTGCCCCTTGAACATGGGTGGGGCTACAGTGCCTCCTGAGTGTATTGGTGTAGTTTACATGTGCTGAATAGCTCTAATTTCTTATGATTTTGTTTCAGAGATCAGGAATTTGGCACAAGTTTTGGTCAACCACTGGATGACTGTAATTCGTTCCCAGAGTTCAGGTCCTGGCATGCTAGGTACTGTTCGATTATTTGTGTTTATATTTAAAATGGTGTTTGATCTGTATTGGTTGCCAGAATTCAAATACCTGATATAACATGTCTTCCGTGATGAAATGGATGTTACTAATGCTTTTATCAGTAGTCAAACTATCTTCACTGTTCAGAATCCAAAAAAAAAATTATCACCCAAACCCCTAAAGGCATTGCATTGTTTCAGGGTACAGTCCTGAGGATTCAAGCTACCTTCCAGTGCCTTGAAACCCTGTTTTACTATAGCGGTATCGCAGCCAGTCTTTGCTTCATCAAATGTCCCCACATTGGTGGTCACTGGATGATTATTGGGAGCAAGATTTTTTACATGAAATAATAAAATGCACTTCCTAGGCCTAGCAGCAGTGAAGCCAATGGTGTAAAACTCCAAAATTGTTCCAGCTGATAAAATTAACCCTGCACAGCCCAGGGGTCGAATCTGGATATAGAGGCACTGGAGAAGGTGCATAAAAGATTTACAAGGATGATACCAGAGCTGAGAGGTTATAACTATCCAGAAAGGCTGAACAGGTTGAGGCTGTTTTCTCTAATAAGGAGAAGACCGAGGGGTGACCCGATAGAGGTCTTTAAAATTCTGTAAGGATTTGATAGGGTAGATGCAGAGAAGCTGTTTCCACTTGTGGGGGAGGCCAAAACTAGGGGTCATAAATAGAAGATAGTCACTAATAAATCCAATAGGGAGTTCAGGAGAGACTTCACCTAGAGAGTGGTTAGAATGTGGGACCCGCTACCACGTGGAATAGTTGAGGCAAATTGTTTAGATGAATTTAAGGGGGAGCTGGATAAACACGAGGGAACTAATTGATGCTAGTAAAGTTAGTTAAAGAGGAGTGGGAGGAGGCTCGTGTGGAGCATTAATACTGGCACAGGTCTGTTTCTGTGCTGTACATTCTATGTAATCTCCGTAGCTAGTTCCCACACTGGGCAGTACTCCTACCAGCTGTGACATTGGGGACTCCACAGCTCTGTGCTCATACACTCCTTTCCAAGGACAAGAGTGTTACACCTCGCAATACACATGTATCATTCTGTCTCTAAGGCACAGTCTAATTGCTGTTACATAAACTTTCAGTTTATATTAACGTAATATTTAAACGTTCAATATTCAGGCTGCACATCAACGTTTGGCTTAAGTGTGATGGGTGGGTCGATTAAGAGGCTGCAGACATTCTGCCTCTGGCATTTTCTGTTCCTGGAGTTTTTGGTGCAGTCCAAATGTTGCCATGTTTTTACTTTTTAAGCATGGTAAATTTGAGTGTGACACTTAGTATGACAAATGCTAAAAAGATGCTACATGTACTGTTTTTACCAGATTAAATATATATATTTGTACCAATATATGTAATGGAGAATGTGTAACTTCTGAGATTTGCCTATAAAGTAGCTTGTGATGGTCACTGGTAAATGAAAGATGGAGACATTTGACAGCTGCCTGTTACATCCCCTCTTTTGTGGGAGGTGTTTAGGTTTCACATGCTAATATGCACGAGTAAGTTTATGTTCAGAAAGGCAAAACTGCTACTTTTGCACACGCAGTAACTGGTGTAAATTACTATGGGTCATTTGCTTCGTGACTAAAAGGAAGGTTGATTTGGGCACTGGAAATGTTTATATTCAGTCTAATGGTAAATCCTATAACCTTTGTAAGTAAATAGCTTGATAGACCAATTTTTTGGCTTTTTTTAAAATCTGAAGATAAACAGCCAGAGAAGAAGAGGCGGAAAGATGAAAAGAAGGAGGAAGGCAAGATTCGAGCGCCAGTCTCTGAACGAGTCCCAGAGCCCAAATCGGACCTCAGAGTGGAAATGAAGCAGGAGGAAACGCTGGAGAAAAAACGAGAGAAGCCCAAATCATTACGTACAACAGCACCCAGTCATGCCAAGTTCAGGTCAACAGGTGGGTATCACAGTGATGGTGTTTATAATGCATGAACCTCCAGTAAAACAGTATCACTGTCCTAGCCTGGAGAAACTTGTTGCAGATATGGATTTTCTACTTCTTTGAGAATCCTTCTTTCCCTCTTACCACTGTTGCTTGATTATTTACTCTCTCTGACTCAGTCCCATGCCAGGCATTGTACTTATTTACATTTGGCATGATACATGTTTTAAAAATAGTTTATGTCAGAACTTTAATGTGCTTAATCTTTAATGTGTCCTGAGATACTGGAATCTTTTGATGATTGTGGGCTTAGTGAGCAGTGAGAAGCCATCACCTACCTGTGCAAATGGGAAGTATTCTGATGTATTGCAGAGGCCAGCCTTTTGTGAGTTGGCCTGTTTTACAGAGGGTTACTGCTGTCAACTGGTAACACATCCCACTTCTGTTCACCATAATGTGATGCTACGTTCTTCCTGACTCTTTGTAGGCCTGGAGATGGAAATGCCAGTTCCCGTTCCGCCAAAAAAGACTACCCCTGCTCCGATAATTTCTGACAAGTACAACATCAAGCCAGCGCCTCTGAAGAGACCGAGGTAAGATCCCTATGTAATGAATGGTATCATCTCGTATCACTAGAGGCAGCAGTGTGGTGGGGTATAGCACAGTAACCTTGGTATGCAATAAAATACTGTTCAGGGAGTTGTATGTGCATGCGAGTAAAAGATGCAGCAACAACTGATGCTTGAGTGTGACTGTTCTAGTGCTCATGTGAATACTGGCTTAATACTGGGACAGGCTGGATGGATCAGTAGATTTTTTTTTCTGTCCGTCAATTTTGTATGTTTGTATGCGTTTATCATAATGACAGAATGGAGGCCATTCAGCCCATTGTGCCAGTACCTACTCCCCACGAGAGCTATCAATCCTAATCCATTTTCTAGTCCTTTTTCCTTACATCTCAATATTTTTTCATTGTTTCTCCAATTGCCTTAAGTTCTGATTACTACAAACGGCAACAGCTGTGGAGGCAGTGTGTTCCTAATCCTAATCATT
This sequence comes from Heptranchias perlo, assembly GCF_035084215.1. Lineage (NCBI taxonomy): Eukaryota > Metazoa > Chordata > Chondrichthyes > Hexanchiformes > Hexanchidae > Heptranchias > Heptranchias perlo. Next base: position 7,281,525 of record NC_090363.1, read on the forward strand.
GATCAGATTTCACTTACTTCATTTATTACTAATCCTGAATTTATCCAGTGAAGTTTTTTTTGTTGGCTGACCTGCAGTGCAGCTTCCAATGCTGCTCTGGCTTTAGGTGTGTAAGGAAACCACTTTACCATACTCCTTGTTCCTCGTAGGGAAATCCCTAGTCTTCATCCAGCCGCCCTAAGTTAGAAAGATGGGAAGAACTTGTATTTATACAGCGCCTTTCACAACCTCAGGATGCTCCAGAGTATGTTACAGCCAATGATGTACTTTTGAAGTGTATTCAGTGTTGTAATGTAGGAAACACAGCAGCCAATTTGTGCCAAGCATGTTCCCACAAACAGCAATCAGATAATCTGTAATGTTGATTGAGGGATAACTGTTGGCCAGGACACCGGGGAGAACTCCCCTGCTCTTCAGAATAGTGCTATAGGATCTTTTACATCCACCTGAGAAGGCAGACTGGGCCTCGGTTTAACATATCAGCGCAGCGATCTCTCAGTACTGCACCGAAGTGTCAGCCTAGATTATGTGCTCACGTCTCTGGAGTGAGGCCTGAACCTACAACCTTCTGACTCCAAGGCGAGAGTGCTACTCACTGAGCCACGGCTACACTACATCTTGTAGTTGATCTTGTAGCTGTAGTTTTCATTCCTTGCTGTCCCCAGACTGTTGATCTGCTTGTTTTACTAGTAACCTAGAACTCCCCCCATGACCGATAATCAGTGTCTTTTTTTTTTGTTTCCTAGCACTTCTCTAACGAGTAGCGCTGCACCACAAGTGGAGAAGAAGTACAAACCGCTAAATATGACTCTCAACACTACCAAGGAAATCAAAGTGAAAATCATTCCTCCCCAGCGTGAGTAAGACCAGATTGGAATTCAGCACCTGCGATTTTTATTTTCTGAACACGTGTGGGCTGCTTGTTGAGGACACAATTCTGTGAGCACTGAGTGCGCCCTAGTAACTTGCCTGAGTCATGTTTCAGGTCAGACGACATATCAGCAGGATTCCACGCAATCCTACCGTCCCTTAGCATCCACATGTGCGCATAATGTCCAGTACGAGTTGCTGGATAGTGATTAGCAATGAGAGCTTTGGTTAACTTCTCTTGTTCCCACCTCCTCCTCCACCACCACCCCTGCCTCCCACCTCAGTATGTTGGGGATGAGGAGCTGATGCTCTAGAAGCCCCAGTTGGGAATAGCTAACTCAGCACAGACAAGAGACTGGCCCTGGGGCCTTTCTTGTTTGTGTGTGTGTGTGTGTGGCTTGGATGGCACATACCTGAAGGGCAGTGTTCCATTACAAGCAGAACAGGCTCATCGGGCTGAATGGCCTACTCTTCCTATTGCACATGGCACCTGCTACTTTATTTCGGTGTGTTTTGTCTGAGCCCACGCTATTGATGCCCACGGCCTTTGTATGTGCGTGTGCAAAAATCAAGGAACACATGAAAAACCACGATGCTGCATTTGCCCAGAAGTGTGTGGTGAGAGTTGGCTGTCCTGCACTCCAGTTCCACCTTGGCCAGGAATGAACAACTTTACAATCTGTGCATGCTGCTATTGGTGGTTCAGCTGAATCCTTACATTTCACTCTTGTTTCTGCAGCTATTGAAAGCACTGACTTTCTGGAGGCACTCAACTCTGCTCCAGTACACGGGCTAAAAATCAAGAAGAAGAAGAAGATCACGTCGCCAACCAGTATCAAGGTAATAAGTGACAGGAGTGTGGGCTCTGTCTACTTTTGAACTAATGAAGTACGGTTGTCCTTGAGGCTGCACAAGTGATCAGTAAAAGAGCTCTTGGTAGGGCTTTCAGGAATAATGTTTTTGACTGGGGTCGGTGGAATGGGGGATGTTTATCTAATTTTTTTTAAAGGAATTCTAAATCTTTTTTGAAAGGGGTTATTTTTAAAAGTTCTATTACTGAAATTGACTATTTTAATAAATAACTCTACAATCATAATTGTTAAGAAAGTTACACTTGTTCTCTTTTAGAAAAGAGGGGACTTTGAGCTGATGTAGTTTAAGATTGTGAAAGTAAACTTGAACAGATATATGAGACAGCTTATTCACTGGTGAAGGATTAGTGCACCACAGCGCACAAATGAAGTAAGAGAAGTCAGGTGCAGTAATTGCTACTCAAAGGTTAAAAGTTAGAGAATATGTTACCAGGAGCACAATTTAATTGGGTGTTGAGAGGCATTTGGCTGAGTTCTTGGAGTCGAGGGATATGTGGTGTGTAGGTGAGGTTGACTAGTCAAGAAATGATGGGCTTGTTGGACTTAATGGCCTTTTTCTGTTCTCCTTTTAAAAATGATGTTCTAACCTGGGGGCTTTTAAAGTAGTGACCGGAAATATCCAGTGAGTGCACCAAAATAGTGTTGGCAGAAAGATGTTGATTGAATGATTGCATCCCCAACGGGAATTGTGTGTTGATATGGGCATTCAGGTGTGAATATGCATTACCTGAGAATGCCTACATGGTGCCCCCTCTAATGAAAATGCCTACGTGGTCAGTTTCCAGTAAAATAGTAGAATTCCTACGTGGCAAAGTAGCAGAAGTAGCAATGCGGTTAGGCGAGGGTTAATTAGTAGCCTGTTAGCTAGTAGTTAGGACAGTGGGCCTCTTTTAGGCCATCTGTCTGCATGCTCAGCTTTTTACTGTAAGGCCTGCATTGTCTCATCAGTGGAGGAGACTTGATAAGATTAGAGGTCTGGTGGGGGTGTCTCTATGGAGCGGGTTAATCAGTAACGGTACTATGCTGGACAAGGCCGAGAGCATTCCAAGCTATGAGATAAGAATGCAGGAGGAACATTCCAAGCTAGAGATAAGGAAGCTTCCCCTCTGCTGTAGTAATTGCGGCGTGATCAGGCGCATAGACTACTTGTGATTGGCCTGCCATCACGTAACCTAAGCATGGCCTACCCATGCCCCGCTTATGATTGGTGTTGACCCTTGTCAATCACATTCATACTCTTGCTGTAAATGTATAACTGTGAACTTCTGTATGTAACTTCGCTTGCTTTGCTGGATTTATAAATGCGAAGGGTTCGAGGATTTCATTTCCACAACATTCACCTGAGGAAGCCTCCGAAAGCTTGTGAATTTCAAATAAAATTGTTGGACTATAACTTGGTGTTGTAAAATTGTTTACAATTGTCAACCCCAGTCCATCACCGGCATCTCCACATCATTGCTGGACTCGACAGACTCTGGTGGGAGTCACTGCCTGTGCACCAAAGTAAGCCCCGCGGATAATAAATTCTGTTGAACTCTGAAGGTGTATTTGACTCTGTTTGCTGAACCAGACTGAGGGTAAAAGAATCCAGTTTATCATACCTACCTCAGCTCTGTGGTGTAGTTGGATCACTTGTGTTATCAATTGATGTGAATGCTATTCCGATACGCTCTGAAACCTTGTCTCTGACCCTCAGGTTTTTCTTTTTAACATTCCCCTCTCCCTCAGTCCAATCCATTCGATCCAAAAACCAGCCCTGAACAGAACAGTGCCAAGCCTGCTTCTCCAGAAGTTGCTGTTGCTGAACCCATGGAAGAGGAGAGACCTGGTACACCTGTGCCACTGGAAGAGGTGCCCGAGCCCATGGAGACGAGTAAGTCCAGTACCAGCAGTTGATTATTGTTTGAAACATTTTAGCCAAGTGATTTTGGATGTCGTTGGTCCTGTTAGTGAACTATGTAGTACTTCAGGTCTGATCTGTGACCTGTTCTGCCTTTTGATGCATAGCTGCATTTTGCAGGAATGGGCTCCTGTGACGTTTACCCCTTCATATCGTTATCGTCACTGCCATCCAGTGACAGCAGGAGGAGTGGATCTCATTTTCAGTGTGTCTGTTAACCTCATAAGGACATCTTCACCACAGAGATATTACATAGAATTTACAGCACAGAAACCAGCCTTTTTGGCCCAACAGGTCTATGCCGGTGTTTATGCTCCACACGAGCCTCCTCCCACCCTACTTCATCTAACCCTATCAACATATCCTTCTATTCCTTTCTCCCTCGTGTTTATCGAGCTTCCCCTTAAATACATATTTGCTATTTGCCTCAACTAATCCATGTAGTAGTGAGTTCCACATTCTCACCACTGTCTGGGTAAAGAAGTTTCTCCTGAATTCTTTATTGAATTTATTAGTGACTGTCTTGTTTATGACTCTAGTTTTGAGCATGGTTTCAGATGTGAGGTGTGACTGTCAACAGCATTCTTGTGCATTAGCAGTTTAATTAGGAACAGTGGAACCTCAAGCTATCTGTTCATTTTCTTCCGAGACTCTCACTCCACCCGTCTGCACGAGAGCCTATCTGAGAGCATGGCATAGGGAAAGCTGACTTAGTTATATTGCTCTATCTTCCGACATGTAGAAGTGTCATTTTTGCTGTGCCTACATTCCAAGACGCATTCTTCTTTTGCCTTCCCAGCCTGCAACTGCTATTTAATAATTACCATAAACGTGTAGATGTCTGATTCCACTCTGGGTAACGTTGGTGTGTTTTCCTTTAACCCACAGCTGTCGAAGAGGATGCTACAGTAGCTGAGCCTGCTACCCCTGAGGTAGCACCAGAAGCACTGAAACTGACTAAAAAAGGCAAGAAGAGGAAGACCGTGTCGTGGCGTGAGGAGTCCAAGCTGCGAGAGTATTTCTACTTCGAACTGGATGAAACTGAGAGGGGTGAGACATGGGCTTCAACTAAAGGGACCCCCTTTCCTTTAAAATAGTGATGCTTGTATCTGTCAGTCGATCACTCCCAGCTTAAGCATGGCAGTGATTAGGTGCAATGTAAAATTTCTCTTCTGTTACTGTAATAATCTGTCTAAGAGCACATTCTGTAGTGGGGGCATTAGCACCCCCACCCTGGTTTACTTTGCTGTTTTGAAACTAGTTTTCCACTGTCTGTGGGCTTTGAGGTTTGAGGATCTGGATTGACACTCGAGCCCTCTTCTTTTAAACTCCTTACACTATTATTTGGTATGGTTAATCTTCCTTTGACCTTCTCCTCTTTCCCTTCACCCCCATTCATAAAGATTACAAAACTATGTACAGATGAGAGATAGGAGAGACCACTTTGCCCATCTGGCTCATTTTTCCATAGAAAGCTCCAATCCCTCCCCCAGTCTCCATCGCAGCAACTGACTCTTCAATTACTTGAATTTCTGACTTTGTTACCCCACCCAGAAGACTTTCCAAATTTTGAATCACTGAGTGAAGAAGTGCTTCCTTTATATCACATCAGTCTTGAACTTGCCTCGCTCTTGTCCATTTGCTCTTTCTAGCCTGAATTTGAATCTGAATTTCAATTTGCTCTTTGCTTTTCCCATTTGAGAGGTTAAACATTTATCTGCTTGATCTGTAGTTGGTCCAGTTTAATAGGCACTTTTCTGGCAGGCCCTGTTTTGGTCAGGTCACTGTGATGGATGGTTTTGTATTCATGTCCTAAACTGGCTCTTTTACAGTCAACGTGAACAAGATCAAAGACTTTGGTGAAGCTGCCAAGCGAGAAATGATGATGGATCGGCAAGCGTTTGAGACGGCCCGCAGGCTGAGTCATGACACGATGGAGGAGAAGATCCCTTGGACGTGCCCGATTTTAATTGATTTAGGTCCTCAGCTAGCGGAGCGGGGGAGTAGCAGTCAGGAGAAATACATTCAGGAGGAGCGAGAGAAAGGGATTCTGCAGGAAATCTTCCTCTCCAAAGACTGGTATGTTCTTGCTTTGTAACTCTTCCTCCTTCCCCACTCCTCGAAACTTCTTGACTGATGGGAAATTGAAGCGTACAGTGCTGGGAAGTAAATGAAGAGAAGTCACAAGTGTTGTGTAAAAGCATAACTCCAAAATCCGTTCTGTTTAGGTGGGAGGAAGTTTGGACCTGAGGAGATCTGACTCTGCTGTGCTGTTCCTCCATCAGTGGCCAAATAGCATGTTGACCCTCCTTCCAAGCTTGTGCACGAAGGGCCAATTAGGTGAAGTACCTTGAGCCCAGCATGAGTCAGCACCTTCAAGAATGGGGGAGCAAAAATTGGGGGGGAGGGAAGAGAATAGGTTCCCAAGTGTACATAGTTCCTGCTTATTCAGTTGGGTGATGAGCTTTAATAGTACTGTTTATATTGAAATGTGACTGGATCTCACACTAAATGTTGTGCTTAAGAAGACCCCTTGTTAGACTATTTTGATATCAAGTAGAAGCAGGTTGTGCCAGTTTGAACACCTGCTCAGATCATAGAATCATACAGCACAGAAGGAGGCCATTTGGCCTGTGCTGGCTGTTTGAAAGAGTTCCACTCCCCTACTCTTTCTCCATAGCCCTGCAAAATTTCCTTTTCAAATATATATCAAATTCCTTTTTGAAAGTTACCATTGAATCTGCTTCCACCATCTTTTCGGGCAGTGAATTTCAGATCATAACTTGCTGTGTTAAAAAGAAATGTCTTCACCTCCCCTCTGGTTCTTTTGCCAATTACCTTAAATCTGTGTGCTCTGGTTACCGACCCTCCTGCCAGTGGAAACAGTTTCTCCTTATTATTCTATCAAAACCCTTCATAATTTTGAACACCTATTAAATCTCCACTTAACCTTCTCTGCTCCAAAGTCTCTCCACATAACTGAAGTCCCTCGTCCCTGGTACCATTCTGGTAAATCTCCTGTGATGTAGATGAAGAGGGAAGGAAACTTGTAGCAACTACACATTCAATACTGTGCCTACAACAAACACCTGATGTGCTTAAAGTAAAGTGTGCAGGTGTAAATGTCACCTTGTCCGTCAGAAATATGTAGTCTGTCGAGCAAATGGCAGTACCTGCACATTCAATCCTGATCAGAACTTATAAACAAATAGTCCTTATTAGTTAATTAGCTTGTCATCTTTTACAGAACTAAAATGAGTTGATTCTTGAAGTTGGGCTATTCCGACACATTTAAGCATGATGCTGATGAAGCTATTAAGTTTTCTATGTATTAAATAACCTAATGTATCTGTGCTGTTTATTACTGACATTCTACTTGTGTTTGAATTCTCAGTGTTCCGGAGAGTCCCCACGAGCCAGACCCAGAATCCTACGAAACTATTCCACCCAAGATCATTCCACTGGATGATGTAAGTCCCTTCATCTCTGGACTTTTCTTGTGTAACATAGTATGCAGACAGAATTTGTTTTTATACAATCTGTTCATAGTGTGTAGGTTACCCGCTGCGATGACAAATCAGTGTTTTTTGGAGTCTCGTCCGCCATCCTGTGGATTTTTTTAAAAATCTCTAATCGGTATGAAACGTGAATCCTGCTGCTCCTTTTTCAAGCCCTGTGTTTATCATCTTAAGTTAAATCATACAGCACAGAAGGGGGCCATTCAGCCCATCGTGACAGTGCCAGCTCTTTTAAGGAGCTATCCAATTTGTCCCATTCCCTGCTCTTTCCCTATAACCCTGCAAATTTCTCCTTTTCCAGTATTTATACGGTTCCCTTTTGAAAGTTACTACTGAATCTGCTGCCACCACCCTTTTCAGGTGGTTATTGTTAACATATTAAAATATTGTTTGTTTCAGTCTCATCTACACATTTTCATTTAAAAGCCTAAAGAAAATGAGCCATACAAACCATGTTCCATCTCTGCCTACTGAGTTATGCTGACCTCAGAGCCACTAGTGTCTGGAGCACTATATAAAATCAGCCTCTGTGTCCCAAAAGGGAAGAGGAAGCTTCGTCTTGGTACACCTGTGTACTCTTTCTCACCTCCACCCCAATGGTCAAATAGGAGGCTAATACAAAGAATACACACTTGGGTGAGGTACTGTAGGGCAATTGACATCATGGAACTGTACCCCAGCAAGAGTTCACACCTTCAGACAATGATGGGGTGGGGTTGTAAGAAGAAATAAATTCTTGGCAGGAGAAAATTTGTGTTTCTGTGAACCTTTCCTTAAATTTGTGTTTGTTTTCTCCCCAGGAGAATGGCATAGAGGATCCCTCATACGAGGAGCCATTGCAGGCGGTCGCTGCCTCTCAGTCCCCAGACGGTTCAGGAAGCTCCAAGCTACCTCCAGTGCTGGCCAACCTGATGGGCAGTATGGGTGTAGTGAAGACCCAGCAGCCTGGGTCAAATGCCAACCCCAGCATCAATGTCCAGGAGTTGCTCACCTCCATCATGGTAAGTAGGGAAAATCGTCAACTTTATTTTACTTGATTATATAAAATGCTAGTTTTGTTTGATTGGTGGATGGGATTTATTAGATGTGAGCTTGGAACTCATGTCGATCCTTTATTGAAATTTTTGACTTGGTAATCGTTTGAAAGGACGATGGGTTAATGCTTCAGGTGGGACTCTTCAGAATGATTCTGATCAAGTGTCTG